>NC_137281.1:97422500-97795000 GCF_054371585.1 Giraffa tippelskirchi
ATGTCCTTGTTACTCATTTCCAAGAGCAACTGTAGTTTAAAAAATAATTTTTTTTTCATTTTTATTATTTGTTTTTCATTTTACATTTAAGGGAAAAATGCATAAGCCCTCCTTTCCTAAAAAGGCTGCTGCTCCAATTATTACCACTGAGGCTTTTTGGTTTGCCTCCAACTTTCCTAAGTGGTATCCATGGGGTTGACCTCTGACTCTTCTGCTCTGTCCCCAGGAAAGCCAATCACAATATACCCAAGCAGACATGGTTTGTTGTCATCTTTGGGGAAGGCACATGTTTTACAGCAAAGAAAATTTTCTTTACTAAATTGGAGAAATGTTGAGATTTGTTTTCTGTTCTGGATCTATATTTTTCTTTCTTTAGCTCGTTTTTTTTTTTTTTTTTTTTAACTTTTCTGAACCTTTGACTCCGTATCTTTCTCTTTCATAGAGCCTGATCTTGGCCTAACTTCCTTAAAAAAAAGAGAAAAGCCCTTGTTTGACCCTTTCATCTTTAATGGGGGAAGGAAATAACAAAGACAATAACAAATCTGTGTTGAAAGGAGAGCTCCCCAGCTGACCTCAGGCTTACAGGAGTCGCTGGTCTCTCAGGTCCAGCCCTTGGAGTAGCATGGACTTGGCCTTGGCAAGTTGATAGAGATCAGCCATACTTGCAGTTCCTGTCGATGTATGTTCCACAAAAAGGGGAAGTTCTCATCTCTCCCACCACAGTCCTGCAGCAGAATTCAGATGGTGTCTCTGACTAGGGTCTTCAAGGAACAGATCGTCTTTCTTTCATGTTTTTCTAAGTAATGGGAAACTCATTCTTGCTCTGCAATTATTTAGATTCTTTTCTTCATTTTCGTCATTTTCTCTCCAGAATTAGACCCTAGTAGTTGAGAAATCTTTCTCCTTCTGTTGGGGTGCCAGGAGATGGGAGTACTGCTTTTTCCCCTCTCTAAAGAGAGAACTTTATTGCCCTGGCGCCACCTAATTCTCGAATTCTCCTGGACCCTATCTCCAAATGCTCCTTTGGCATTCTGCATTTGGAGGATACGTACCTGTAGGTTGTAGAACTGGTTGTAGCCAAGTCTAAGTGGGGATCTCTAGGATGAAAGGTGACAGGGGAACTCTGGCATTTACTCCTACTCAGAAGAATGAAAGCAGAAATAAAGTCACATTCCTGACCATGGCAGAAGATCCACAGGCTCAATGAAAACCTCCCTGTCTCCATCATCCTCAAGATGAATAACTCGGTCTGTGCAGCTCAGAGTTTCCTTTCTCAGCTCTGTCTCCTTTTCTAGATGCTCTTTCCATCCCTCCAGTGGGAGTGTTTCCTAAGGAGTAAGCCTGAGATTTGCTCTCTTGATATAGATCTCCTTGTGGAATCAGCTATTCTCAGAATTTTCATATTTTACTTCATGTGACTTTCTGTGTCCATTATCTCTCACTTTCAATTCCAGTCACACATTTCCAAATGACTTTTGTATACATGAACAGTACACTGTCATGGAAACCCAGCAAGTCTAAGGTAGAACTCTTCAATTTTTCCTCATGCTGTCTTCCTCCTGCACCTTTATACATCAAGGGTATCACCATATTTTTAGACTTCCAGCTTCAAAACTTTAGAAACATTTTAGTCTCTTTCCCTTAATTCCTATTTGTACATCATTAACTTAATATGGTATATCATTTCAATATAATCACTGTTATATATGTTCTTATGTTTATTTTAAAATACCTTTTAAATATTTTCCCCCTTTATTTTAAAAGCTATTTTCATGTACAGTACAGGAAACAAAACAGAAAAATGAAGAAAAGTATAAAGAAGAAAATGATGTCATCTATGTTTATACCATATAGAAATAATTGATATTGAGGCATTTTCATTCTTCGTTTCCTACATGTTCATCTGTATGTACAATAAAGTATATATAAAAACAATAAAAAGTACAATAAAAACATGGATCCATATTGTTTACATTTACTATATTATTGGGGCTTCCTTCATAGCTCAGTTGGTAAAGAATCTGCCTGTAATGCAGGAGACCCCAGTTCAATTCCTAGGTTGGGAAGACCCCCTGGAGAAGGGATAGGTTACCTACTCCAGTATTCTTGGGCTTCCCTTGCGGCTCAGCTGGAAAAGAATCTGCCTGCAATATGGGAGAACTGGGTTCGATTCCCTGGGTTGCGAAGATCCCCTGGAGAAGGGAAAGGCTACTCAGTCCAGTATTCTGGCCTGGAAAATTCCATGGACTCTATAGTCCATGGGGATGCAAAGAGTCGGACATGACTGAGCGACTTTCATGTTATTAGCAAGAAATTATAAACATTTTTAATGTTACTAAATAATTCTTGTCTGGTGCTTGGCTTTCAATCAGGTAGATAAATCACAATTTATATCTATCTAAAGTCGTGCACTTATTACCATTGTTTTGCTATCAAACAATATAGAGATTCCTTAAGAAATTAAAAATAGAGTTACCATATGATACAGCAATCCCACTCCTGGACGTATATCAAGAAAAAAGACATAACTTAGAAAAGATACATGTGCACCTATGTACATAGCAGCACTATTTGTAATAGCCAAGGCATGGAAACACCAAAATATGTCCATCAACAGATGAATAATAGAGAAGATGTAATATATATACGATGTACTATTACTCAGCCATAAGAGATGAAATAATGCCATTCACAACAACATGGATGCAACAAGAGATTATAATACTATGTAAAGTAAGTCAGAAAGACAAATACCATATGATAACTTTTATATGTAGAATATAAAATATAACACAAATGAACCTATCTATGAAACAGAAATAGAATCATGGACATAGGGAACAGACTCATGGTTGCCAATGGCAAGGGTGTTGGGGAGGGTTGGAGTAGGAAGCTGGGACTAGCAGATGTAAGTTTTTGTGTATAGAATGGATATACAACAAGGTTCCACTGTACAGCACACAGAATTATATTCAATGTCCTATGATAAATCATAATTGAAAATAATATTTTAAAAAGAATGTATATATATTTGAATCAGTTCACTATACAACAGTAATTAACAGAACATTATAAACCAACTATAATTCAATAAAAACATTTTATAGTTTGTGCTTTCTAAGATTTTTATCCATTTCATCTAAGTTGTCAAGAAAATTACATTTTTAAGACTTCCCTCTTGCACCAGTAGTTAAGAGTCTGCCTGCCAATGCAGTGGACACAGGTTTGATCCTTGGTCTGGGAAGATTCCACATGCTGCAGGGCAAGGAACTAAGCCCTTGTGCCACAACTACTGAGCCTGTGCTCTAGAGCACGTGCCCTACAGCCTGTGAGCCACAACTACTGAGACCAAGTGCCACAACTACAGAAGCCTGTGCTATGCAACAAGAGAAGCCACCGCAATGAGAAGTCTGCACACTGCAACTAGAGAGAAGCCCCGGCTCACCACAGCTAGAGAAAGACTGCGAGCATCAATGAAGATTCAGCACAGCCAAAAATAAAGATAAATCAATAAATAAATTTTGAAAAATCATTTTCAGGATGTCTTTGAATATATATGCACATGCGTGTGCACGTACACACACACACACACACACACACACACACACACACACACAGTCCTGATGACCTGTAGTTGTTTTGGGGTGGTGAGAGGTTTCTTCCTTCTTTAATGTACAAATACAAGATGTAACTTTTACTGTCAGGAACGGATTATACTAAACAAAAACATAGAAACTACCCTTTTCTCAAATAAAGCAGAAGTACCTGTCTCATAATCTACACTCTCAAAGAACTTTCAAAGTTAATGAATTCCTGACTTTATAAAGTCACCTGGAAGGAAAAAGAACTGGAACAATTAGGATATATGGAGAAATTTAGTAGTATGTCTGGAAAGGAGGAAATTCATAGATTTCCAATGATTTGAGGTGACAAACCTCCCTAAGGAAACATTTTGACCTCTGTCTCCCAAGGTGCTAACAGACGCTGTGATGGAGAACACCGTGATGAATGATACAGATAGTCCTAACAGGCAAGCTGGACAGGTTTGCATTAGGGAATAATCTTCCTATGGTATTTTTTAAAGAAATGTTTATGAAATCTGTAAGATACAGCTGGAGAGATGGCCAGCTAAGGGTACTTCCCTCACATGATAGTCGAAGTAATTACAATAGAAAGCTAGTTGTTGCTGCTATTGTTTAGTTGCTCAGTCGTGTCCTACTCTTTTGCAGCCCCATGGATGGTAGCCTGCCAGGCTCATCTGTCTATGGGATTCTCCAGGCAAGAATACTGGAGTGGGTTGCATTTCCTTCTCCAGGGAATCTTCTAGTACCCAACTTTAACTGCTAAGAAAAAATGATAATAAGGAAGAAAGTCTCACCAAATAAAGAGAGAGAAAGAATATCTCTTCCATGGGAAGTATTCCATTGCCAGCCTACTTTTGGTTTGTCCATTCTCTTCTCCCAAATAGTTTGAAAAGAGTAATTTCTAAAACTTTTATTTATAAAAACAAAGCCATCGAAAAGATTTACAAAACCAAATATATTTTTGAGCAGGAAACATATCTTTGAACCCTAGAATGCTGGAAGTTTAGAAGAACTCTAAATAATGCCAAGCTTACAATATGAGAAAAGGCATCCACTTATTTCTTTTAGGGGAGGTATAAAGTAGGGGCTATCATTGCTGACTTTTTGGCACATTAAGAACTAATAACAAAGTTTGTTCCTTGAAAGGAGATTTTTCACACTAGTGAGTCTTAGAGAAAAATAATATTTATTTTCAATTTATTTGGCTTAAGGTTTCCTTCCTTTATTTTAAACACAGCACAGCAATCACCACCTCTGGCAATGAGGGCTGGAGTACATAAGGACAAGGTGTTTGTATTGGACTTAGAGCCTTCTAGCTTAGCAGGTTAGAAAGCTGTGCAGATGAGTCCAAAGTCATATGTTCAGTTCCTGCATGGAACTTCACTCTTCTCCATTACTTGTCTTTGAAGAAGACCACAAAAGAAGTGAAAACTAAATAAATACAATTTGATGGGAGAAGTCTTAGAAGTCAAAATTAAAACCTTGAGTGTAACCTAGTGGTAGGAAAACCTGTGTGCAGGAAGGACAACATAAAGACACTTCCTGAAGAAGGTGTCAGAAGATGAGAGATGAACCACAAAGGCACCAGGTAGGGGCATACTGATAGCATGATTTTTGCCTAGGGTGTTTGCTATGGATGGATCAGAGCAAACTCATTCTAGTTACTAAGTAAATAGCTCAGAGGGTGGCAGGGTAAGAGTATCATCTTGGGATTCAGTAGTGATCTGTTATACAGCAGAATTGTTGGGTGGGAAGACCAAAAATCAAATTCTTATAGGATGACCCAAGTTACTACTATACTGTCAAAAAAATAAACTGTGGAATCAACCTCTGGGGCTACAATCACTGTATGACAGTGTCACTCATTTGGCTCTGGATGTACAATACAAAGCACCTGCAGCCTAATACGCATTCACTTAGGCCAGAGTTACTCCATGACCGTTTTATGCTCAGTCCATCAGGACAAATCATGCATGCTTTAAATCTTGTTCAAGAGAGCACACTGTTAGCAACATTTAATAAAATTAAAAACCAAAGGAAACATCCTCTCATTGCCATTTCACAATCCTTGTTCAAGCATCTTAGCAACTTTCATCTCATGAATGTGGGAATGGAAATTATCAACAGAGTGAAAAATAAGTATCATTCTTTGGGAACTTTGCACCCTTCTGTGCTACCAGATTCCATCTTCTTGGCTATGTACCTGGATGCTGCTGGGTTCCCTGACTCCTGAATCATTTCCTAATCTTCAAGCATGAATTTCTGACACAACAATGCTCTGTCCCCAAGCCCAATATTGACTCCTAGGATATTGCACTCTCATTTGAACCCAGCCTGACCCAGTACTTCACTGAGTGGGTCAACTGGACACTAAGGTTGCTTCTAAAACATCACCAAGCTTTCTATTAGATAGGAATGATTTGAGTCACCATGGGTCATTGACTATTCACAGGGCTGTGGCAGGAACACAGAGGTAATAGTGAAGTCATGATGCCTATGAGTCGATATTCATGTCACCAGAAATTAATGCCTCCTCCCACTGACATTCGTAATTCTCTTCAACCATGTAAACAGTCCACCCATACCTCACGATGAGGCGCAGGAATGAAAGAGAAACATTACAGTGTACCTTTCTGAGGAATCTTGCCTCCCATTCAGAGATGTTGTCCTTGGCTATCTTTAATATTATTTTGGTCCAATGGGCTTTTGGCATCCTGTGACAAAAAGCACAAATCAGAGATGTACAGATGTTTCTTTGACAGTTTGACATCAGAGAAACTAAATTTGCAGCACTTGTATCAGTAAATCGGAAAAATATCAACAATTTTATTAATCTTATATATTACCTTGGTGAAGGCAAATCATTATAAGTCACAAGGGTACAGAAGTTATCACTGAAAAGACCTAACTAATAGACAAGAAAATTAAGAATGATAAAAATAGCTATTCATCAAAGAGAGAAGTATTATTAACCAAATCAATTTAACTCTAGGTTTTAATACCCTCTTCAAAAATGAACTAGTCATATGACGGTTATACTTGCTCCCATTTCCCAGTGAAATACTATATCTATGAATAAACAATAATAGCAAAGGTCAATTGATAAGGAAAGATCAACCTATAACTTCGTAAAACAACTTAAATACACAGAAGGAATTAAACAAAGAAACAGAGAAAAAGAAGTGTATAGCAATGCACTTTTAATGTTCCTGAGGTGTAGCCACAGTGGTAGAGTAGAGAGACCCTAAACTCCCACAGGCACAGAAAAATTACAACTATTTACAGAACAACTCTCTATGAGAATGATCTGAAGACTAGCAGAAAAGATTTTCCACAACCAAAGATAAAAAGAAGGACCACAATGAGATGGACAGGTGGGGCAGAGGCACAGTGTCAGGGTCCATACCCCTCAGTAGGCAACCCAAAACTGAGCAGGTAATCACAGTTGTAGAGGTTCTCATCAAAGAGCTAGGGGACTGAGCTCCACATCAGGCTCACCAGCACTGGAGTCCTGCCCAGAGCTTCTAGACTCTCAGACTTTGAAGGCCAGTGTGGCTTATGTACAGGAGAGCTGGAGGACTGTAGGAAATGGAAACTCCACCCTTAAAGGACAGGAGCAAAATCTCACATGCTCCAAATCTCAGTGCAGAGACAGTACTTTGAAAGGAGCCTACCTCAGACCCATTGGCTGATTTTGGAGAACCTTCCATAGAGGCAGGAGGCAACTGGGATGCCCTGTAGGGACATAGACACTGCTGGAAGTCAGTTTTAGAAGTTGTTCTACCAAAGGACATCGATGCTGGCAAGCACCATTTTGGAATTGTCTCTCTAGCCTTTTAGTGGCAAGGGTGCATGCCCTCAGTGATGGGTCAGTACCAGTCCTGGGATTCCCTGGGCCAGGCAGCCAGCTATCCTGGAATCCAGCCTCACTCATGAGTGGGCCAACACCAGTTCTGAGACCTCCCAGGCTGCAGAGTCAGCCATGCCAGACCTGGCCTCACCCACAAGCAGGACAGCAGCCATTGCACAAGGCAGGGCTTGGCAGCCAAATGGGAGAGGGTCAAGCCCTGCCTACCAGGGTGCCCACAGTAGTTGGCCCACCACTCCAGAAAGGCCCATGCATACCAATATGAGGCAACCCTAAAGCATATAGCTCTGGTGACCAAAGGGGAGCATGCTGTTGGGCCACATAAGATATCTCCTACACAAGACCACTTTCTCAAGCTTAGGAAACATAACCAACCTATCCAATACATAGAAATAAAACAGAGAGTTAGGCAAAATGAAGATATGAAGGAATATGTTTCAAATGAAGGAATAAGACAAAATCCCAGAAAAAGAACTAAACAAAGAAGAGATAAGCAATCTATTTGATAAAGATGCTTTATAAACACCTTTATGATATTTGTGGGAGAATAAACACAGTGAGAATTTTAACAGAGAGTTAGAAATAAAAACAATACACTAGAAAGAATCAACAGCGGATTAGATAATACAGAGGAATGGATCAGTGACCTGGAAGACAGAGTAGTGGAAATCACCTAAGCTGAACAGAAAAAAATAATTTAAAATATGAGAATAGTTTAAGAGATCCCTGGATCAATATCAAATGTGCTAACATTCACATTATGGGGGTCCTAGGAAATGAAGAAAGAAAAAACAGAAAACTTATTTTTAGAAATAATAGCTGAAAGAAGTAAAACTACCGTTGTTTGTAGATGGCATGATGTTATACACAGAAAATCTGAAAGATGCCACCATAAAACAACTATAGCTCATCAATTTTAGTAAAGTTGCAGGATATAAAATTGATGTACAAAAATCCGTTGCATTTCTATACACTAGCAACATACTATCAGAAAGAAGTTAAGAAAACAATCTCAGTTCCAGTTGCATGAAAATGAATAAAATACTGAGGGATAAACCTAATCAAGGAGGTAAAAGACCTATATTTGGCAAACTTTAAGCACTGATGAAAGAAATTCAAGACAACAAAACAAATAGAAAGATATACTGTGTTCATGGATTGGAGGAATTAATATAATTTAAATGATCATACTACCCAAGGCAATCTACAGATTCAATGAAATACCTATCAAAAGGCCAGTGACATTTCTCACAGAACTAGAACAAATAATTCTAAATTTTATATGAAAACACAAAAACCTTAAAGAGCCAAAATAATCTTGAGAAAGAAAACAAACCTGGAGGTTTTGAACTCCCTGATTTCAAACTATGCTATTAATATAAAGCTAAAATAATCAAAACAGTGTGATACTGGCACAGAAGCAGACACATAGATCAATGGAAGCAAATAGAAATCCCAGAAATAAACCCATATGTTCAATTAATCTATGACAAAGGAGGCAAGATTATATAGTGAAAAAGTATTGTTGGGAAAACTGGACAGTAATATACAAAATAATCAGACTGGACTACTTTATCATACCATATGCAATAATAAAATCAAAATGGATTAAATTCTTAAATGTAAAATCCTGAATTCATTAAAATTCTAGAAGGAAATAGGCAGTTCGCTGTCTGGACATCAGTCTTACCAATATATTTTTGGATATGTCTCCTAAAGCATGGGAGAAAAAAGCAAAATAAACAAATGGGACTACATTAAACTAAATAGCTTCTTGCACAGCAAAGGAAACTATCAACAAAACAAAAAGAGCCCCTACTGAATGGAAAAAGATATCTTTAAAAGATATATTCAATAAGTGGTTAATATCCAAAATATACAAAGAACTCATATAACTCAACTTAAAATAATAAAGAACCCAATTAAAAACTGGGGGCCTGAATAGTTATTTTTCCCAATAAGACACACAGATGACTGCCGGGAGCCAGCTCACGAGATCCCACCCATGACAGAGTCATGAGGTAAAGGGTTGATTGAGCACGGCTTCTCAGCCCTCAGGAATTCTCGGAAGGCTGCCCCCAGCACTCACCTTAAAGATGATATCTGTCTTTCTGATGCTTGCTACAATAAACCTCTTCTTATTTTCTGTGACTTAGAAAAAAGGCTTTTCCTGATTCTCTTCTAAAATAGATCAATCTGAAATCTCGATTGACAAGGCCCCTGAATGGTAGCACCCTAAATAAAATTATCTGGGATATAAAATATGCTAATCTAAATTCCTCTTGCTAGCATATTGGTTTGTTTAATAAATGTACCTGTGCCTTTGGAGCTAATGTGCTTGACTGCCCCTTAACAACAGAACAGCATTGAGAGCCTCCACACAGAAAGCCCCAATGGGCACAGAGCCCTTTGTAGGAAAGAAAGGCTTGTTAGAAAATATAAGAAATGTTGCTTTATAAAACTGTAACTTAGTCTATACTTACTCATTATGCCTTTTCTACTCTTAACGTATTTAGCCTATATAATGAAAACATAACCATTAGAGATTTGTATAAATGAAAGTTTAGCTTTAATACAAATAATAAGACAATCGTTAATTCAGCTGGTGATTTTGCTAAGAACTGACCTTTGTGCTATATTGTTTCAGCTTGCTGTACTATGACTTTATGGAACCACATTCTTTTCTGTTAAGCTCAAGGCATAGAGTAAATTACCGAAAACAGGTTTTACCTTGAAACTTTCTATTAATGAATTCTTTCCTGCTGTGCCTGATACAAAAGTGTCCTGGCTGATCAACCCTTATCAATAAAAGAGTCACAGGATGTTAGCAGGCCTCTGGGCCAGAAGATGATGTAAACAATTTTAAACCTTTTATAACTTAGAAACACAAACAGTGTTCTGGTTGCGATATGGATCAAAAACTGCTGATCCATCGAGCTGCTCTGTCATGACTCTATACTTTACATTTGTTTCTATGTACCACTAAAAATATAAAAGCTGTCTTAAAAACAATAAAGTCAGAAGACACTTGGAAACACCACGACTCACTGTGTCTTCTCATTCGTATCGCCGACGCCGTCCATCCTGAGGGAACCCCTGGACCTGCTGGAGCTGGACTCCGGCAGATGACCAACAGACTAATGAAAGATACTCAACATCATTAATCATCAAGGTAATGCAAATCAAAAATCACAATGAGGTACCACCTATACTTGTCAAAATGACTATCATCAAACAGACAACAAAACTGTAAGTGCTGGCAAGGATGCAGAGAAGAGGGAACACTTGTACACTGTTGGTGGGATTGTAAATTGGTACAGCCACTATGGAAAATAGTATGGAGGTTCCTCAAAATTTAATAATAGAACTGACATATGATTCAGCAATTTTACTTCTGGGAATTTTCTCAAAGAAAAGAAAAACACTAATTCAAAAAGATATATGCTCTCCAACGTCCTTGGTAGCATTATTTACAATAGCCAGGATATGGGAAGAGTCTGTAAAGAGTTGGATAAAACTGAGCGACTGAACTGAAGATATGGAAACAATCTAAGTGTCCATCAATAGAGGAATGGATAAAGAAGATGTGGTATGTATATGTATAAACACACACACACACACACACACAAACAGAATGGAATATTATCCAACCATTAAAAAGAAAATCTTGCCATTTGTGACAACATAGATGGATCTAGAAGGCATTATGTTAAATGCATTAAGTTAGAGAAAGACAAAGACCATATGATTTCACTTATATGTGTAAACCAAACAAACAAAACAAAATGAAAATAGACTCACAGATACAGAGAACAAATGAGTGGTTGCCAAAAGGGAGGGAGAGAAAAGGGTGGGGGAAATAGGTGAAGGTGATTATGTAAAAACCTCCAGTTATATAATGAATAAGTCACAGTGATATAATATAAAACGTAAGAAATATGGTCAATAATACTGCAATAACTTTGTAAGTTACTAGACTTACTGTGATGATCATTTCATAATGTATGCAAATGTTAAATTCTAGAGTATACCTGAAACTAATATTGTAAGTGAACTATATTTCAATTAAAATGAAGCAAAATAAATTTGGTAATATTTACAGATTAAAAAACTATTCATTGAAGTCAAATTCAAGCTATTTTTTTTCCTGATAGTAATACTGTAAAATACATTTGATTTCACTTTATTTATTAAATGCATTTCTGAATATTATCAGCAAAGGGATTTCACATACAATAATTTGAATAAAATATTTGTGTCCCTTTTACATATGCTTTAACTTTGAAAACATAGCCTTAAAGAAGTTACGTCTGCTTCAGCATGTAATAAAGATCACACTTAACACTGATTCTGAAAAGCTTTCTGAATTGTTCTCCTTGTTGTGAAGGGGAGTACAATAAACTCTGCACAAAGAAAGTAGCCCACAGTAGAGGAAAGCCACAAGGCATCAATGCATACTAAAATGCACCATATTAAAATGCAAGTAAATTTCCTTGGAGTCCTCACTCCTTTCAAGAAGCTTAATTTTGAGTCTGTCAGAGTAGTGAGTCCTTTCTCTTAAGAACAGAGCTGTACTTGCTCAGTGGACTTTTTTCTCTTCTTTCAAAAACCCATTTTTTTGGTCTCTACATGTCGGTGTTAGAAAGTGTTGCTCACCTACTTCCAGAGATATATTTTAAAGTATCAGTTATAAATCTAAATTAATTCAATATGATTTCCTCTGGAAAGCCAGTGAGAAATGATTTGAAGTTCACCTGAATGTTTATAAAATGATCTTTTATTTTTGTTCCTTTGTTTACGACCATCAGTGAGAAACAGCAGACTCCTGATAGAGATGCGATGCAGGCTGGAGTCAGGAAGTCAGAGCAGCCTTGACATTCATGTGTTTAAATCAATCCACCACTATGAATCATAAAACGCACAAAAGCACAATCATTCTAGAAGGATACTTACTCAAGGTAATATATATTTATAAATATATTTTCTGTGAATGCCTGTATGATATGCTTTCTGGAAGATATTAATTTTACCAAGAATTTGGAAAATTATCTCCAATTAGTTTGCACTAAGAAATATAAGTATTGAGTTGGTAATTCAGCTATACATGATTTCATCTCTGGGACTCTTACGTTCTATGAAAACTTCTGAAAACTAAAAGCTTTATTTGTTTTGTAATTTTAAAAACACCATTTTAGGGCAAAAGAGTTCTTGATTCAGTCTTGATAAGCTAATACCATAATTAATAAAATTATCTTTTGACTCTAATATTTTGTATCTTATTTGTCTTCATTATTTTGAAAGAATGGAAGCCAACATTTAAAAGCCAATGTAAATAGCAGAAGTCAATAGAGTTATTCAGAGAGAACTTCTGGTTACTTCTAAAGGTGCAGCATTTTTTAAAGATTTTGTTTAGACTGCCTGCCACAAGCAATTTAAAATTTTCTTATTCTTCTTTATGTGAAGTCATGATTTCTGATTAAACTCCTTTTAAAAAAATGAAGAAATAATATTTTATTTAATTATTGGTCAGTTTAATCCAAAATACAGTTCCACTCCACAGTTTATTTATGAACCACTAGACAGGAATGATATGGTCTAGTTTATAGTTTAATGATATTAAGCTATAGTTTAATGATATAGTCTAGTTTATGATATAGTCTATACAGTCCATGGAACTCTCTAGGCCAAAATACTGGAGTGGGTAGCCTTTCCCTTCTCCAGGGGATCTTCCCAACCCAGGGATCGAACCCAGGTCTCCCGCATTGCAGGTGGACTCTTTGCCAGCTGAGCCACAAGGGAAGCCCAAGAACACCAGAGTGGGTAGCCTATCACTTCTCCAGCAGATCTTCCTGACCTAGGAATCAAACTGGATATCCTGCATTGCAGGCAGATTCTTTACCAACTGAGCTATCAGGGAAGCCCATATTTATGAACCACTAGACAGGAATGATATACTCTAGTTTAGGAAGAAAACATTTGTCTAGCCTTTAAAGATTTTCTTTCCTAAAGAATCTTTATAGTTTATGTTTGCTTTTTTTAAAAAAACAAGACAGATTGAAGATTTCACTTTATTTTTGTGTACATTTTATACATAATAGATATGCATAGATTCAATGTGTTTGCTACATCACCTCACACTAATGATTAATATCGATCTTAGGTCTTCACAAGTGAGTGAGTGAGAGTCGCTCAGTCATGTCCAACTCTTTGTGACTGCATGGACTGTCGCCTGCCAGGCTCCTCTGTCCCTGGAATTCTCCTGGCAAGAACACTGCAGTGGGTTGCCATTTCTTTCCCCTGGGGATCTTCCTGACCCTGGGATCAAACCCAGGTTGATCTCCACAAAGTCTAATGCATAAGCTTTTCCTATGCTTAAGCTGATACAATGAAAGGAAAAACTAAAATAAAATCATCAATCTTCTTTACTCATAGTAACTATTTTAATATCTTTTTAAATCTTGCAAAAACGGTAATTAGAATATGATTAGTTACACTTGCACCATAAGGCATAGGTTAAGGTAGTGGATTTAAGTTTTCTGATGGAACTTTCTAACCTTCATGCCCTAAAACCAATTCAAAACACTCAAAGCAAAACAAGGTGCCCAAAATGTGCAGTTTTCATGTAATCTACTTTCATAATGAAAACACTGGTGGCTAAGGACAGGAACAAAATTTTCATGAGGCGTAGAACATTCTAGCAGCGTGAAGCTCTGCCCTTATTCCTAGAAAGAGTGCTGGTGAGTGAAAAAAACCTTTAGAATTCTTAATATCCCAAATTAAGGAAAAGCAAATTCAATGAATAAGCATATCCTTTCCTTGATGAAGAGGACTGAACCCACTAAAAATGGCTCCAAAAGATGATATTCTTTGATGGAGAAGAACAATCCAGAGATAAACATTAAGCTGTGGTATATACATTTCTATTTAGCATAATCAATCTATGTATCTATCCTTTACCTTTCTAAATTATATATTACACATTTACATGCTATTTTATACTAATATATTAATTATATAATACATATTAATAATCTTTCTTAGGTATTTAATACAACTGACACTATATAATGTATATTATGCCTTATATACATATCTCAAAAATGGGTATGTGTGTATGTGCAATATATATAATACATAATATATATAATTCAAAGAATAAAGAGCTTTTGAAAGTGAAGAATTAATAGTAGAAATGAATACTTTAATGGAAGATATACTAACAGAAGATAAAGGAAATCCAGAAACTAGAATTTTTTGAAAAGAGCACAAAATAAAAGGGACATAATCGAAAAATAATTTAAAAACTGACTGAAAGGAGTTTCATAAAGAGAAAACAGGGGTGAGGAATTACCAAATAAATAATAAAATAAAATTTCCTAAAACTGAAGGAGAAAAGGCCACAGATTAAAAGGGCTCAGCAAGTGTTCAGAACATAAATTAAAACAAAAGACCCACCAGACTGATGACACAGTTATGCTAACATGAGATTCTTAGTTTTGTAACCAATTTTTTTATTTTTTGCAATCCATAGTGAAATAAGTGACAAATTTGATTTGCTATTTTTGCCAATCTTCAAAATTGAAACAAGCTTTATGATGTGGGTCAGCCTTTATGAATTAAAAGTTAGAAATTTTAGAACATGGCTCAGTGGTAAAGAATCCGCCTGCCAATTCAGGTGATGTGGGTTTGATCCCTAGGTCAGGAAGATTCCCCAGAGAAGGAAATGACAATCCACTCCAGTATTCTTGCCTGGAGAATCCCATGACCAGAGGAGTCTGGTGGGCTATAGTCCATGGGGCCTCAAAAGAACTGGATACGACTTAGCAACTAAACAACAATAAAAATAATATGTATTTGCTCCCAGAGAAATAAAGCACATCAAATAAACAGGACAGGATCAGTATGGCACATAATTCTCAAAGCAGCACCAGGAGCTAAATGAAACCAAAGTAATACATCTATTTCTGCTTTATTGACTATGCCAAAGCCTTTGACTGTGTGGATCATGACAAACTGTGGAAAATTCTTAAAGAGACAGGAATACCAGACCACCGTACCTGCCTCTTGAGAAATCGTATGCAGGTCAGGAAGCAACAGTTAGAACTGGTCATGGAACAACAGACTGGTTCCAAATAGGAAAGGACTATGTCAAGGCTGCATACTGTCACCCTGTTTATTTAACTTATATGCAGAGTACATCATGAGAAATGCTGGGCTGGATGAAACACAAGCTGGAATCAAGATTGCCGGGAGAAATATCAATAATCTCAGATAGGCAGACGACACCACGCTTATGGCTGAAAGTGAAGAAAAACTAAAGAGCCTCTTGATGGAAGTGAAAGAGGAGAGTGAAAAAGTCGGCTTAAAGCTCAACATTCAGAAAACTAAGATCATGGTATTTGGTTCCATCACTTTATGGCAAATAGATGGGGAAACAGTGGAAACAGTGACAGACTAATTTTTTGGGCTCCAAAATCACTGCAGATGGTGACTGCAGCCATGAAATTAAAAGACACTTACTCCTTGGAAGGAAAGTTATGACCAACCTAGACAGCATATTGAAAAGCAGAGACATTACTTTGTCAACAAAGGTCTGTCTAGTCAAGGCTATGGTTTTTCCAGTAGTCATGTATGTATGTGAGAGTTGGGCTATAAAGAAAGCTGAGCACCGAAGAATTGATGCTTTTGAACTATGGTGTTGGAGAAGACCCTTGAGAGTCCCTTGGACTGCAAGGAGATCCAACCAGTCCATCCTAAAGGAAATCAGTCCTGAATATTCATTGGAAGGACTGATGCTGAAGCTGAAACTCCAATACTTTGGCCACCTGATGAGAAGAACTGACTTATTGGAAAAGACCCTAATGTGGGGAAAGATTGAAGGTGGGCAGAGAAGGGGACGACAGAGGATGAGATGGTTGGATGGCATCACCAACTCAATGGACATGAGTATGAGTAAACTCCAGGAGTTGGTGATAGACAGGGAGGCCTGGTGTGCTACAGTCCATGGGGTTGCAAAGAGTTGGACACGAGTGAGCGACTGAACTGAACTGAAACTAATACCTTCAAAGTTCGAAGGGAAATGATTTCCACATATATACAAACTTCCAGTCAAATTAAGAAAATTAATACATTTCCAATACAAAAATTGAAAATACTGACAACTCTATACCTTTTCTCAGGCAGAAGTTCTACTCCACTATTATGAGTTAAGGCAAAAAGGTAGACATGTAACCTAAGAGGTCCAGCGTAGGAGAAAAGCAAAAGAAACTCCCAGCCTCCAATGTTTGGAGTTGGGTAGGGAAGGAATGAGGATGGAAAATTTCAGGAGTATTGCAGCCAAGGCCAGGTTGATTTCCCCCAATGAGCTCCTAGGATCACACCTGCCCAGCAGACCCAGAGTCACTATGCCATACAAGAGGAGTTTTAGAGCTCTAACATAAGTTTGGGAATCGATTAGTAAAAGGGCCGTAACAACAAAACTGCTAAAATAAAGGCAGCTAATTACTTCAAGGAAGAAAAATTAGCAAAAAGAAAATGTGATTATAGTATACTACTTGGTTCAGGTGCAAACATGAAAGCATAAAACATGGGTCATAAAATTAGAGCCCTGAGTATTGGTTTTGTTTCTTAAGTGATTTAACCAAGTAATAACAGCAATATTTAAGTTTGGTCAGTGACATGTTGGCCAGTCTTTAGTGGGCTCCATTTTCTTCCATTCATTCAGTGACAGATTTATATAAATGGAAACATGCAAGGCCATGCTGAGAAGTAGAAAACAATATTTTTTATACTATTGCCATACCCAATGTCAACTCTTGGCTTTTCTGACCAGCTGTGCTCACTGGCCAGATCTCTTAACTGCAAAAGTGAGTCATATAGTTGAAATTAAGGTAGCTTCTTCATTGTCACAGTAGGACATAGATGGCTAGGGAAAATCAACCTAGATCTGGCTATGCTACTTCTCCTAGAACTTTCCATCCTCACTCCTGCCCCACCCAACCCCAAACCTTGATAATCCATGCTCTATTTCTTGCTTTTAACTCTAACACTCTTCTATTTCCTCTCCCACTTTAAGAGAAAAGTTTACAAAATGATGCTCAGAGATCCATGATTTGTTTGGTTTGAAGACAATTTTAATTTACTGTAAGCATTAAAAAATTGTGGGATTCACACAAAAATGCTAATAATTTCTGTCTTTTCTTGAAAAATTGTAAGACCAAACTACATTGGTCATCCATTCTGAGATGGCTGCAGTTAGCAAAATCTGAGTATCGATACGGCATATTCTTCCTAATTCACCACAGTTTAAACACTCTTTGATGTCTCTTACCCCCAGCCTATTTAGTTCACTTATGCAATTTCCCCTTCTTGCAGGCATTTGAGTTTACAATTCCTGTCCTAAAGTCTGGTTTCTCTCTACAACTCCATTGGTACAGCTTGCTTGAAGGTTATTAATGGCTTCATTTTTTGCTATTACTCATGGCCTCTGGGCAGAAGTCCTCCTTCTTATATTTCTGTGCTGGTTGAATTTGGGGCCACTTAGATGAGATTCCTGTACTCTGAGAGGTAATGTACCTGCTATTATCCCTGGACCATCATCTCATGAATTTCTATGTCAAAGCAGTTCTAGTTGTGCACTCTCTTGCTTGCCACTGAACGTGAGCCAAGAATATTAATTCTGCCGTCTGTAAATGTTTGATTTTGTGGCTCTATTTAAATAGTGGCTTGTGGCTATTCCTTGATTTCACTCTGAATTCCATTAAGGATCTGGAGTGTTACCAGTCATGCAGGGACGGGGACTGTGTGACAGAGGAGACATGGAGTTGGTGCTTGTGAGACTTGAGTGCTGGTTTATCCTTCTCTACCCACTAGATGTGGGAGTTTGAAAATGTCACAATCTTTCTGAGATGTGGAACTATGGGGAATAATTTCTTCATGGGTTTAAGGCTTCATCATTTTCAGTGAAATTTTCTATATATCGTTTCATTTGATGTCTACGTTTTGCAAGTGGGGAACAATTAAGGAAGAAGTGAACTGCTTTGGCTCATGGGTCTAATCCATGAATGAGCTAGGATCTGGGTCTTCTAGTTTCCAGATTAGTCTTTATTCCACTACACCACAGGGCATTCCCCAAAGACTCTGCCTTTTTTTGAGGTACACTGTTTACAGTTCTCTGTTTTAAAAGCTCGTGATCTCTTTTATATCAGCTTCCACCTATTCCTAAAATGGCATTCATGATCTGAAAGGAAAACATTGTGAGGAGAGGGCCTATATTCATCTAGCTTTTACTCCTTCCATTGTCCATGGTCAGTGTCATAGCCTGGGTCTTAACAGAGGTCCCTCTATCACCACTGGCTGAGCACTGAGTTAAAGACACAGACATGCTCTAATCTCTGAATTAATTATATATAGGGCAAGCACAGGGGCTTCCCTGGTGGCTCAGATGTTAAAGAATCTGCCTGCAATGTGGGAGACCTGTGTTTGATCCCTGGTCCAGGAAGATCCCCTGGAGAAGAAAATGACAACTCACTCCAGTATTTTTGCCTGAAGAATTCCATGGACAGAGGAGCCTGGAGGGCTACAGTCCATGGGGTCACAAAGAGTCAGACATGACTGCTTGACTAAGACACAAGCATAAAATTTGTCATCTAAACCTGGAGCCTTTAGAGAAAGGAAGTGGCATAATTTATTACTTTTAAACCACATGTAATAATTGGGATAATCATCCTCATTTTAAGCATTTATTTGCACAGTGCCTGGGACGTAATGGGTATTCAATAAATGGTAGCTTTTAAAAACAGCCTTACCAAAAGAGGTGAAAAGAGTTGATAACTAACTAGAGAGTATGTTCAAGATTTGTTCCCTTGGAACATAGCCCAGAGCAATGGGCTTATGGTGCGAAAAATGTTTTCTTTCTTATATGTAATGTGAAATTTGAAGTCTATTAGACTTTCCACTTAGGAACCGAACTGCAAGAGTGAAGAATCTTTGTAGGCAAGCTTACAGGTAACGGTAATTTCTAAGGAGAAGAACTTGGAAGACAAAGAGTCAGGGCCACAGAAATAATCATTATAAACTCAGGGATATTGGAAATTAAATTTTATAACAATATACTAAATCTTAGAGAGTCTACCTGTTTTTCAGTTTACCTCAAAATATTAGTTACTGTTCAGACTTATTTCCTGGAGAGTGAAAGTCACTCAGTCATGTCCAACTCTTTGTGATCTCATGGAATAGTCCATGAAGTTCTCCAGGCCACAATACTGGAGTGGGTAGCCTTTCCCTTCTCCAGGGTACCTTTCCAACCCAGGGATCGAACCCAGGTCTCCCGCATTGCAGACAGATTCTTTACCAGTTGAGACACCAGGGAAGCCCAAGGAAGAGACCAAATTGAGAGTATTTTTAAAGCAGTTTGTCCCGGTGACTCTCCCAGAGTTAGAACACAGTGCTCCTAATTTCCAACACCATAGCCCGAGGAACACACTACTTACTTTCTCACTGGTGTTCCAAAGGACTATCTGTAATGCCGGGCTGCCTTTGTAGGCTATCCTTTTCCTGGGGAGCAGGCATACTGAGAGGCAATCCATCTTACCCCCTTCCTTCCAACTTGAAACTTGCTCCCTGATCTCTGAGGGTTGATCACTAATGGTTCAGCACCAGCTGCAACCCAATCCTTCAGCGAGCACAGCTGAGCTAAATTAATCTAATTTTTTTAGCCTTTGCACCCTAGATATCAATCTCCTGGGCAGTTTGCGCTCCCTGAGCCAGGCATGGATTCCAGGGCCCCTTATCACTGCTCCCTTTGTGCTCCAGCCCCCAAGCAAATGGCCCTGTGGGCACCACAGAGCTGCACAAACATTTGTCCCCACAGCCGACTGGCTTCCTCAGGCCAGTGCGCCTAATGAGCTGGCCGTTGCCCGTAAATCAAGTCAAGCATACACAGTTCGGGCTTTCATCAGGTGAGTCCCATTCAGCAATGCTTTGAAGGAGAGGCCCCTGTGGGCTGCAGAGGCTGTGTGCTGCCCAGATAAACACCCCATCTCAAAGATGTTGTTCTGTTTTGCAGACGGGCTTGTCGTTAGTGGGAGGAAGTGTGCTGGGTTGCCAAGTACCAAGAGCGGACTGATGTGACTTGTGAGCCAAGGAAAAGAAACACACGCGCACACACACATACCATCCCAAAGAGCCCAGCTGGAGGCATGAGGAAAACAGAAGGCGTGAAAGGCTCACATCCCATCCTGTCACCCACGGATGTGCCATCACCAGGCAGTCAGCAGAGATGTGGCACGTGTGGCTTCAATGGGATCTGTCAGGAGGA
Source organism: Giraffa tippelskirchi (assembly GCF_054371585.1). NCBI lineage: Eukaryota > Metazoa > Chordata > Mammalia > Artiodactyla > Giraffidae > Giraffa > Giraffa tippelskirchi. The sequence goes on from NC_137281.1 coordinate 97,443,271, forward strand.
CCTCCAGCAGTGCTGTGGACAGCTTGATCACCAGCTTGTGGGGCCTCCTCCAGGGCCTTCCCATCCGTTCCATGCTGAAGCTCTCCTAGGCTCCTCTGCCTGTTTTATGCCTTCTCTGCACTCCTCCTGTCGGAGAAGGCAATGGCACCCCACTCCAATACTCTTGCCTGGAAAATCCCAGGGATGGCGGAGCCTGGTGGGCTGCCGTCTATGGGGTCGCACAAAGTCGGACACGACTGAAGCGACTTAGCAGCAGCAGCAGCAGCACTCCTCCTGTAGTTACACTCTAGAATATTCCACTGATTAACTTCCAATCAGAAAACAAAACAGAAACAGCATATGATGATTTCTTCCACTTTTGTTTTCTTTACCCATCTAGTGCAAACTGTTTTTTTCATACTGGTTTAGAATCTCTCTCCACCTAGGACTTAACAAATGCTTGGTAAATTTTATATTGCTTTTTTCAAAATGCTTTTACAGTTACTTCATTTTATTCATTCATTACTAATAATAACATTCAGTAAATATTTACCCAGTACCCAAGGTACATCAGACACTGTTCTAAGGGTTTGGGGATACAGTGATGAACAAGATCGACAAATACCCACATTTTATGGAGAGAGGACAATGAGAAAACAGATAAACACAGGATGAGATTTCAGACAGTAATCAGTGAAGTGTTTTCAACAAGGCGTCAGGAAAGGTCCCTCTAAAGAGATCAAGTTTAAATTGAAGCTTACTTGAAGTGAGGGAGCAAGAAACCTAAAGACCTGGGTAGAAGGATCCCAGGCAGAAGAGAATGCAACGTCCCAAGGTAGGATGACCTGAGACAGTGATCTGGGGGACAGCAGGAAGCTCTAGACTGAATCATAAAGACAGGAGTTTAGTGTAGGAGAGGGGGTCAGAGATGGGGGAAGAAGCTATGCCTGACATGAGTGCTATGAAGAGGAACTGAGCATGGTATATGTCATCTCCAAATCAGAGCATCATGCAAGTTATCTCATTTAATACTCAGGTAACCCTATTGAGATAGCATTATTATCTGCTTTGCAGCTATTCAAAGTAGGGCTCAAAGGGGCCAGGTGACTTGCTCAGTCTTGCACAGATGCTGAGTGACAGAATCGGGAGTTGAAGGCAAAGCTCAATTCTAAATTCCTGCTTTATCCACCATAGCTTTTTTGCTTACATTGTTCTCATTTCTCTGACTTCCTTCTTATCAGCTCTAATTCTCAAATCCTACCCATGTTTTCAGGCCCATTCTGACTACTATCTTTTCCATAATACATTCATGTGGATTCAGATGGATGCAGAGGTATCATCTCTGTATCCTTCATGTTGTATTAGACGCTCAGTCGTGTCTGACTCTTCGCGACCCCATGGGCTGTAGCCTACCAGGCTCCTCCATCCATGGGGTTTCCCAGGCAAGAGTACTGGAGTGGGGTGCCATTGCCTTCTCCGTTTAAACTTCACTAAGTGTCATAAAGCAGATTTTCCAAATATGTGAAAGGAGGTCCATTTGTGCACCCATTAGTTCTGCTCTCATGACTCTGCTGTTAAATGCATGGCAGGGATGTATTATCCTTTTCTGGATTCCCTTGTAAGACCTAATGGAGCACTTGTAACAAGAATTTGAATAGCTGCATTCTATTTTGTTTTGACTAGGAGAGAAGTCAGTGACTGACTGGGTAAAATTTCACTATTTGAGGAACTGGAGAAAGTCACTGGCATCATTACTAATTCTCCTGAGAAATGAGAAGAAATGTATTTAACCGGCCTCTGTTTCACCACTCCATTAATCACTTTCACTGTCAAATATTTCCTTTTGTCAGATTTGCAGGGACTCTCATTAGAGTTTTTCTCATGACAACCCCTTCTTTGTATATATGTCTTATGACTGTGAAATCCTCAATAATAATAAGCAAGAAAATATTTTACTCTCTGAAGACTGTCAGCTCTATGAAGAGATGCATAGAAGTGACACACGTTCCCTGGTGAGGAAAAGAACTGCTTGTGTTCACATGCCTGGATGGGTGCATGTGACCTTCAGGTATTCTTGCCATTTGCCAATGAAACTGAGAAGAACAGACTGGCAAGTATGGAGGCTCATATGAAGAGACTCAGTGAGTATATGCTGCATGAATCACTTTATCAGAGGCTGATATAGATTTGGTTTCTCTTAACAATCTTCTAGGACTGAAACAGTGTTCAAGAAACATGAAGGTTACTTATATATTTAAAAAGAAAGCATGTAAAACATAGCCTAATAATTAGGGACTATGTTTAAGAAATTTTATTTAACAACTTAGTTCTTAATCAAAAATTACACGAATTGCACTAGTCATAAGATGCATAAATGCACAGGTGCATGGTTATCATTACAGGAGTCAATGACAAGAAAAACCTGCTGCACATACCAAGCATGATAGCTGAAATAGATGTGACATTACTTATCACTGTACCTAGTAAATTAAAAAGTTCTTTTGGAGTTTTCTAGGAGATGCACAGAAGTGCAATTTGAAAAATGTTCTCTCATTACAAAAACTTCCCACTGATTGGCTGGAACATTGTGGAAGCCACTGTAGCCCTTGGCTAGAAGCTGAGGTGTCAAGAGGCTTCTGTGACCTGTTCTTGTGCTCCCCCATGCCTTGTCCTCCTCCCCGTCAGAACTTCCGTACTCCTCCAGTCATGGACGTTTGCTGGTCCCTTGAAAAGTGACTGTCTCTGCCAGAGACAAGGGACTGTCATCACTGGATGCCTTCATACAGAGACACTTTCTGCCACCCTGCCCCCACCCCCATGGGCGTGTGGCACTTCTGGCGCCAACCAACTCCAGCAGTTTTTGCTCAGACCTTCTGGGCGCCTGTCAAAGACCATTTGTGACAGGACTTGAGAAAAATAACAAAGCAGCTCTCCCCTCAAACCCTCTGAGGAATGTGAAAACCAGAGTGTGGACACATAGGCTCTTTGTAACCTCAGGTACACTGTGTCAGCTGCCTTCTCAGGCTGGCAGGGTTAAGTGACAGAACACAATGAAATGCTCAGTTGGGTTGCATTGTGCTAGTCGGCACAGAGGATGCATTTTATTAAAGAAGGCAACATTGTGCCTCCTACCAAACTGAGGTAATTTCCTTCCCTTTTCTATACTTCCTAGCATTCCAGCTTCATACATTTTAACAGTGTTTGCCAGAGTTCACCTGAAGAAAGCAATTCTCCAATAAAAAACTTAAAGAAATATTTTTGTTCATGGCCCAGACCCATAAAGAATAACTACCAGAGGCTTAAAAAAATCCCAACTTAATGTTACAACTAATTACTTAAGCAAACCAAATAAACAGACCAGTTTTGTCTCACTGAAAAGAAGGCCATAAATATATAGTTGGCCCTGGAAATTGATTGATTCAAATCAGAAAATGCCCCTCCCCATCATCCCACTGGCCTCAAGTTTAGGCAATTATTTCATCTCAAACTGAGCTGCTTGTGTAATTTCAAATACATATGTTTATTTAGCAAACAAAAAAAGGGATCCATTTTCAATCACTAGAATTGCTAAGGACATGCTTAGTTAAAGTCAGATTTTTCCTGTTAATGAGCCAACACGAACTTTAATTTGTTTCTGGATATTCTCATAAGACCCAGTAAAGAAAGAAGCTCCTTTCAGATATTAAATTTCCTGTCCAAGAGCTCAACTAGGCCAAGTGATACCTCTCAACATTTGGCATGGAAGAGTTAGCAGTTCTCCTGGAGTTACTTCAGTGGTGCAGTCACCAAATCATGACTGCAATTAATACTGGGAATAAAGGGACAAGGGGAGTTACATTTTTTATATCCATTGTGTACAGAGCTCTCTGATGGAACTTTAACATACATAATCTCACTTAGTCCTCTTCACATTCAATAAAACTAGCTCATATCACAGGCTAGGAAACTGAGGCTGAAAGAGATTAAATAGCTAGTTACAAATTCCCAAAGCTAAAAAGTGGTCCAATAGGCAGTAATACTATATAGCCTCTTGTATTGATCAATTAAAAAAAAGTTCAAACCCGAGAACTGTCAGCATGCATTCACTTTGGTAATCCCTGGGACCTAAACACTTATATGACACTCTCTCATGAGAAGTTATAGAGTTTTGAAGTTCATTCCTTTATCCACACATCTTTCAATGCTATAATGAATGATAAATCTGAATATTAGTGTGAGGCTGTTTCTGTGCTGGTGCAGAAGAGTATGGTTCGTTCTACACTGAGTAAAAGGTGCCCAGGTTGATTTTTAAAGCAGTGGCCCTGATCTTTCACTGCAAAGATTTCTTCTATTTGTTAAAAGATTTGGCTGTCCCTTTTTCCCTTTGATAGTACATATATGTTTATCATCTTTTAACTGAGAAAATACATATCTACCATAACATCTGATATACATTTTTAATTTCAGTAACCTCATTTACTAATCTTAGGAAAATGTTAATGAATATATAAGATACTACGTAGTGCCCAGAAGGAATCCAGATATGTAGCATAACAGCATTGTTGGCCCAAGTACCCAAAGCCCCCATGACAGTGCCCACTGTTCCAAAGACTGGGAAACAAAGGAAAACATGTGGAATAAGGGGGCACTGCAGATCAGAGAGGAGGAGCTCGAAGGAGACAATGACTTTAAACGAAAGAAAAGGACAAAGGAGACACTGGGGATTGCTTTAGAGAAGTTATTTCAAGGAGTTCATTTCCTGGCAGCCTATGTTAGTTTCCCCTAGGCTATTGTAACAGATGACTACAAACTAGGTGGCTTAAAATAACAGAAACTCATTTTCTCACAGTCTGGAGACCAGAAGTCAGAAATCTAGCCATTGGCAGGGCTGTTCTCCACAGACTCTAAGGGAGAATCCTTCCTTGTCACTTTCAGCCTCCGCTAGCTTTAGATATTCTCTCTGCCTTCATCTTCACGTGACCTTTTATCCTCTGTGTTTTCTTCTCTTTTGTCTTTTATCAGAATGCTTGTCAATGGAATTTTAGGAAATCTAGGATTATCTTGCCTTGAAATCTTTAACTTAATCTCATATGCAAAGATCTTCTTTCCAAAAAAAGTCACATTCACAGGTTCCAGGATTTAGGATTTGGACTTACATCTTTTAGACAATCTCTTAAGAACCATGTATGTTGGCGGGCATTCAACCTATCACACTGCTCATCACCTCACTAAGGCCTCTGGTTTACTATAAGAAAAACTACTCTGTCAAGAGTGTTAGGATGTGATGAGTTGAGAATAAGAGGTGATTCAGGGGATCAAGCTCAGGCACGCTAGTGATCACAAAGGCATACTCAGTTGACCCATCACCTGCCATTTGAGGCTTATAGAAATTTACCTTACCTAGAAATACACTTCAAAACATGAGATTATTTTAGCTGTTTTTTTTTTGTTATAATAGCAATAGTGGTTATTAAAATATTCTTGAAAATAAAAATCACAGAATAAAAAGTGTAAATAAAAGACGCTATTTATTCCATAACTCAGAGAAAGATAAATTCTGAAATGTTTCCTATCTCTGCTCTCCCTTACTTGATCCTGTACTACCACTACTAAACTCCATCAGACTCCACTAACCTAACCAAGTTAAATTCTTTACTTAAGTTTAAACACGTTTATTTTTAAAATATGATATTAACATGTTAATATATAACACCACTAACATCTATAAGTAAGGCATCAGGTTTATAGATTTTGATTTCTGAAACAATAATTGTATTTTTTACATGGTGAAACATTTTTTTCACAAAACATTCCATGATTTGATCGTGTCTTCATTATAATCCTGCTCTCTAATCATTGTTGTTGTTGCTAAATCATGTCTCTCTTTGCAACCCCAGGAACTGCAGCACACCAGTCTCCTCCAAGCTCCAGTATCTCCCAGGGTTTGCTCAAATTCATGTTCATTGAGTCAGTGATGCTATCTATCTATCTCATCCGCCGCCGCCCCCTTCTTCTTTTGCCTTCTACCTTTCCCAGTATTAGGGTCTTTTCCAATGAGTCGGCTCTTCACATCAGGTGGCCAAAGTATTGGAGCTTCAGCAACAGTCCTTCCAAGGAATATTCAGGACTGATCTCCTTTAGGATTGACTGGTTTGATCTCCTTGCAGTCCAAGGGACTCTCAAGAATCTTCTCTAGTACCACAATTCGAAAGCGTCAATTCTTCGGAGCTCAGCCTTCTTTATGGTTCAACTCTAACACCCATACATGACTACTGGAAAAACCACAGCTTTGACTAAATGGACCTTTGTTGGAAAAGTGATGTCTCTGCTTTTTAATATGCTGTCTAGGTTTGTCATAGCTTTCTTTCTAAGGAGTAAGCGTCTTTTCATTTCATGGCTGTAGTTACCATCCACTGTGATTTTGGAGCCCAAGAAAATCAAATCTATCACTACTTTCACTTTTTGCCCATCTATTTGCCATGAACTGATGGGACTGGATGCTGCGATCTTAATTTTATTTTAATGTTGAGTTTCAAGCCAGCTTTTCACTCTCTTCTTTCACCCTCATCTTTAGTTTCTCTTCACTTTCTGCCATTTGAGTGGTATTATCTGCATATCTGAGGTTACTGATATTTCTCCTGGCAATAATGATTTCAGCCTGTGATTCATCCAATCCAACATTTCACGTGATATACTCTGCACAGAAGTTAAATAAGCAGGCTGACAATATACAGCCTTGCTATACTTTTTTTCCAACCTTAAACCAGTCAGTTGTTGCATGTTCAGTTCTAACTGTCGCTTCTTGACTGCATACAGGTTTCTCAGGAGACAGACAAGGTGTTCTGGTACTCCCATCTCTTTAAGAATTTTCCACAGTTTGTTGTGATCCACACCATCAAAGGCTTTAGCGTAGTCAAAAAAGCAAAAGTAGATGTTTTTCAGGAACTCCCTTGCTTTTACCATGATCCAATGAATGTTGCCAATTTGATTTCTGGTTCCTCTGCCTTTTTGAAACCCAGCTTGTACATCTGAAAGTTCTCAGTTCACGTACTGCTGAAGACTATCTTGAAGGATTTTGAGAATACCTTTGCTAGCATGTGAAATGAACGCCATTGTATGGTAGGTTGAATATTCTTTGGCATTGCCCTTCTTTGGGATTGGAATGAAAACTGATCTTTTCCACTCCTGAGTTTTCCAAATCTGCTGATATATTGATGCTTTAACAGCATCATCTTTTAGGATTTTAAATAGCTCAGCTAGAATTCCATCACCTCCACTAGCTTTGTTCATACTAACGCTTCCTAAGACCCACTTGACTTCGCATTCCAGGATGTCTGGCTCTAGGTGAGTGAGCACATCATTGTGGTTATCTGGGTCCTTAAGACCTTTTTTGTACTGTTCTTATGTGTATTCTTGCCACCTCTTTTTAATTGTTTCTACTTTTATTAGATCCTTACCATTTCTGTCCTTTATTGTGCCTATTTTTGCATGAAATGTTCCCCTGATATCTCCAGTTTTCTTGAGGTGATCTCTAGTCATACATATGAGCATATATATGTATTATCACATTTAATCATTATCACAGTTCTCAGACCTATACAGATTTTTAAAAAATAAAAGCAAAACTTAAGCCCCTTTGGCTGGCTAGAGGGCCAGTGGGACTAACAGGAGGACTGTGGGAAGCCAGGACTCTGCTTGTGAGGAAGGCATATGCACTGACTTGCCAGTAAGGCAGAGAGGAGAGAGCAGACTGAAGACTGCACCAATGGCTGCAGACTTTTCCATGACCTCTTTGGGTACCACATCCTGAGTCAAGGGAATGCTCCAACTCCATTTACTCAATAACACAGCTCAGCTGTTTCCCTGTGGTTTTCATGACCATGGGGAGAGCCCCTCCATGGGATGCAGAGATGACTTGGACCTGGGTGCAGCAGGAGCAGCCGTTATTGGCATATGCTCAGGTAGTGCATAAGAAGCAGCCTAGAACTTTGACCATAGCCTGTCCACCACAGCCAGCACCCCAGATACACACCAAAGAGCTCATGTGGCCCAGCCTGCCCTGCACTGTGGCTTCACAACAAAGCGAGGGTGGTGGAGGCTGGGGAGAGGGGGCAATCATCCATGTGGACCAAAAAGGACTTGAACCTGAGGCTGTGTGTGAGCAGGGCAAGGGCAACAATAGCTGATATCTGTACAGGGGGACATTGGAGGCAGCTTGGATCTCTGTCTGTGACCGACCCACTGCAGCCATGAGCTGCACAAGTCAAAGTCCTGCCATGAGCCAAAGGCCTGCATAGGCCCTTCTTGCTTTAGCATCTCTTCCCTCGGCAGCAAAGGTGCCAGGAAATGGGAAAGTACACACTGAAAGGGAAAAGAGCAGCCTAGACTCAATGCACAGGGTTTCTGCTCCAGCAGGTTGGATCTGCCTCCACACCTGATAGGGATAGAACAGAAAGGAAGCCCCCATGTCACAGTCAGCCACAGCAACAGACCCCCCAGCTCTAACCCTGCCTCCTACCCAGGTGAGAGCTGCCAGAACACCCTGAGGAAAGAAATAACTTGTGTCTATATCCAATCTAGCTCTCCAATCAAAGGCACAATCCTCTGTATAATGATAGTCCCACGTAAGAACAATCCTTCAAGACCACCACAGGTAACTGTTTCACTTAAATTTAGAAAGATAAAAAAGGCTAAAACAGAACGAGAAGGCAAAGGAACTAGTTTCAGTTGAAAGAGAAGACCTTCAAAAAAATAAGTAATGAAATAGAAATAAACAATTTACAAGATAAATAATTCAAAACATTAGTAATAAAGCTAAATGAATAATAGAAAGGAATAATGAACACAGTAGGGAGAAGTTTACAAGGAAACAGAAAAGGTAAATAAAGAGCCAGTTGAAAATGAAAAATTCAATAACTGAAATAAAAACTCACTAGAAAGGATGACCAGCAGACTAAGTGATCTGGAAGAATGCATAAGTGATGTGGAAGATAGAACAATGGAAATCACCCAAACAGAGCAGCAAAAAGAAAAGCAAATTAAAAAAAAAAAAAAAAAAAAACAGTTTAAGAATATTTGGAATACATTTGGAATAATATCAAGCATAGGAACACTCACATTATTGGGGTTTCAAAAGGAGAAGAGAGAGGGAGAAGGGGATAAAAATGTCAAAAATGTATCTGATGAAATTATAACTGAAAAATTTCCAAACCTGAAAAAGGAAACGGATGTCCAGTTATAGGAGGAGCAGGTCCCAAGCAAGGGGAAACAAAACAGACATACCAAGACATTACAATTAAAATGGAACAAGTGAAAGGAAAGAGAGAATTCTAAAGGCAGCAAGAGAAAAACAGAGTCATATGCAAAGGAAGCCCCATAAAGCTATCAGCTTTCTCTGCAGAAAGCTTGCATACAAGTAGATAGTGCCATGACATATTCAAAGCACTGAAAGGGAAAACCCTGCAACCTAGGATACCCTACCCAGCAAGATTATAATTTAGAATCAATGGAGAGGAAAAGAATTCAGACAAGAAAAAACTGAAAAAATACTAACTCATCAATACTAAACTAAAATAAATGTTAAAGTGTCTACACTCACCATATGCTAAAATAAACCCTAAACGTATTTAAGACCTAAATATAAGATCTGAATCCATAAAACTCCTAGAAGAGAACATAGGCAGAACACGTCCTAACATAAATTGTAGCAACATTTTTGGGGATATGTTTCCTAAGACAAAAGAAATAAAAGCAAAAATAAAATAATGAGACCTAATTAAATATAAAATCTTTTGCACAGCAAAAGCAACCATTGATAAAACAAAAAGACAATCTTTCATGAAAGAAAATATCTGCAAAATATATGACCGACAAAGGGTTGATATCCAAAATATATAAATAGCTCATACATCTCAATATCAAAAAATAAATAACCCAATCAAAAACCGGGCAGATCTGGATAAACGTTGTTACCAAGAAAACATACAGACAGCTAATGAGCGAATGAAAAAATGCTCATCATTTCCAATTATTGGAGAAATGCAAGTCAAGACAAAAAGGGAATATCACCTTACACCTGTCAGAATGGCTATTAGCCAAAAATCTATCAAAAACAAATGTTGGCGAGGATATTGAGAAAAGAGAACCCTGGTACACTACTGGTGAGAACGTAAATTGCTGCAGTTGCTATGTAAAACAATATGGAGATTCCTCAAAAGACAAAAAAATTTACCACATAGTCAGCAATTCCACTGTTGAGTATATACTCAAAAAAATGAAAACACTAATTTGAAAAGATGTGAGAGGTAACAGGCAGGAAGGCCAGGAGTCTCCAAATGGAGGAAATAGGCTGCAAGTGTCAGACATTTTTTATCTCTCTCTTAAGCAGCAGGAGGAAACAAACTAGGGTTATATTTTTTCCCTTTCTCTATACAAATTTAAAAAGTTCAGTTCAGTCGCTCAGTCGTGTCCGACTCTCTGCGACCCCATGAATTGCAGCACGCCAGGCCTCTCTGTCCATCACCAACTCCCAGAGTCCACCCAGACCCATGTCCATCGAGTTAGTGATGCCATCTAACCATCTCATCCTCTGTCATCCCCTTCTCCTGCCCCCAATCCTTCCCAGCATTAGGGTCTTTTCCAATGAGTCAACCCTTCGCATGAGGTGGCCAAAGTATTGGAGTTTCAGCTTCAACAACAGTCCTTCCAATGAACACCCAGGACTGATCTCCTTTAGGATGGACTGGTTGGATCTCCTTGCAGTCCAAGGGACTCTCAAGAGTCTTCTCCAACACCACAGTTCAAAAGCATCAATTCTTCGGCGCTCAGCTTTCTTCACCGTCCAACTCTCACAACCATACATGACCACTGGAAAAACCACAGCCTTGACTAGACGGACTTTTGTTGGCAAAGTAATGTCTCTGCTTTTAAATATGCTATCTAGGTTGGCCATAACCTTCCTTCCAAGGAGTAAGCATCTTTTAATTTCATGGCTGCAATCACCATCAGCAGTGATTTTGGAGCCCGAAAAAATAAAGTCTGACACTGTTTCCACTGTTTCCCCATTTATTTCCCATGAAGTGATGGGACCAGATGCCATGATCTTAGTTTTAAATTTAAATTTAAATTTAAAAAGAGGTTTCTCTTAAAATTCTGTGTTGCCGTAATGACACCTGGTTCCACCTGAACTTAACTTCTCTTAAACCTTGAGCTAACCAATGTATGTTTCTTATGGAAATGTTTGTCTTAAGCTATGTTAATGTACTATGTATTTACCCCAGATTCTGTCTTCAAGTCGGTTCCAGCTAAAGACTCAGAACTGATTTGACAAACCAGTATGTCTTACTCATACATTGTTCTTCTAATCTATGTTAATGAAACTATATATTTGCTTCTAAATCTGCCTTTCTTCAAGATTCATGTCAATCATTTTATGGCCCGAGATGACTCACCTGGTGCCAATGTTATCTCAAAATGCATGTTGTGGGTGAGGGGCCTGGTGCCATTCTCTGAGTTTTGAGACATCTCCTTCCTCTAATTAGCAGACTACTAGTAGCAGGAGAAGGCAATGGCACCCTACTCCAGTACTCTTGCCTGGAAAATCCCATGGACGGAGGAGCCTGGTAGGCTGCAGTCCATGGGGTCGCTAAGAGTCGGACACGACTGAGCGACTTCACTTTCACTTTTCCCTTTCATACACTGGAGAAGGCAATGGCAACCCACTCCAGTATTCTTGCCTGGAAAATCCCAGGGACGGCGGAGCCTGGTGGGCTGCCATCTATGGGGTCGCACAGAGTCGGACATGACTGAAGCGACTTAGCAGTAACAGCAGCAGCAGTAGCTATATAACATTCCACTAAAGACTAGCAGGGGGGCACTCTTTCTGCCTCCTTCTGATGTCTATGTCAGAAGCTTTCTCTATCTCTTTTATACTTTTGTAAAACTTTATTACACAAAAGCTATGAGCAATCAAGCCTCATCACTAGCCCTGGATTCAATTCCTCTCCTCTGGAGGCCAAGAAATCCAGTGTCTTTCGCAGTTCAGCAACAATCTTTCAGATGCATGCATCCCTGTGTTCACAGCAGAACTTTTTATAGTACCCACAATATGGAAGTTAAGTGTTCATCCACAGATAAATGGATAAAGAAGATGTAGTATATATGTGTATACACACAATGGAATACTACTCTGACATAAAAATGAATGAAATTCTGCCATCTGCAACAATGTAGATGGACTAGAGGATATTATACTTAATGAAATAAATCAGATAGAAAAATACTGTGTGTTATAATTTTTATGTAGAATCTAAAAAAATAAGACAAATAAATGTATATGACAAAACAGATTCACAGATACAGAAAGCAAACTAGTACATACCAGGGGGTGGGGAATAGGGGTATGAGATGAAGAGATATAAACTACTATATATAATACAGATAAGCTACAAGGATATACTTTACAACACAGGGAATTATAGCTATTAATTTGTAATAACTTTAAATGGAGTATAATCTATGAAAATACTGAATTACTATTTTGTACATCTGAAACAAATATTGTAAATCAGTTATACTTCAATACAAAGAGATGCACAGAGTCTCAGGGACTTGCGGGACAACACCAAAATATCTAACATTCATGTTACCAGAGTTCCAGTAAAAGATGGTAAAGAACATGGTTCAAAAGTGTATTTTAAAAAATAATGCCTGAAAACTTTCAAAATTTGGTGGAAAGATATACTTACAGGTTCAACAAGCTCAGTGAATTTCAAACTGGTTAAATTTAAAGGAATACACAGGAGACACATCATAATCAAACATTTAAAAACCAAGTCAAAGAGAAAAAAATCTTTGAATTATAAAATAGAATAGCTATATAAGCACAAACCAGTTCAGGAAGTAGGTTTCTGCTCTTCTAGGGCCCATCATCTCTTCTCACTCACACCTCCTTCTCTTCCCTTAAAGGTTAACACTAACATGATTTTATGACAAATCGTATTTGCTTCTCTTTGTATCTTTATACATTTACCACTTCAGTACACATCCCTAGGTTAGCCTATTTTGAATTTTAAATAAATTCAATCATACAGTTTTTAAAGAGTCAGGCTTAAAAAGTATAAAACATTTGCTGTAGACAACATGCATGCATGCTCAGTGGCATCTGACTCTTTGAGACCCCAGGGACTGTAGCCCTCTAGGCTCCTCTGTCCATGGAATTTTCCAGGCAAGAATACTGGATACATTTACCACCTAAGAACACAGCCCTAGACTGACATATTGTAAAATTTAAATAAATCCAATTATATAGTTTTAAAAAGTAAGGCTTAAAAAGTATAAAACATTTTGCTGTAGACAACACAGCTGTCAAATCACAGAGCTGGGATTAAAGCCCACACCACACAGCCTCGAAAGTATTAAACTCTCTGGCTTCTGAGAATAATAGTTGGATTTTGATACAGAGTTTGTTCCAAGCAATATACACATACTTTCTCTCATTCTTTATCTTATTCTCTTTACATATTTATATGCATATGTCCTAACTTTACATGCAACTCCCATTTAATTTTTTTGACTTAATTTACAAAGTAAAATTTTTCATTCTCATTTTACTGACAAAGAAACAATTCTTCCCAATCCTCATAAGTCTGGCAACGTTGGGGATAGATGACAATATGAGGCTCGGAGGGCTCAAACAAAACCTTGTGAGCACCAAGACCCAGAGACCCTGCAGAGACTGAGCCAGACCTGCCTTTGAATGTTTGAGTGTCTCCTGCAGAAGCATGGGTCAGCAGTGGCCTGCCGTGGGGACAGGGGCTCTGGTTGCAGCAGATCTGGGTCATGCAGTATGTGGCATAAGCCCTTTTGGAGGAGGTTGCCACTAGCCCCACCACAGAGCCGCCAAGCAGATGACCCACAAACTGAAGAACAATTATACCAAAGAAATTGTCGCACTGTTAAGAAACTTCTAGGACCTACAACAGATTTCCCAACCTGGCAATCTGGCAAAGGGACTAAGAACTATTCCCCTCCCCCCTACACCCTACCACCGAGGGAATTTGACTTTGGAGGCCAGTGGGATTTGATTACAGAACTTCCACAGGACTGGGGAAACAGACTTGTGGAGGACACAAACAAAACCTTGTGTGCACCAGACGCCAGGAGAAAGGAGTAGTGTCCACACATGAGATGGAGCCAGACTTGCCTGTGAGTGTCCAGGAGTCTCCAGCAGAGGCGTGGGTTGACAGCAGCCTGCTGCGGTGTCAGGAGCACTGAGTGCAAGTGTGTGCACAAGTCCTTTTGAAGGAGGTCCCCATTAGCTTCATTAACCCTACCATAGCTTGGCCTCAGGCCAAATAACAGGGAGGGAACACAGCCCCGCCCATCAACAGAAAATTAGTTTGAAGATTTACTAAGTATGGCACTGCCCATCAAAACAAGACCCAATTTCCCCCACAGTCAGTCTCTCCCATCAGGAAGCTTCCATAAGCCTCTTATCCTTATCCATTGGAGGGCAGACAAAATGAAAACCACAATCACAGAAAACTAACCAAACTGATCACATGGATCACAGCCTTGTCTAACTCAATGAAACTATGAGCCACACAGTGTAGAGCCACCCAAGATGGACGGGTCATAGTGGAGAGTTCTGACAAAATATGGGCCACTGGAGAAGGGAATGGCAAACCACTTCAGAATTCTTGCCTTGAGAACCCCATGAACAGTATGAATAAGAAAAGGTAGGACACTGAAAGATGAACTCCCCAGGTTGGTTGGTGCCCAATATGCTACTGCAGAAGAGTGGAGAAATAACTACAGAAAGAATGAAGAGACAGAGCCAAAGCGAAAACAACACCCAGTTGTGGATGTGACTGGTGATGGAAGTAAGTCAGATGCTATAAAGAACAATACTGCATGGAAACCTGGAACGTTAAATCCATGAATCAAGGTAAATTGGAAGTGGTCAAACAGGAGATGGTAAGAGTGAACGTCGACATTTTAGGAATCAGTGAACTAAAATGGACTGGAATGGATGAATTTAACTCAGATGACCATTATATCTACTACTGTGGGCAAGAATCCCTCAGAAGAAATGGAGTAGCCCTCATAGTCAACAAAAAAGTCCGAAATGCGGTACTTGGATGCAATCTCAAAAATGACAGAATGATCGCTGTTCGCTTCCAAAGCGAACCATTCAACATCACAGTGATCCAAGTCTATGCTCCAACCACTAATGCTGAAGAAGCTGAAGCTGAACAGTTCTATGATGATGTAAAAGACCTTCTAGAACTAACACCAAAAAAGGATATCCTTTTCATCATAGGGGACTGGAATGCAAAAGTAGGAAGTGAAAATACCTGGAGTGACAGGCAAATTTGGCCTTGGAGTACAAAATGAAGCAGGGCAAAGGCTAACAGAGTTTTGCCAAGAGAACCACTGGTCATAGCAAACAACAAGACAAAAGATGACTGTATATGTGGGCATCACCAGATGGGCAATACCAAAACCACACTGATTATATTCTTTGCAGCTGAAGCTGGAGAAGCTCTATACTGTCAGCAAAAACAAAATTGGGAGCTGACTGTGGCTCAGATCGTGAAGTACTTATTGCAAAGTCAGTCAGTTCAGTCGCTCATCGTGTCCGACATTTTGCAATCCCATGGACTGCAGCATGCCAGGCCTCCCTGTCCATCACCAACTCCTGGAGTTTATACAAACTCATGTCCACTTAGTTGGTGATGCCATCCAACCATCTCATCCTCTGTTGTCCCCTTTTCCTCCCACCTTCACTCTTTCCCAGCATCAGGGTCTTTTCAAATGAGTCAGTTCTTCACATCAGGTGGCCAAAGTATTGGAGTTTCAGCTTCAGCCTCAGTCCTTCCTATGATTATGCAGGAATGACTTTCTTTAGGATGGACTAGTTGGATCTCCTTGCTGTCCAAGGGACTCTCAAGAGTCTTCTCCAAATTCTTATTGCAAAATTCAGACTTCAATTGAAGAAAGTAGGGAAAACCACTAGACCATTCAGGTATGACCTAAATCAAATCCCTTACGATTATATAGTGGACGTGAGAAATAGATTCCAGGGATTAGATCTGATAGACAGAGTGTCTGAAGAACTACGGATGGAGGGTCATGACATACAGGAGGCAGTGATCAAAACCATCCCCAAGAAAAAGAAATGCAAAAAGGCAAAAAGGTTCTCTGAAGAGGTCTCACAAATAGCTGAGAAAAGTAGAGGAGTGAAAGGCAAAGGAGAAAAGAAAGACAGACCCATCTGAATGCAGAATTTCAAACAATAGCAAGGAGAGATAAGAAAGCCTTCCTCAGTGATTAGAGAAAGAGATGAAAACAATAGAATGGGAGAGACTAGAGATCTCTTCAAGGAAATTAGAGATTCCAAAGCAACATTTCATGCAAAGACGGGCACAATAAAGGACAGAAATGGTATGAACCTAACAGAAGCAGAAGAAATTAAGAAGAGGAGGCAAGAATACACAGAAGACTAAACAAAAAAGATCTTCATGACCCAGAAAACCACAATGGTGTAATCACTCACCCAGAGCCAGACATCCTGGAATGCAAAGTCAAGTGGGCTTTAGGAAGCATCACTATGAACAAATCTAGTGGAGGTGATGGAATTCCAGTTGAGCTATTTCAAATCCAAAAAGATGCTGCTATTAAGGTGCTGCACTCAACACGCCAGTAAATTTGGAAAACTCAGCAGTAGCCACAGAACTGGAAAAGGTCAGTTTTCACTCCAATCCCAAAGAAAGGCAATGCCAAAGAATGCTCAAACTACCACAAAATTTCACTCATCTCACATGGTAATAAAGTAATGCTCAAAATTCTCCAAGGCAGACTTCAACAGTAATTGAACCATGAACTTCCAGACGTTCAAGCTGGTTTTAGAAAAGGCAGAGGAACCAGAGATCAAATTGTCAACATCTGATGGATCATTGAAAAAGTGAGAGTTCCAGAAAAACATCTACTTCTGCTTTATTGACTATGTGAAAACCTTTGACTGTGTGGACCACAACAAACTGGAAAATTCTTGAAGAGATGGGAATACCAGTCCACCTTACCTACCTCCTGAGAAATCTGTACGCAGATCAAGAAGCAACAGTTAGAACTGGACATGGAACAATGGACTGGTTCCAAATAGGAAAAGGAGTACATCAAGGCTGTATATTGTCACCCTGCTTATTTAACTTATATGCAGAGTACATCATGAGAAATGCTAGGCTGGATGAAGCACAAGCTGGAATCAAGATTGCTGGGAGAAATATCAATAACCTCAGGTATGCAGATGACACCACCCTTATGGCACAAAGTGAAGAAGAACTAAAGAGCCTCTTGATGAAAGTGAAAGAGGAGCGTGAAAAAGGTGGCTTAAAGCTCAACATTCAGAAAACTAAGATCATGGCATCCGGTCCCATCACTTCATGGGAAATAGATGGGGAAACAGTGGAAACAGTGGCTGACTTTATTTTTCTGGGCTCCAAAATCACTGCAGATGGTGACTGCAGCCATGAAATTAAAAGACACTTGCTGCTTAGAAGAAAAGCTATGATTAACCTAGACAGCATATTCAAAACCAGAGACGTTACTTTGCTGACAAAGGTCTGTCTAGTCAAAGCTATGGTTTTTCCAGTAGTCATGTACGGATGTGAGAGTTGGACCATAAAGAAAGCTGAGTGCCACAAGAATGTATGCGTTTGAACTATGGTGTTGGAGAAGGGAGTCCCTTGGACTGCAAGGAGATCAAACCAGTCCATCCTAAAGGATATCAATCTTGAATATTCATTGGAAGGACTGATGGTGAAGCTGAAGCTCCAATACTTTGGCCACCTTATGCAAAGAGCTGACTCATTGGAAAATACACTGATGCTTGGAAAGACTGAAGGCAGGAGGAGAACGGGACAACAGAGGATGAGATGGCTGGATGGCATCACCAACTTGATGTATATGAGTTTGAGCAAGCTCCAGGAGTTGGTTATGGACAGGGAAGCCTGGCTGCAGTCCATGGAATCGCAAAGATTCGGACACAACTGAACGACTTAACTGAACTGACAATAATGTCATTTAGTAGCACAGTAATAATAAACTAATACTCTAGTGCTTGTCTTTCTTTCAATTTTCTTTTGCTCTTCTGACATTTCCCACATGGTGGTAAATATAGCTAATCTCACACTGAACCCAGAGGAAGTGTAAGGTAATTGAGTATTGACTTAAAAAAATTTGATTAAAGTATGCTACAAGGAGACACAGTGTGCACATCAGGATGCCATTATTTTCTTTAAGTTTAAATTTCTTCCATATATACCATGTATTCTTTCACTGTACTGATTAATATTTATTAAACATAACAATCAAGAATGTTGTTCTGGTACATTTTCCCAAAGAGTGAACACACAAGCATGTACACATATCCCTCTGTGTGTGTATATATATATGCACACATGTCAAGTTGCTTCACTCGTGTCTGACTCTTTGTGACCCTATGGACCATAGACTGCCAGACTCCTCTGTCCATGGGATTCTCCAGGCAAGAATACTGGAGTAGGTTGTCATACCCTCCTCCGGGGAATCTACCTGACCCAGGGATTGAATCTGTGTCTCTTATGTCTACTGCATTGGCAGGCAGGTTCTTTACCACTAGGGCCACCAGGGAAACCCATATGTATGCATATATCTGTGTGTATATGTGTATACACACACATATATGTATAATTTGTAATTAATATAGTACATATTTATAATAGGATTCATATATGTAATGTTCGACTCTTTGCAATTCCATGGTCTGTAGCCTGCCAGTCTTCTCTGTCCGTTGGATTGTCCCA
The DNA here is from genome assembly GCF_054371585.1 of Giraffa tippelskirchi. Lineage (NCBI taxonomy): Eukaryota > Metazoa > Chordata > Mammalia > Artiodactyla > Giraffidae > Giraffa > Giraffa tippelskirchi. The sequence goes on from NC_137281.1 coordinate 97,462,074, forward strand.
GCAAGAATACTGGAGTGGGTTGCCATTTCCTCCTCCAGTGGATCTTCCCCACCCAGGCAGTGAACCAACATCTCCTGTGGTCTCTGCATTTGCAGGCAAATTCTTTACCATTGAACCACCTGGGAAGCCCTCATATATGTTAATAATATAACAAATATATAATGTATATTATTATATGTACTCTGTATTAACAATATGTGATTTATTATAACACTTTTTTATTCCATATATATGCTTTATTTTGCCAAATATTAGATAATGAACATTTCTTCATGTCTCTGATTTTTTAAGAACTGTGTAAATGACTGAATAACATATCCTTTTATATAATTATCATTATTTATCTATTTTCCTAGGGCTTCCCAGGTGGAATGGTGGTAAAGAATCCACCTGTCAATGCAGGAGATGTAAGAGATGCAGGTTCAATCCCTGGGTCAGGAAGATCTACTGAAGTAGGAAATGGCAACCCTATCCAGTATTCTTGCCTGGAAAATTCCATGGACAGAGGAGCCTGATGGCTACAGTCCATCGGGTCTCAAACAGTCAGACACAACTGAGCACATACACACATCCATTTTCCTATTGCTGAGCCTTTAGGCTGATTTTTTCTCTTATGAACAAGGCAGAAAATAATTTTGTCTCTGATTATTTCCCCAGCATTCTACCTATCTACTAAGGAGAGAAATAGAATTCAAATCAATAAGACACTTGGATTCCAGGAGAAAATGTCACAAATAACATGAATAAATCACAGGACAGAGCATGCAAAAGACTAAAAAATAGTTGTGGTAAAAATAGTATTTCGTAAGTATTCGTAAGTAAATGTATTGCATCAAAAGTTAATAATCATTTTATTCCAGAAAATTATTAGAGCTCATCAAGGAATTCAGTCAAGTTGCACAATAAAAAGTTAATATATAGAAATCTGTTGCATTTCTATACGCAAACAAAATATCAGTGATAGTAATAAAGGAAACAATCCCACTTGCTACCATATCAAAAAAAAATCAATCCCACTTGCCATAAAATAAAATATATAAGAATCAACCTAAGGAGATAAGATACCTGTACTCAGAAAACTCTAAGACACTGATGAAACAAATTGAAGATGACACAGATTTAAAGATATACCTGTTCTTGGATTGGAAGAAACACAAGGCAATTTACCGATTCAAGGCAATCTCTATCAAAACACTAATGGCGTTTTTCACATAATCAGAACAAATAATCCTAAAATTTGTATGGAAACACAAGAGACTCTGAACAGCCACAATAATTTTGAGAAAGAGGAACACAGCTGGAGGAATAATGCTTCCTGACTTCAGGGTATACTACAAAGTGACAATAATCAAAACATCATGGCACTGGCACAAAAATCAGACACATAGATCAATGGGACAGAATAGAGAGCCCAGAAGGAAAGCCACACACCTATGGTTAATTATTTTATGACAAAGGAGGCAAGAATATACAATGGAGAAAAGACAGTCTTTAATAAGTTGTGCTGAGAAAACTTGACAGCCATGTGTAAAAGAATGAAATTAAAACATTCTCTAATTACATATACAAAAATAAACTAAAAATGAGTTAAAGACCTAAATGCAAGACATGAAACCATGAAACTCTTAGAGAAAAACATAGGCAGAACACTCTCTGACATAAATCATAGTAATATTTTCTTGGTCTTCTAAAGGAAAATACATAAAAGCAAAAGTAAACAAATGGGATCTAGTTAGACTTAAAAGCTTTTGCACAGGAAAGGAAACTATTGATAAAATGAAGACAACCTACAGGAGAAAATATTTGTGAAATATGTGACCAACAATGGGTTAATACCAAGATTATATAAACAGCTCTTACAACTTAATATATAAAAAAAATTATACATATTCATGTATCTACTCTTATTTAGATTCTTTTCTCATATAGGTTATTTTAGAGTATTGGGTAGAGTTCTCTGTGCTATAAAATAGGTCCTTATTAGTTATCTATTTTATAAATGGCAGTATGCATATGCCAATCCCAATCTCCCATTTATCCCTTCCTTCCTTCCCACAAAATTTTTTTCTGCAACTTTAACTCTATTTCCATTTTGTAAATATGTTCATTTATACTTTGTTGTACAGCAAAAAGTAACACAAACATTGTAAATCAACTATACTTCAATAAAAATGTTTTAAAAATCTAACTCAATTAGAATTGCCAAGATATGGAAGCAATCTAAGTGTCCATCATCGGACGAATGGATAAACATGATGTGGTATAAATATGCAATGGAATACTGCTCGGCCATAAAAATGAAAATTTGTTATTTGTAACAACATGGATGGACTTGGAGGATATTAAGCTAAATGGAATAAGTCAGACAGAGAAAGACAAATACTGTATGATACTACTTATATGTGGGATCTAAAAAAATACATCAAACAGTGAGCATAACGAAAGGAAATAGACTCGCAGATACAGAAAACAAACCTCTGGATATGAGTGGGGAGATGAAAGAGGGAAGTAGCAAAATATAAGTAGGGGATTAAGAGGTACAAATTATTACACATAAAATAAGTAACAAGGATATATTTCACAGCACAGGGTTTGTGGTTAATATTTTATAATAACTATAAATGGAGTATAACCTTCAAAATTGTGAATCATTATATTATACACCTGTAACTTATACAATACTGTATATCAACTATACTTCAATAAAAAGTTAATAATCATTTTAAAGCTCCTAATTAAAACTGCATACTTGCTTTCCAGGTCAGTTTACCAATTTACATTTCTAGCAGTTCTTATCTTCCACATCCTTGCATGAAGAGAGTATTATTTTTTTTTTTTAAATTGCTTGATACTTTTATAGGAAGGAAATGATACAAAGTTTTATTTGGCATTTTTATTATTACTGTGAAATACTATTTTTACCACAACTATTTTTTAGTCTTTTGCATGCTCTCTCCTGTGATTTATTCATGTTATTTGTGACATTTTCTCCTGGAATCCAAGTGTCTTATTGATTTGAATTCTATTTCTCTCCTTAGTAGATAGGTAGAATGCTGTCTTAATACATAAATATGATTTTCACAAGGAAAAAAATCTTCATTTTTCCCTGATGATAAAGTGTTGCCTGAAATGCATTTGATTCTCTCATAACATTTGATGACAACACATCTTATGTCTCATGGAAGCCCCAAAGAACCATCTGATGCAGCCTGCTGTTGTTAATTTGAGAAATAATAAAATGACAAGTAGCTTAGCCATCTTGAATTTGCTTTGAAACAGTGTAAATTAATATTTCTTCTGAAGGAATTAATCTCAAGTAATACAGTCTACTATTTCAGCCATTTCTTTTAAAAAATAAATTATAGAGCATTTGGAAATGGCTATTTAATGGGAGACCATTACCCTAAGTGTTCTTTTATGAATTTCCCCTAAAATTCCAGATGAGCCATTTACCTTCTAGGTATGGTTATAAGGGCTGCCATTCCCATATTAGTGCCATATTCGATATATGCAGTAAATCTTTCTTATTGATGATGCTATTATTGTAATTTTGTGCCCTGTGCACTTTCCAAGTACAAGTCTCAAGCCTCCATATATATATGTCTACAAGTCTCAAGCTTCCATACATATTCAGATATGAGGCCTTGGCAGTGGAAAAAGTAGGAAGGAACATAGCTCCTTCCCATGTTTATAAGTCTGTCATGTGTAATGGAGCCACAGGAAATCCCTCTTCCGTTAAGGCATGGGAATGGCAGCATAATATATGAAAACTTCTTTTATGCCAACAATCTCCATTGCTTAGGGATCAGCAAAGAACTGAACAAAGACTGGCCGGAGATTTTTGGCATAGAACAAAGGGAGAATCTAAGACACTATCTGGAAAAGGATGAAACTGGCAAGGTACTGGGAAGTTCCAAACAACAGACTTCACTGTGGAGGTCTCAGGGCACAGAGGTACATAAAACAGATCACAGGACAGGAGACAGGGAACCATAACTGGAGACTGGTGAACAAAGAGGCTGCTCTCTGGGAGTAAATTAGAGAAGGCCTGAGGGTAGGAACTTCCTGAGGCACAGCTCCATGGAGTGTGCTCCATTTTTGGGGGGCTCAGTTTCCACTCTCCCTAAACAGGTTAGTAAATATGATGATTAGTTGTGATGCTGACTTGGAGACTGTAAAATACTAAAGTGCTTTTTGGATCATTACAGATATATTTTATTACTATACTTTGTATTATGACATGTGGAGTTAAGACTATATTTTTATTCATAATTCTTTAAACATACACAGATTCTTGACCACAATATTTGATTATCCAGAACTCCTTACCAAACATTACGGATAACAGATTTTTCTGTATCAATTTTCTTACTCAGATTTTAATGATTTGTGATGAAGGGACTGATTTTTCTACTTCCTGTGGTCTCCAAGAAGGCTTCAATTGAAAACGGATTCTTATGGTTTGGAAAAGTTAATCCATCTCTGAAAGGTACCGAAGACCAGCTCACTAAGCAGGGGCTGGCTGGCACAGTCTTTCAAATCCTGTGCTGAGAGACTCGGTCTTTACTTGGTGCACCTTGAACTAAGCATACCTTTGGCACTAGTCTTAGTCTTAGTAACAGCACTTATCAATCAAATCTTCATTTAGTTGAGTCAATGCTTTGACATGTTAAATGAATAATTACGAATGGGCTGACCTGGAACCTATTTCAGGAGCCAAACTTAAACTTACTAATAGCCCTAGGATCAAGCTTCATACTGCACCCTGACATATGTCTCCAGACAACAAATGATTTCATTATTCTTTGGTTTAGTATGATATATACGATTGATCTTAACCCTTTGGCAGAAGGCATATTATGTCCTCTCATTTGTTTTTAATCTATTTTAGGTATACAAATTGCTAAGACTTCTCAGTCATTGCCTAAAATCTTGGTTAGTTACATGTTTTCTTTAAAAGAAACCTGGATACAATTTTTAAGGGTTAATTCATCAAACTTTGTGATCCTTTAAAGCAATCTCCATTTTACGTTAAAAATGCCAACATCTTAAAAGCAATAATATTTTTTCAAGAAATACTTCATTCTTAATAAAATATGTTTGTCTTGACTTTTAAGAGTCAAGGTGACTTTTGATAGTGGATTTGCACCTAAAATATTGAAAGCAAAACCAGTCTTACCTCGTAGTAAGTAAGGTCTGAGTTGGGAAAAGGGGAGCCCTTTCTGGAGGATCCTTAGCATTCTCATACCTCTTAAACCATCTCCCAAGGATTATAGTCCAAGAACTTGTTCATAATATTTCTTTCATTACTTATGAAAATATTTCCATGGAAATTTCACCATATAACATTACGCTTACCTAAAAATCTTATTTTTGTCTTGCAACATTTCCCTTTCAGACATGAGCATTTCTGGGGAATTATGGTATAGAGAGAAAACTTAGTCTTTTATTTAATAAGTAGTGTGAACAATTCGGTAGGCACAAGAAATACTTTGAGGTTAATTTTGAAAGTAGACAGAAAAACCCTACTCACCTATTATAACTGGAAAATTAACACATGATGGTATTTGCAGTCTGGGTCTCATTTCCAGTTAAATTAAAATAGGTCATTTTGTTAATCTGGCTTACATTTAAAGCTAAAGAAAAAATTCTGATATTTTACTATGCAAATACTTGTGCTGTCATAAAATATGTCTACATGCTGGTAAAACTTATTGGAAGTCAAGAATTCTGTCAAAATAAGTCACTTTTTATGGGCTTCCTCGGTGTTCAGCATTAAAGAATCCATCTGCAATGTAGGATACACAGGTTTGATCCCAGAGTCGGGAAGATTCCCCGTAGGAGGGCATGGCAACCCACTCCTGTATTCTTGCTGGGAAAATCCCACAGACAGAGGAGACTGGAGGGCTACAGTCCATGGGGCTGCAAAGAGTTGGACATGACTGAAGCGACTGAGAGCACACAGCACGTCATTTTTTTAAAAAAGCTTGATATAAACAGCTAGGGTGGTAGACAATATCAAATTCAACACTGTCAAATTCAGATAAGACAAATAAAATGGTCTTATTGAACTGAAGAAATTATTTCAATTAAAAAAAATATATAGAATGTGAAATTAACCCAGGCAACCAAGTTATACAGATGCATACATATATTTTTTAAAAATTGAGGTACAATTGATGTATATTATTATTTTCTGGTGTACAACACAGTGATTCACTATCTGTATATATTGCAAATTGATCACCACAATAAGTCTAGCTAACTACGCATTCTACAAACTTTTAAAAATAAATACTCCAAGTGAAAGTAAAGGTTTCCTTATACTGAGAAATTGGAAAAATCGTTTCTAATAACTTGTCAAATGTTACAACTTAAATTTTAAACAGGTATCAGTTCATTACACTTATGATCATTTACTTCCTAAAATCATTCCCATATTTTCAGAAAACTATACCTAGTTCTGGAGAAAGGGAACTTGATACCAATTACTTCAGGGTAATGATATCTAACTTGCATAGGTTCTAAAGTAGTATAAGGAAAAGTAGAGTCACCCATATTAACCATAATCTAAATTTTAATCATAGATAAAACTGAAACAAATGAAATTAAGAATGAAATTATTCTGAAATAGTCTTTGAACGTTCAGCAACTCTGGACCATGGGAAAACCAGTGACATAGAGATCAACTTGGAGCCCAGGAATAAAAGAAAAGAGATGTTGGCCTTAGGTATTGAGAGAAGCATGGCATATATTATTGTAAAGCTCTCATACGGGAAATTGTATACTATTACTTAGAGGTAGACTGTGTTAAATTAAAGATGTATGTTATAAACCCTAAGGCAATGCCTTATTAAGACAAAAGCAAAGAGTTATGGCTAATAAGCCAGCAATGGGAAAAAATAGGAAACAAAACCTAAAGAACTAATCTAAAAGAACACAGAAAACAATAGCAAAATGATAGATTAAACCCAACTTTATCAATAATTACATTAAGTACAAATGGCTTAAGGACGCCTGATTAAAAGCCAAAGGTTGTCAGATTGGATTTAAGAAGACAATTGTATATTGCCCGTAAGAAACTCATTTTAAATATAAAGACATGAAGGTTTAACATAAAGGGATGGAGGAATATCTGCAACTCCTATATATACTGCTTGTCAGAATAAAAAATGTTACAGCCACTTTTAATTAAGTTAGACATACAATTACCACATAACACATTAATCATATCCCTAAGTATTTCTTAAGAGAAATAAAAGCTAATGTTCACAAAAAATAGTTACCATATAGCAATTATAGAAAATTAAACATAATTTCAAGAAACAAATAAAATGTGCTTCAGAAGGAATGGATAAAGGAACAGTGGTATATCCATACGACAGAATGCTTGTGACTCAGTAGTAAAAAGGTACACAAGACTGGGAAATATAAGTTAAATCTATAACGGGATATTATTATGCACTTATTAAAACTGCTAAAATTTTATAACTGTATGCTCATATAGTTGTGAACATTTAAAAATAATATACAGAAAAGCAATTGAATTAATTAAACAGTTAGCAAGGTTGATGGATATAATTCAAGGTTAAAAAATATAAATTATATTCACATTACTAGTAACCAGTGAGAAAGTAAAAAATAAAACTTAGAAATACCATTTACATGAGAAAATAATAAATAGGGACCAGTTCAACTGAAGATGTGAGAGATTCTACACAAACTGATTCTACAATTACATGAAAATTCAAAGAATCAAAATTTTCCAGTACAATCTGGAAGGATAAACTTGGTGGCCTCCACTACCAGATATCAAGAATTAAAGACTGAGTAAAAACAACAGATGGAATTTTGTAAGGATAGAAGAAGAATACCGAGTCCAGAAGGACACCCACACCTGTGGACACTTGATTTATGCCAAGGATGGCACTGCAGAGCAGTGGATAAAGAAATCCTCCTTTAATAAATGTGCTAGGTCAATCAGTGAAGTGAAAGTGACAGTCACTCAGTCACGTATGACTCTTTGTGACCCTATGGACTGTAGCTCACCAGGATTCTCTGTCCATTGGATTTCCCAGGCAAGAATACTGGAGTGGGTTGCCATTTCCTTTTCCAGGGGATCTTCCCGACCTGGAGGTTGAACTCGAGTCTCCTGAATTGGCAGGCAGATTCCTTACCACTGAGCCACCAGGGAAGGAATAGTTGATTTACAATATCAGGTTAGTTTCAAGGTATATAACAAAGTGATTCAGTTACACATAAATATACACACACATATGTATGTGTATATATATGTCCTTTTTCAGATTCTTTTACATTATAGGTTATCACAAGATATTGAATATAGTTCTATGTGCTATATAGTAGGTTCCTGTTGCTTATTTATTTTATATATAGTAGGATGTATCTGTTAGTTCCAAACTCTTAATTTATCCATCCCTCCCTTTCTCCTTGGATCACCCCTTTGGTAACCATAAGTTTTTTTTCTATGAGTCTATTTCTGATTTCTAAATAAGTTAATTTACATAATATTTTAAGATTATGCATATAAATGATATATGATATCTGTCTCTTGCTATCTTAGTGTTATCACTTAGCACGATAATCTCTATGTCCATCCAAGTTGCTGCAAATGGAAGTATTTCATTCATGTGATGGCTGAGCAATATTCCACTGTATATATATATACATAACACCGCATCTTTTTTATCCATCCCTCTGTTGGTGGACATTCAGGTTGCTTTCATGTCTTGGCTATTGTAAATAGTGCTGCAATGAACACTAGGGTGTATGTGTCTTTTTGAATGAAGAGTTTTTTTCTTTTCCTGGATATATGTCCAAGAGAGGGATTACAGGATCATAAGGTAACTACGTTTTTAGTTTTTAAAGGAACCTCCATACTGTTCTCCATATGGCTGTACTCTTTTGTACATACTATTTGTTATTTGCAGATTTTTTGATAATGGCCATTCTGACCAGTGTGAGTTGATACCTCACTGTAGTTTTTATTTGGATTTCTCTATTAATTGGCAATGTTGAGCATCTTTTCATGTGCCTGTTGGCTATCTATATGTCCTCTTTAGAAAAATATCTATTTAGGTCTCCTGTCCATTTTTTGATTGGGCTATTTATTTTTTGATATTGAGATGTATAAGCTGTATTTTGGATATGAAGCCCTTTTTGGTCACATCATTTGCAATCTAGCTGCTCTGAGGCAAGTGGGATCTTGCTTCCCCAACCAGGGATCAAACCTGTGTCCCCTGCACTGCAAGGCAGATTTTTAACCACTGGACCACCAGGGAAGTCCCTATGATGGGTTTTTTAAGCTATAATTTCGTAGCTTATCTGGCTTATTCTCATGGTTAGTGTGACAACGATAGTCTCATGATTTTATACATTTCAATCATGAGTAGAAATTTCTCCCAAATTGGTGACTTGCTTATGTAATTTGTTTTTTCTCTTTTCTGGTTTGCACTAGAAGTCTTTACAGTCATAAATTTTCTTCAGTGTAAATTTTCCCATAGTAATTATTATATTTTCAGTACCATTTTTCTTTTTTAGTGGATTAGTCAATACAGGTTAGAATGAAGGATCATTCTAACTAGTTCAGGGGGCTTTCTCTAACATCTTAATTTTATTTGTTCTTTGTATTTATAAAATACACCAAACTTTTTTTTCAAAATTTTAGTTTTTTCTGTATCCATACCTATAGAAATCATGCTGGCCTGGAGTTTCACTCTAGAATAAAACTAAAATTATTTTTGTAGCTTTAGTCTGTATCCAGAATCATATTTTGTCTTTTAAAGTCATCCTTTTTTGATAAATTCTCACCTATCTCTTTCTCTTGTCCTCATTTACTTATAATCTCATTATAATCATTATAAAAATTGGAATGCCTACAAAGACAAAGCCTTATAAAATTTAGGATAGGCATAAAGAGCAAGTATATATTTTTCATAAAACTTATTTATGGTAGTAAAATATTTGTGGAATATTTCCTAGAGTTTTTAATACTTCCTTTCACCAGTGGCTATCTATAAAAATCATTTGCATGGTTGATGTGTGTCTTGGCATGTGATTTTCGTTTCTTTTTAAATTATGGTAAGAAGATCAAGGATTGTTTCTGCCTATTCTCTCTCCTCCATATTAATTGAAGTAATTTTGCAGATTGGCAGTAACTTCTGCTACATCATTAAATGTTAAATGTACAACTATGTTATTGTGACTATATTTTCAAATGAAATTAAGAAAAGAAAGCTTAAAAGAAGTGTGCTTCATTATTTCAAATAAGTTTTAGAGTGGTTTATTCCTATAATAATCTTTTTGGAAAATAACCCACCACACTATAGAAATAATTCAGAAATGACCATTCCAGCTTCTTTTCTCTTTGCCAACAAAGGATCCCTCTATATGCACTAAAGTCTCCAAATAAGACTTCTCCATGAGCAGCCAAGGAGAGAAACACAATCATGCCAACATCTGGTTCAGTGCTGAAAAAACAATAGAAACCTCACCTTTTACCTAATGAATAATGCTGGTGTTTTTACTCTTACTACTACAGATGGTGTTAAAGGACTGAAGGTAGGCCAAGTCCTTGTTCACAGAAGTCTCTTCCAAAAGACAGCTGCTACCATCTTCCATTTCAAGCAGGTACCACATAGAGAGCATTTTTATCTTGTCCCAAGATGAATAGGAACTTTTTGGTAAACTTTCCCTGTAATGATGTTTGAATAGAAGTTACATCTGTGGAACAATCCAAGGGATGAAAAATTTGCCTTCGTTGGGACTATCTTCTGCTATTCTGCTTTTCAGTAAAGACTATTATCTGTGAGAAGCTCTTGAAAATTACTGAATTAATTTTGTTGTAAAAGTAGCTTTTATAGCCAACCATATACTTTGCCTAAAAATCTTTCTTCAAGGTAAGAACATGTGTGTATGTGTGTGTGTGTGTGTGTGTGTGTGTGTGTACATACCTGAAGTTGAGAGGTACTGAGTTATGGGAAAGGTGTGGATGGTGAAGAGCAGGTAACAGGAAGAAATAGGATGGGATTTCCTGGTGGCTCAGATGGTAAAGAATCTGCCTGCATGTGGGAAACCTGGGTTTGATCCCTGGGTTGGGAAGATCCCCTGGAGAAGGGAATGGCTACCCACTCCAATATTCTTGCCTGGGAAATCCCATGGACAGAGGAGCCTGGCAGGCTAACGTCCGTGGGGTTGCAAACAATCAGACATGACTGAGCGACTAACAGTTTCACTTTCACCATAGTTCTTTAGTGGCATTCTACCTGTGTCTGGTATTCAGCTCTGCCCCCCAATTCTACTGACCTTTCTAGTGCACCTCAAGATCCACCTCAAACCAAACTCTTCCCTTATCTGCCATTGGCAAATGGCCTAATATCTGAATTCCTGTAACACATTTACATTCCATACTCAGATTAGCATTCAGTACACTCCACTCAAAATTGTATGGTTTTTTAAAAATGTGGTTTAAGATTGTAGTTTTTGTTTTTCCTCAGATAATCCTAGTCATAGAGGAGTTCTTGGCCTTTTTCTCCCCGTGATTCTATGATGGAAAGGATGAAAAGAAAGACTATATAAACACAGCCAAGCCTAGATCTAGACATGTGGGTGTCTCCAGACTAATAATTTGGTTCCATTTCAAAATGAATTATAAATATTTATTCAACATTTACTTAAAGAGGTAGGAAGACTCTGATTTCCCATTAATAAAAATGTATATGGAAATAAATTCATTCATTGATTCACTTTGTTGCCCAAAGCAGAGTCAAAAGTCTGGGGAAAAAAGCAGACAAAAGTTTCTTGCTTTCCTATAGCTCTTATTCTTTCTTCTGCTCTTTTGTGATTATCCAAACCAGACAACCTCTTGGCAAGCTCATTAAAGATTTAGATAATGAAGGAAATTCCTCAATCCTGTGAACAGCCTTGTGCTGTGTAAAAGTTTGGTCTCAGAGTTTCAGCTGCCAGCTCCTGCTGTCTTTTGGCTGACTGCAATTGCATGGACATGTTGCAAAATTATTCAATAGAGGTATGTTCATGATAGTGAGCACTCTCTTTACATTTCCATCTGAAGCTCTGTCTGCTTCAGCTGTATTTGTACAAGTTTGTATTTCTATAATAACATGAAAAGCCATTTGAGAAAATCTAACTCAGCAAGCACTTCATTTCTAATTTATTCCGTCAATAGTTTAACATCCTCGTATCAGTTAACATCCTCATATCAGTGTTTTAAGCAGCAATCTAGTTGGCCTACCCCTCAGATTCTGTACCTGCCATCTAGCAACTCTTCTTCCTGGTGACTATCTTCTTCCCTAAACTAGACTTTCTGGCTGCTATATTACAAATTTAATTTGCCTTTTAAACATGTGACTTCTTATTTTTCCCCTTTATTAAGTTGTGATCTATGAGAAGCAAATAAAGTCCTTATAAAAAGCATAAGTTAAGGGATCAGGTACAGCAGTACATTCTGAGGTGCAATCCCTGTGCCTATGAATTCTGACAAACACTTCGATTTCCTGACCTCAATTTTTATCATTCAAAAACTACAAATAAAAATATCCCCTTTGCAGAGTTGCTGAGAACATCAGCAGCAATTAATCTCCCTGACGATCTTTGTCAATCACAGCCAATTTTACTGCTAACAGTAAAATTTTTAGTTCAGCCTTTGACACGCACTGAACTGTATAAAGAGGACTTGAAGTTATTAAAAACTCAAATGGCTAATATTTTGGAAAATCATCACTTATCTATTATTTCATGTATCCAACAAGAATATATTGGGTTCTGTTAGATGCTAGACATTTTAATTTTTACCAAAATTTGTATTTTAAAAATATGCATAAGTGTAACACGATGAGTTTCTGAAACCATGTGTGTACATGTGTGTATACATCTGTAGGTGTAATATGCATTCAGGATTGACTAGATAGTAAGATGAAAAGTTGGATGTAAACATCTTCCTCTTTATTAGGTTGACTTTCAAAAGTTGCTACTAGTAATAGTTTTGTGTTCATTAGTTAAAAATTTTCATATATATCACTTCATTCGTTGAACTAATATTTTCTGAGTAACTAGTGATTCAGACCATAAAGAATCTGTCTGTAATACAGGAGACCTGGGTTCGATCCCTGGGTTGGGAGAATCCCCTGAAGAAGGGAATGGCAACCCACTCCAGTATTCTTGCCTGGAAAATTCCATGGACAGAGGAGCCTGGAGTGGTAGAGTCCACAAGGTTCCAGAGTCGGACGTGACTAAGCAACTAACATACGTTGTGTACTAAGCATTCTTATAGTTTCTTGGGATACATTAAGGAAAAAACACAAACCAACAAAATCTTTTTTCTCTTCTCCTGTCCCCTCCTTGGGGTGTGTGTGTTTGAAAACCTTTGCCCCTTATATATTGAAGTATAATTTATATGTAGATGAATGCATTTGTAAGTTTGATGTGTTCTGATAAATACGTACATCTGTGTTTCCACAAATGAATCAAGATATGGAATATTACTCTCCCAGAAAGTTCCATCATGCTCCTTCTAGTAAATGCCTGTTCCAGCCCCACATCACAGGCCACCATCCTCTGAATTCTAATACCAAATCCTTACCTGTGTAGGATTTCAAAAAAATGGAATTATACAGAATCTTTTTCATAAAGTATCCTTTAGGTCTGGCTTCATTTGCTTAGAAAATGTTTTGGAAACTTGTCCATTTTACTGCATGCCTTAGTGACTCATTACTTTTTATTGCTCCATTTTATGAATATACCACTATTTATTTATTCATGACTTCCCTGGTGGCTCAGATGGTAAAGAATCTGCCTGCAATGTAGGAGACCGGGTTCAATCCCTGGGTTGGGAAGATCCCCTGGAGAAGGGAATGGCAACCCACTCCAGTATTCTTGCTTCGAGAATCCCACGGACAGAGAAGCCTGGCGGGCTACTGTCCATGGAGTTGCAAAAAGTTGGACATGACTGAGAGACTAACATTTATTCGTATCCTTCTTGACAGATATTTGGATTTTTTAACTTTAATTATTATAAAGAAAGGTGATATGAACATTCATATACAAGTATTTTCCCAATATATGTCTTTATCTGTTCTTGCAGTGAAATTGTTGGTCGGTCATAGGGTATGTATATTTTAATAAGAAACTGCTGGTTTCCAAAATGTCTACATTATTTTACACCCCCACTAATAATGTGTGAGAAATTCAGTTGCTCCATATCTTCACCAACATTTAGAGCTTCTGTGTGTATGAAGTGACATATAATTTTGGCTTTAACTTGCATTTTCCTGATGAGGAATAATTTTGAATATTGGTCATGAGTTTAGGGTCATTTTGTACATTCTTTTGTGAAGTGTCTATTCAGTTATTTTGACCGCTTTTTAATCAGGTTGTTTGTCTTTCATTATTGTAAGAGTTCTTTATATATTCTGGACACAAGTCATTTTTCCAATTATAAGTATTATAAATATGTTCTCCTAGCTATGGCTTGCCTTTTCATTTTTTAATGCTTCTTTTTTACGAGCAGAGATTTTTAATTTTAAGGAAGTATAATTTATCTTGTTTTTATGGTAAGTGCTTTTTCTGTCCTATCTAAAAATATTTGCCTTCTCCATGCTTGCCAAGATAGACTTCTCTGTGTTCTTCTAGAAGTTTTAGGTTTTATATTTATATTTATGATCCACCTCAAATTAAGCTTGAGTGTGCTGTGAGATAGAGGTCAAAGTTCAATTTTTAAAACATGGTCATCCAGTTTTCCAGCATAACATTCTGAAAAGACTTTTCTTTCTCTGAATTGCTTTGGTGCCTTTTTAAAAATAGTGACCATTTACTGGTTCTATTTTTAGACTACTTACTTGGTTCCATTAATCTACATGTTTATAAATTTATGTCAATATCGCATTGTCTCAATTATCATAACTTTATAGTATGTCTTGCAATCAGGTAATGTAAGTCCTCTTTGTTCTTCTTTTTGAAGATTTTTTGGCTAAGTCCTTTGAAATTCTGTATACATTTTAAAATTGGTCTGTCAAAATTTCTTCTAAAAGGCCTTCTGGAATAGTTTTCACTGTCCTTAAACACCTTTTGTTAAATTTATCCCAAAATCTTATGCATTTACTGATTCGAATGTAAGTGGTATTTTTAATATATTATTTTTTATTGTTCATTGCTCACATAAAATACAATTTATTTTTGTATTTTAACTTGTTTCCAATGACTTTGCTAAATTGATTTATTAGTTTAGGGGTCCTTAGAAATTTTAATATACATCACCATGCAATCTGAAATAAAAATAGTATTCTTACTTTCCAATCTTTATGTTAGGTAATTTTTTTATCTAGCTGACTATGCTGGCCAGGACCTCTAGCACAAGGGTGAATAGAAATGGTGAGAGTGGACATTCTTGCTCTATTTCCCATTTTAGGGGGAAAGTATTCAATGCTTCACCATTAAGTTTGATTTTTTTTTTCTGTACACTTTTGAAAAAATGACTTTATTCTCTAGGGAACATTTAATTTTACAAAATAATTGAATAGAAAGTACAGAGCACTCCCGTGTGCTCTCCTTCCCCAGCTCCCAGTTTTCCTTATTCTTAACATATGGAGTTAGTGCAGTACATTCATGAATGTTTATGTTACTATTGATAAATGATTACTGACATTATTATTAACCAGTGTCTATATTTACATTAGAATTAACCCTTTCTGTTGTACATTCTATGGATTTTGGCAAATGTATATTATGTATCCAACTATTACAGTATCATACAGAATAGTTTCACTGTCCTAAAATTCCCTGTGCTCTGCTGTAGGCTTTTTTTTTTATAGACAATACTGGGTCAGGTTGAGAACGTTCCGCTTATTTTTAGTTTTCTAAAAATTTTTATCGTGAATGGGTGCTTAATTTTATTAAGTGCTTTGTTTGCATTTATTAAAATGACATATGGGATATTTTTGGTCTTCCTTCTGTTATTGTGGTTTAAACTGATTGATTTCCAAATGGTAGACCAATTTTGCATTCCAGGTAAGCCTCACTTGGCCATGATGCTTTTGTTTTTTTTTTTTTTTTATAAATTTATTTATTTTACTTGGGGGCTAATTACTTTACAATAGTTTTTGCCATACATTGACAAGAATCAGCCATGGGTTTACATGTGTTCCCCTTCCCGAACCCCCCACCCACCTCCCTCCCCCTCCCATCCCTCTGGATCATCCCACTGCCCCGGCCCCGAGCCCTTGTCACATGCATCGAACATGGAATGGTGCTCTGTTTCACATATGACAATACACATGTCTCAATGCCATTCTCCCAGAACGTCCCACCCTCACCTTCTCCCTCAGAGTCCATAAAATTGTTCCATGCATCTGTGTCTCTCATTCTGTCCCGCATATAGGGTTATCGTTACCATCTTTCAGATTCCATATATATGCATTAGTATACTGTATTGGTGTTTTTCTTTCTGGCTTACTTCACTCTGTATAATGGGCTCCAGTTTCATCCATCTCAGTAGAACCGGTTCAAATGTATTTTTTTTAATGGCTGAGTAATATTCCATTGTGTATATGTACCACAGCTTCCTTATCCATTCATCTGCTGATGGACATCTAGGTTGCTTCCATGTCCTGGCTATTGTAAACAGTGCTGCGATGAACATTGGGGTACACGCGTCTCTTTCAATTCTGGTTTCCTCGGTGTATATGCCCAGCAGTGGGATTGCTGGGTCATATGGCAGTTCTATTCCCAGTTTTTTAAGGAATCTCCACACTGTTCTCCATAGTGGCTGTACTAGTTTGCATTCCCACCAACAGTGTAAGAGGGTTCCCTTTTCTCCACACCCTCTCCAGCATTTATTGCTTGTAGACTTTTGGATAGCAGCCATTCTGACTGGTGTGAAATGATACCTCATTGTGGTTTTGATTTGCATTTCTCTAATAATGAGTGATGTTGAGCATCTTTTCATGTGTTTGTTAGCCATCTGTATGTCTTCTTTGGAGAAATGTCTGTTTAGTTCTTTGGCCCATTTTTTGATTGGGTCATTTATTTTTCGGGAATTCAGCTGCAGAAGTTGCTTGTATATTTTTGAGATTAATTGTTTGTCTGTTGCTTCATTTGCTATTATTTTCTCCCATTCTGAAGGCTGTCTTTTCACCTTGTTTATAGTTTCCTTTGTTGTGCAAAAGCTTTTAATTTTAATTAGGTCCCATTTGTTTATTTTTGCTTTTATTTCCAATATTCTGGGAGGTGGGTCATGGAGGATCCTGCTGTGATTTATGTCGGAGAGTGTTTTGCCTATGTTTTCCTCTAGGAGTTTTATTGTTTCTGGTCTTACGTTTAGATCTTTAATCCATTTTGAGTTTATTTTTGTGTACGGTGTTAGGAAGTGTTCTAGTTTCATTCTTTTACAAGTGGTTGACCAGTTTTCCCAGCACCACTTGTTAAAGAGGTTGTCTTTTCTCCATTGTATATTCTTGCCTCCTTTGTCGAAGATAAGGTGTCCATATGTGCGTGGGTTTATCTCTGGGCTTTCTATTTTGTTCCATTGATCTATATTTCTATCTTTGTGCCAGTACCATACTGTCTTGATGACTGTGGCTTTGTAGTAGAGACTGAAGTCAGGCAGGTTGATTCCTCCAGTTCCATTCTTCTTCCTCAAGATTGCTTTGGCTATTCGAGGTTTCTTATATTTCCATACAAATTGTGAGATGATTTGTTCTAGTTCTGTGAAAAATACCATTGGTAGCTTGATAGGGATTGCATTGAATCTGTAGATTGCTTTGGGTAGAATACTCATTTTCACTATATTAATTCTTCCAATCCATGAACACGGTATATTTCTCCATCTGTTTGTGTCCTCTTTGATTTCTTTCATCAGTGTTTCATGATGCTTTTGATTTTGATATATTGCTGACTTTAATTTGCTAACATTTTGTTAAGAATTTTTATGATTTATGCATGAGGAATATTTTTCTATCATTTTCTTCTTAAGTTTTTCTCAAAATTGAGTACTAGTGTAATGCTGCTGCTGCTGCCAAGTTCAGTTCAGTTCAGTTCAGTCGCTCAGTCATGTTTGACTCTCTGCGACCCCATGAATTGCAGCACGCCAGGCCTCTCTGTCCATCACCAACTCCCGGAGTCCACCCAAACCCATATCCATCGAGTTGGTGATGCCATCCAACCATCGCTGCTAAGTAGTAGTAGTCTATAAAATGAGTTGGGGAATAATTCCTTCCCTGATAGATTCTGAGAGTTTTTATAGAATTGGTGTTATGAGTACAAACCAATTCATAATATTACTTTATCATTTTAAAATATTTACAATCTCTATGATGCCCCCTCTTTCATATACATACTACATATTTTCCATTTTGTTATTTTTAACAGTCTGTGTCTTAATATAGTTGAATCTTGTTTGTTTATACAGTCTGACAATCTCTGCCTTTTAATCATTGTTTACCCCATTTACATTTATGTAATCATTGATATGATTGTGTCTAATTCTACCATCTTGCTATTTTTTCCCCTTATTTGTGTCATTAGTTCTTTCACTTTTTCTCTTTTTCTGTCACATTTTAATCAAGTAGTTATTATTGCTTGATTTTTTTGTTTTTTTCAACTATCACTGTTTTGATTTTCAATGGTTGGTCATGTAGATACAATATGAGTTATTAATTTATAGCAGTCTAGTTTAAATTAGAATTTTATCTCTTCATATATAGTGTAAGAACCTAAAAACATTTATCCACTATCTTTTTGCTTGTTGTAACACATTTTACTTTTATCTGTGTTAAAACTAAATACTTCATAGTCATTTTTCCCTTTAAATATTCTTATAACTTAAGATATTAATAAAGAAATATTTTAATATTTTTTCATATATCTAATATATTTGGTGGGCTTCCCTGTGGCTCAGCTGGTAAAGAATCTGCCTGCAAAGCAGGAGACCTGGGTTCAATTCCTGGATTGGGAAGATCCCCTGGAGAAGGGCAAGGATGCCCACTCCAGTATTCTGGCCTGGAGATTTCCATGGACTGTATAGCCCATCGGGTCACAAAGAGTTGGACACGACTGAGTGACTTTCAGTTCACTATATTTGGCACACTTCACTTCCTTGTCGATACCTGAGCTCCTTTTAGTATCAGTTATCCTTCAGACTAAAGACCTCATCTGAACATCTTTTTTTTTTCTTGGTAGTGTAGTTATACTAGTTATGAATGTTTTCACTATCCTCTATTCTTCATTTGAAACATCTTTATTTTGCCTCCATTTTTGCAGAATACTTTTGCAGACCAAGGAATTTCAGGTTGAAGTGTTGATTTTTACTCCAGCACTTAAAAGATGCCATCCCCATTGTTTATAGCTTGCACCGCCTGTGAGGAGAAGTCCATGTCCTTTCCCTGTATGTCTTGTGGCTTTCTCTGGCTGCTTTTATAGCTTTCTCTTATCTTAGATTTAATTATGATGTACCTAGATATAGGGCTTTTTGTTGTTGTTTATTTTACTTTGGTTCTGTCAAACTTTTAAATTTTGTGGGTCGATATTCATGTTAAAATTTGGAGAACTTTTTAGTCATTTTTTCAAAAATTGTTTTTCTTTTAAGTCAATGTATCACTCCTCTTTTTGAGCTCCAATTACAATGTAAGTTTCCTCAACCTTGTCTCACAACTCATTGTGTGTCTATTTTTTTTTAGTCTTCTTTTTTCCCTCTGTGCTTTATTTTATAGCTTGTCTTGAACAATTTTCAAGGACACTGATACTTTCTCTTGGAGTTTCTGATCTTTAGTTCATGTACTATATTTTTCATTTCAGATATTGTATGCTTTGGTTCTAGATTTTTTTGGATATATGTTTTTCTCCTCTTTGCTGAAAATTTCCACCTATTCTCTCCCTATTTCTATATTTTAATTTTCCTTCTTTTAAAAATATTTTTCTCCTAAATTTTACATCTATATTTTCTATTTAGTGTTTTCATTTCCTGGTTATGGGTCATGTTTTCTGCTTTCTCACATGTCCAGTAATTTAGTTGAATATTAGGATGCTATTTTCTTAAAGTCTTTTTTGTTCTTTCTTTGAATAATGCTATATAATATTTTGGTTTGTTAAGTTACTCTAGGACTACCTTTATGCAAAGTTGCAGTAGCCTTATTCCATAACACGTTCTTTGTAAGGTCTAAATGAATACATAGGATATTCAGTAAGTTCTCTTCATTCTGCTTGTAATTCCAACATATCTCATACTTCAGAATCTCCATCAAGCTCACAACCTATCAGTAGCTATTATCCCAGAATTTTCAACATCTCACTGTATATGCACAGCTTAGTACTCAAGGGAAGTCTGTATCTAAATTTATATAATGTGCCATACTTGGTAAGGTTCCCCTAGATAGAAAGTTATGGTGAATGTGGAACACATATCATGTGTTTCCCTCATCTCAGAGACCACAGGCAGCTCTCTACCGTGCAACATCAAATCTGTGAACATAGTTCCTTTGTTCATTTTTGTAGTGATCTGGGACAGAGAAGGTAAATGCAATGCATCACTCTGACCTCATACTTTTACATTACGGTTGGAGATGGAAGTCTTTATAAAGCATTTTTTAAACTCTAAATGATCTCCCAAAAGTTTGCTTTAAATTATTTTTGAAAACAACACATCATAGAAATATTTTCATATTCACACATATAGATCTGTCTTTTCAAAAACAGTTGCATTCTATTTCATTGCATGTCTTTATGTTCTCTAAACATTCCCATTAATAGATATTATTTTTGTTATTATAGACAGTGTTGCAATAAAAATTCTTACACATACCCTTGGCCTATTTGGATGACAATGCTGCTGCTGCTGCTAAGTCGCTTCAGTCACGTCTGACTCTATGTGACCCCATAAACGGCAGCCCACCAGGCTCCTCTGTCCCTGGGATTCTCCAGGCAAGAATACTGGAGTGGGTTGCCATTTCCTTCTCCAATGCATGAAAGTGAAAAGTGAAAGTGAAGTCACTCAGTTGTGTCTGACTCTTAGCGACCCCATGGACTGTAGCCTACCAGGCTCCTCCGTCCATGGGATTCTCCAGGCAAGAGTAGTGGAATGGGGTGCCATTTCCTTCTCCATGGATGACAATACCAATAGACTATATCTATGGCATACACAGAGATGATGGTTCAGAAGTAGAAATATTTGAGATTTTGATAAATAATCACAAAGGTCCCAGAAAACGCCATTCTACATCCTACCAGGAGGGAAACTTTTGTTTCCAGTACCCTCATCTATGCACGTATTGTATCACAGTGTTCTAAGAGAAAAAGAGGTAAAATGATGAGGTAAAATGATATACCTAATCTGTATCAATGGGAACTTACCAGTGATATGTTAAATTGATATTTTAAGTTGAATCATTTCTGCTGTTTTCTCAGTATCTACTTTCAATGTCTGAGGCATAGGTATTTAGCGAATAATTGCTAAATAAATGTGAATGAACACAGTGGATTTTTTACACTTTTTTTTAAAGAAAGGAAGTCTGCACATTTATGTTATTAGGAAGACTGAGAAAATAAAGAGCTCTGGCTCTAGCAAGAGTGCATCGAAATTAAGAAACAGGCACCACTGACAAGAGCAGGTCTGGATGGAGTTCCAAGGAGGAGCTGTCAGACCAGCTGGCTGAAGTTTTATAAATCTAAACCCTGGCCTATATTTAACCAGCTTCCCCTGATTATTTACTTCCCTCCACTGCAGTGGTCTGGACTCCTGAAAAGCATGTTTTCACAACTGTCTGGAAATGAAAGATTAGGTGGGTGAGATCAAACACCTCTTCCCTGTGATCAAGGGAAGGAAACTGAGACCTTTTCAAAACATACTCACTAGATTAGCCATACAGTTCGGGGCTTGTTCTAGGCGGAGAGCACAACACCTCCTTTATATACTCTCTTATGTCTGCTTAGAGCCTTTAAGAAATTAAGTACAGAAATAGAAAAGGAGAAAAGAGAAAGTGAAAGAAGACAAACAAGGAAGGTCATAGAACCCAAATAATTTCTACAAGTAACGCTAATACACCTGGAGCCAATGTCCAAGATGGTCCTTTACATCTTTTACATCTAGTTACCACAAAATCCAAAAAGATTTATAAGTAGAATTACTTAAAACAAGGATCAAAGAGAAAAATTCTCAGAAAGAACACATGAAAAAAGGTATGCATCATTTGGGCACATAATCACATTTCTCTGAGTCTTTTATTCCTTCTTTGATAAAAAAGAAGTTATACTGAAGAGGTAGATTTTTGAGCTGATTCATGAATGAATGAATGAATGAATGAATACAACTTGCCAGTTAAACAAGAAAGGAAAACTATTCCAGGCAAGAAAGAGCAACCTTTTATGAGCCTCCCCCTTACTTCCTCAGAGTTAATATCTCCTTCCTCTGGGCTTCTGCTGTACTGTGTATTTATTTCTACCACTAGGATCTATTTGTTTGCATGTGCCTGCCCCTCCGATGTTTAACCCTGGGCCAGGCACAGGTGTTTAGTCACTGAATATTTCATAAATATAGTCATGAAATGGTGAGATGGAGGGGTGTGCTTGGGGGAAAGCAGTATCTGCCATTGTTCTGGCATAGTACTGATGGTAGGGGACCAATATTAAGTATTTAGTTTATATTCTACATGCAAGTGATGGCATCCATGTGGGCTCAGTCGTGGCTGACTCTTTGCAACCCCATGGACTGTAGCCTGCCAGGCTCTTCTATCCATGAGATTTTCCAGGCAAGAATACTGGAATGGGTTGCCATTCCCTCTTCCAGCAGATCTTCCCGATCCAGGGATCAAACCTGCCTCTCTTGTGTCTCCTGCATTGCAGGTAGATTCTTTACCTACTGAGCCATGGCATCTACATTCTATGGGTAGGGACACCCTAAAACATATAATACAATTATACCAATCAGTCCCCTAAGGCAGAATTATCCTCCAGCTATTGGCACAATAGGGATCGAGAAGGAAAAAATTGGTTTGGGAGAATCACAGAAGGCTCTGTGAAAAAGGTGGACTGCCAAATAGACTCTGAAGATGGATAAGTTTTGTGTGGAAAGAAGAAAGGAGGAGATCTGAAAAGATCAGGAATAAAAGTAAAAAATGTGTATGGAATATGAAGGAGATAGGTGAGAGTATAGCTTGTTCATGAAATGAGACAGGGAATTAAAGGAAATAAGAGGGACAAGATGGAATCTTTCCAAATAGGAAAGACCACAAAAGTGAGGCAAAAGTGTGTGCATGCTAAGTCACCTCAGTCATGTCTGACTCTCTGTGACCCTATGGATTGTAGCCCACCAGGCTCCTCTGTCCATGAGATTCTCCAGATAAGAATATTGGAGTGGGTTGTCATGACCTCTTTCAGGGAATCTTCCCGACCCAGGGATTGAACCCACGTCTCTTAAATCTCCCGCATTGGCAGATGGGTTCTTTACCACTAGCACCATTTATACTCAACTCCAAATTCTGGAGGAGGAGAGTGACACAATGACAATGATGTTTAAGAATACCTGGTATAAGTATAGCAGTAGCAACCAACAGATTCTGAGAAATTTGATTTAGAGACAGAATATTGCTCATTATGGTCTTATTTCTGGGCCCAGTATAGTGTTTGGCACATATGAAATGAAACTCTTAATAAAGTATGGACTTACCTGGAGGGCCAGTGGTTAAGAATCCACCTGCCAATGCAGGGAACATGGGTTTGATCCCTGGTCCGGGAAGATTCCACATGCCATGGGGCAACTAAGCCTGTGCATCACAACTACTGGAGCATGTGTGCCTTAGAGCCCTGTTGCACAACAAGAGTAGACCCCACAACAAGAAGCCTGCACACCCCAACCAGAGTAGCCCCTGCTTGCTACAAATAGAGAGTGCCCATGTACAGCAATGAATACCCAGTGCAGCCCATATATATACATATATATACACACACATATAATTTTTAAAAAGTTGTCCTTCTGCCTATAATTTCCCTGTCTGTTGAACAAGGAATAGAAGAGTCTACAGCAGTAACTCAGGCAAAAGGTAACTGCAACCATGACTATGGGATCCCTGTGTAAATGGTTCTAAGGGCAAACCTGAGTGGCATTTCAAAGAAATTAAAAATAGATTCTATTGACCAATTCGAAATGGTGAGTGAAAAGTTTCAAAATGCTATTTGAGTTTCTTACCTGAAGCATTGAGGCAGGATTGTATACAATGGGAAGGATAGAGAGAGTTTGGGTGATACAAACATCGTTGAGGCAACCAGACATCCAAGTTTTTTATGCATTATTTGGAAATTTGAAACTGGAACATCAGTGAGAAGTCAAGACTGAAGAGTGTTTCAATGAGTAAAAATGGGAAAAGGAGAAGAAATAAAGTGAGGATTCTGAAGAAAGACTTCTATGAAGGTTTCTAAGAATACTGAGTAGCATCTAAGATGTAAATTAAAGCCTACGAATAGGAATCACAGAACAAATACAATCAGTACCCTGACTGGAAAAATGTTCCCGTGACTGTTCTACTATTGTGAAAGTTTCATGGCTGTGTGTTCTACAAGAGTTGGTGGATAACTGAGGTTAGAAAGGAAGTACATTAAGAAAAGTCCACTGGACTTTCCTTCTTTAGGTTTCCACAAAATGGACATTTAATACAAACAGGAAACAGTGGCAATGCTCATCATGTATCACGGGTTTTACTGTCTTTTTCATGCCATTAAAAAGAGATATACAGAGCTTCCCTGATGGCTCAGTGGGAAAGAATCCGCCTGCCAATGCAGGAGACACAGGTTCGATCCCTGGTCCAGGAAGATCCCCCATGTTGTGAAGCAACTAAGCTGATGGGCCACAACTAATGAGCCTGGGCTCTAGAGCCCAGGAGCTGCAACCACTGAGCCCACGTGCCACAACTATTGAAGCTCATGCACCCTAGAACCCGTGTTCCACAACAAGAGAAGCCACCTCAATGAGAAGTCCATGCCCTGCAACTAGAGAGTAGTTTCCTGCTCACCACAACTAAAGAAAAGCCCACACAGCAATGAAGACCCAGCACAGCCAAAAATAAATAAATAAAATTATATATAAAAATCAATGTACACATTTCCCCATTACTTATAGACATATATATTAAGATTCTTTTGGAGACCACTCATTTTGTGTAGCAATATGTGTAAGGGACTAACTGGAATTTTCTAGATGAGACACTGCAATGTTTTGTGTCACATTTGCTCTCACTCTGTTTGCTAATTTCCTTGGTTTCCCTACTCACACCTCCAAAACAATGCTTTACGCCTATTTGGAATGTTCCTGAGGGTAGAGAAGATTGATAGCTCTGTTTTCTCTCAAAATCATTTAGAAATTCCAGAAATCTGTTTCTGACATGCCATAGCATACCTCATCTGGCTTTTCATATAAAAGATACCACAAATATTTTTTACACAACTTTTGGCTGTAGGGCTGTGATAAAAATGGAAATTAGCCATTGCTTCAAAAAAAAACAATAGGATATTTATACATAAGGCAGGAAAATGCTCAGAAACATTTGCAAATGCCCGTTGCTAAGAAGAAACCGGAACAACTGAAGATTTCTAGAGATGTGGTTTTCAAACATTACTGAGGGTGATCCAAACAAAGAAATGCATTTTACCTCATGACTCAGATGTAACACACACACACCTGACATACAACTATGACAAAGGTTGAAGAAATAATACTTATCGTTGCTTGTCACCTGGAGATTGCATTTTTTCTTCTCTGTTCTCTCTCATCCCATCCCATCTCACTGTAAATAATGCTGGTTGTGACTTACTAAAATGAGTTTGTATCCGAAGGCTGAAAAACATTACTAAATAAGTTTGAGCCCCATAGGAACAAACTTACTTTTCTGAACATGAAAATATGCTATAATGTGTCATTCTAGGGGCAATTTATAGATCATCTCTACTTCTCTTCTTCCCAAGTCAGCAATCAGCCTTATTTAGAGAAGAAACAGGCGCTTGGATGGGGACAGTTCCCACGGCCATCTTCAAGTTGCCACTCACAGCAACTCCTCTAGGCCCTGAATTCCCCTCCGGCTGCCTCCACAGCCATCATGAGAAGTTAAGGAGGGGCTCTTCCCTGCTATCCCCACACAGCCCTTACACCCATCACAGAACAATGTTCCCATAAAGACTCTGTGCCGAATGATGCACTAGTATTTATTTTTCCAATCACTTAGCTCCAGTGATTTCCAGGGGCAGAGGAAGCAAAGAAAGAGGGCACGAGAGCAGAGGTGGCTCCACAATTTCTAGGAAGAAGTCCCGGTCAGCCATCTGGTCGAGGGTTGCCTATGGGACTTCTCCTAACCTGTCTTTATAAAACAAGATGATATATTTATCTGAAGAGGCCTGCAGGCCGGGAAACCAAGTTCTCTGAAGCAGCTATATGGCAGAGTCAAGACACTAAGTGAAGTCATTGTGGAGAAACTATTCTGAATTAGACTAATTTTTTCCTTCCAGTTTCATTAAGATATAATTCACATACAGCACTATGTAAGTTTAAAGTATACAGTATAGTGATCTGACTTACCATGAAATGATTACCATGATGAATTAAGTGAATATCCCTCATCTCATAGAGAGAAATTAAAGAAGTAGAGAAGTTTTCCTTTGTGATGAGAACACTTAGGATTTACTCTCTTAACAACTTTTATATATTATATAACATAGAGCAGTGTTAACTGAATTTATCATGTTGTGCATTATTACTTATTTATCTAACAATTGGAAGTCTGTACCTTCTGACTGTCTTCATACAGTCCTCCCTGCAACTCCCCACTTTAGGTAATTACAAATCTGATCTCCTTTTCTACGAGTTTGTTTCTGAAGTATAATTGATGTACAACACTATGCTAGTTCCTGTTATACAATGTAGTGATTCAATATTTCTATAAATTTTAAAATGATCACCATGGTAAGTCTAGCTGTGATCTGTCACCGTACAAAGATAACAGCTATTTACTCTTTTCCAACGCTGTACATTTCATACCCATGACTCATTATTTTGCAACTTGAAGTTTATACCTCTTAATCTCCCTCACCTATTTCTTTCTTCCTTCCACCCCTCCTCTCTGGCAACTACCTGTTTGTTCTCTGGATCTACAACTCTGTTTATAAAGAAATGCTTTCTCAGAAAAAATCACTTTGTTTGTAACATTCTAGCAAAGAGAAATCACTCGCAGATCTCTTTTAGTGAGTACATAAAAATGATATAAAAATGTATGATTTCAAAGATTTCATGAAGAGTAAAAAATTAGCAATATTGAGAATTGAAATTAGCAATATTGAGAGTCCTCAGAGATAAAAAAAATAAATAAAAATTGTGGATAGAAAAAAAAAAGAGTGAACAGGGCAACTCTATTCCCAAGAGAACAAAAAACGTATGTCCACACAAAAACTTAGACACAGGTTTTCAGAGCAGCATTACTCGTAACAGCCTAAAAATATAAACAACCTAAGTGGCCATGAGATGATGAATAAATAAAATGAGGCATATCTATACAAAGAAATAGTATTCCTGTATAAAAACAAAGTACAGATACTCACTACAACAAGCATGAACCTTGAGAACAGGTTAAGTGAAATAAGTCAGACACAAAAGGACACTTTTGTAGGATTCCACCTACATGTCCAGAACAGGCAAATTCATAGAGACAAAGTAGATTAGTGGCTTCCAGGGGATAGGGGAAGGGTGGTGGTGTGGCTAACTGCTAATGAGTGAGGAGTTTCTTTCTCGAGATAAGGGAAAAACTCTGAAATTAGATAGTACTGATGGTTGTACAACACAGTGATTATATTAAAATTCACTGATGTGCACACTTAAAACTGGTGAATTTTATGTTATGTGAAGTATATCTCAATAAACAAAATACTATCAAGAAAAAAGAGATAAATTCAGTTTATCTACCTTCCTCACAGCCACAATGGTTGTTATGTGACTGTCTCTAATGATCTTAAAATGATTTTTCAATGTAGATTAAATCTATGAAAAAATATATTTTTGCAATTCTTTAATTTGTCAAACTCCTATTTGTGGTATGTATTACCACAAATTCTAAATCAGACAATTTTAAATAAAGTAAATTTTATTTTTAGCTATAACTAATCTTCTGTAAGAGATTCTGAAAGAGATGGGAATACCAGACCATCTGACCTGTCTCTTGAGAAACCTGTATGCAGGTCAGGAAGCAACAGTTAGAACTGGACATGGAACAACAGACTGGTTCCAAATAGGAAAAGGAGTACGTCAAGGCTGTATATTGTCACCCTGCTTATTTAACTTATATGCAGAGTACATCATGAGAAACGCTGGGCTGGAAGAAACACAAGCTGGAATCAAGATTGCCGGGAGAAATATCAATAACCTCAGATATGTGGATGACACCACCCTTATGGCAGACAGTGAAGAAGAACTAAAGAGCCTCTTGATGAAGGTGAAGGAGGAGAGTGAAAAAGTTGGCTTAAAGCTCAACGTTCAGAAAACAAAGATCACGGCATCTGGTCCCATCACTCCATGGGAAATAGATGGGGAAACAGTAGACACAGTGTCAGACTTTATTTTTTTGGGCTCCAGAATCACTGCTGATGGTGACTGCAGCCATGAAATTAAAAGACACTTACTCCTTGGAAGGAAGGTTATGGCCAACCTAGATAGCATATTTAAAAGCAGAGACATTACTTTGCCAACAAAAGTCCGTCTAGTCAAGGCTATGGTTTTTCCAGTGGTCACGTATGGATGTGAGAGTTGGACGGTGAAGAAAGCTGAGTGCCACAGAATTGATGCTTTTGAGCTGTGGTGTTGGAGAAGACTCTTGAGAGTCCCTTGGACTGCAAGGAGATCCAATCAATCCATCCTAAAAGAGATCAATCCTGGGTGTTCATTGGAAGGACTGATGTTGAAGCTGAAACTCCAATACTTTGGCCACCTCATGCGTAGGGTTGACTCATTGGAAAAGACCCTAATGCTGGGTAGGATTGGGGGCGGGAGGAGAAGGGGACGACAGAGGATGAGATGGTTGGATGGCATCAGCGACTTGATGAACATGGGTTTGGGTAGACTCCGGGAGTTGGTGATGGACAGAGAGGCCTGGGGTGCTGCAATTCATGGGGTCGCAAAGAGTCAGACACGACTGAGCGACTGAACTGAACTGAATCTTCTGTAAGCAGTATGCAGAAGTGTTTCTACCATCATCATTTATTGAATAACTGGTCTTTGCATGATTTTGTGCTAAGTGCTCAAGTAACAAAGATGTCACTAAATCTTGATCTTCTTACTAAAGTGGATCTGGGAGACTGAACATGGCACAAAAGTATCCACTTTAGTAAGAAGACCAAGGGCCACACCAAGTGGGTGCTACAGTGGTGAGCATCATAGGCATTTAGAAGAGGGGAGACATAAAGCCTCTTGGAGGAAACAGGTCTTTGGATGTAAAGGAGGAAGCCCTCGGGTCAAAGGAAAGAAGAGCAAAGACTAAAGGGACAGAAAGGCTGCGGAGAGTCTGCTTAGCACCTGGCTTCTGTAGAGATCAAGGCAGTTTTCTCTCACCATCACTTTTCTTCTAACCTCCCCCTAGAGTCTGAGAGTATTCATCCTGTTTTAGAGTTAGGACAACAACCAAGGCACCAAGATTTCAAAAAGGGCTCAGTTAAAAGAAAAATAAAATACAGTACATCGAAGAGTTTTCTGAAAGAAGGATTTGTGGTTTTCCTTGGAAAAGATATTCTCTTGCCTCCCAGGCTCCAGCCAGCTTTTGGTGAGATATGTCACTAAAAGGAAAACTCAAGTTGTTTTTAAAGCATCAAATTTTCATTAGAACTTATCCAAACTGCAATACTATGAAGATAGAGTTCTGGAGCCTGTAGACATCTTTCTTTCCAGTGCAGTGAGGAAGACTGGAGTTCCAAGCAAATTTCAAACTTAATTTAGCAAGTTAAATAATAATTCAGGAAAATATACCTTTTAGAACATTTCCTGCTTTCTTAAACTATGAAAATGTGAAATTGTGTGTATTTGGGAGATAATTCCAAATGTAGAAATTAAAAAACAAACCAAAAAAAACTTGTGTGTGCTAGGGTATAGAAGAGTAGTGGTTTTACCTTATTTGGTGACCCCAGTAGAGAATGCAACTGGTTTGGGAGCCCAAAATCTAGACAGCTTTCATCTTATATCTGTTGACCCCTTGCTCTTTCATCTGGCCTTAGCACCTAACTGTTAGGCCAACAGTGCATACTTACGATGTCAGGACACAGAAGGGGGGGAGAGATGAGGAAGGCACAGTCCACTGATGTCAAACTCCTTATTCTACAGATCCACGCGTCCCAAAGTTTGCTCCATGGAATAATGCCCCAGAAGTTCCTCCACAAAGAAAAGTTTGATGTCTAAATTAGTTTTGAAAACTTCTAGATCCTAGAGCCTCCTCTTAAGAGACTGATAGTAAGAAACTGAAAGAAAGAGAACCAGAACTCCCTGTACACTGCCCTTGATGAAGAAGAGCCTGGACCTAATGACCTATATTAGATACCCAGACAAGCTGTTTTAGTTCAGTTCTGTTTAACAGAACTTTCTTCAGTGTTGGAAATGTTTTATGTCTATGCCATGCAATATGGTAGCTACTAGCCATGTTGCATTACTATGCAATACAGTAGCTAGTGATCACAGAGCACCTACATGTGGCTAGTGCAACTGAGGAACATAATTTTTAAATTTTATTAATTTTAATAAATTTCAATTAAAATAGCCATACATGGCCAGTGGCTACCATACTCAGCCATGGAGCTCTGTATCATGAAATGCAAATCTTTTTAAAAGACTTTTAATGGAAATTTAAATTTTTCAACATTTTTCACAAAAAGGAAAGTAAAAGTGATAGACACTTTGGCAGGTTTTGAAAGAGTTGATGATATTCTATTTTTACCCTGACTTTTGAAAGTTCTGTCACCTGAAAATGCTTTTCCAAAATCTTTGTTGATATATCAGCCCTCTAAATCTTGACTTGGACCACTTTTTAATTTCCACATTTAGATCCGTCTCAACACTGTACAACTCTTAGGAAGAAATGCACCACTGCTGATCTGGGTAATCTGTCCTGTCCGGTCTCCAGGTATGATGCAGAAATACAGAGAACTGAAGATGAACTTCCATGTGACTGTCTGAAGGTTCCTTGGATTTACTGACAGATCAGGCAAAAGACACCATCAAACAGTTTAATATAATCCTAAAATATTCATTATCAAAGGTTTCCTTCCTCAAAAGATTTTCTTTTCTTTTTACACTGATTTTGTTTTTCAAAACATGTCTTCTTTATTTTTGTAGTTATGAATAACATTAATCCAGTGAAATATTTTCAGGTTAAATGGAATTGGTAGAAATCCTGAGAAGGCTATACAAATGGCAGCTTTTATTTTTTTATTCCACTTCTTATGATACTTGGCTTTTGATGTCTTGAGAGGGCTTTAGAACGCCTCCCAATTTTTCGCACATTGGCTCCTTTTCAACTACTTCTGCAGACATCCGGAGCCCATGACGCCTGCCTCCACAGGCTTCATGCTTTTGTGGCTCCAGCTTCACTTCCTGCTCACAAAATCTTTCTGTCCATCCTGCAGATGGAGAGGCATTGGAAGGAGCCCATGCCCAGAAAGAGAAGCGCAGCATCTTCCACCCTGATAACAGCCGAGGCCCTCACCTTCTCCATGAAAAATGCTTCAGGAAAAGTTGGTAGTGTAGCACAGAAGCTGGGCGTTTTATGAGTCAATTATCTGGAATAATCTCAGGAGAAGATCTGTAGTTTCTTTCCTGCCAGAGTCCAGCTCCAGCAGGTCCACGGGTTCCCTCAGGATGGACGGCGTCGGCGATACGAACGAGAAGACACAGCAAGTCTAGGTGTTTCCAAGTGTCTCCCTCCCTTATTGTTTTTTAAGACAGCTTTTATATCTTTAGTGGTACATAGAAACAAATGTATAGAGTCATATCAAATCAGCTTAACGGGTCAACAGTGTTGACCTTTACCGATATCGTTTGCATATCTTAGTTCATTTTGTTTACATCATCTTTTGGCCTGGGGGCCTGCCAACATCTTGTGACTCTCCTATTGATAAGGGTTGATCAGTCAGAACACTTTTGTATCAGGCACAGCAGGAAAGAACCCATCAATAGAAAGTTTCAAGGCAAAACCTGTTTTCGGTAATTTACTTTACGCCTTGAGCTTAACAGAAAAGAATGTGGTCCCATAAAGTCATTGAACAGCAAGCTGAAGGTCAGCTCTAAGTAAGAATCTTCAGTTAAATCAACAATTATCTCACTATTTGTATTACAGCTAAACTTCTATTTATATAAATCTTCAACTATTATGCTTTTATTATATAGGCTAAATATGTTAAGAGTAAAAACATAGCGAGTAAATATAGACTAAGCAACAGTTTCACAAAGCAACATTTCCTATATTTCCCAACAAGCCTTTTTTCCTGTGAAGGGTTTTGTGCCCATAGGGGCTTTTCGTGTGGAGGCTCTCAATGCTGTTTTATTATTAAGGAACAGTCATGCACATTAGCTCCAAAGGCACAGGTACATTTATTAAACAAACCAATATGTTAGCAAAAGGAATTTAGATCAGCATACTCTATATCCCAGATAATTTTATTTAGGTTGCTACCGTTCAGGGGCCTTGTTGATTGAGGTTTCAGACTGATCTATTTCAGAAGAGAATCAGGAAAAGCCTTTTGTCCAAGTCACAGAAGACAAGAAGAGGTCTATTATAGCAAGCGTCAGAAAGAGAGATCTAATTTTTAAGGTGAGCGCTGAGGCAGCCTCTCGAGAATCCCCGAGGCCTGAGAAG
The DNA here is from genome assembly GCF_054371585.1 of Giraffa tippelskirchi. NCBI lineage: Eukaryota > Metazoa > Chordata > Mammalia > Artiodactyla > Giraffidae > Giraffa > Giraffa tippelskirchi. Next base: position 97,494,956 of record NC_137281.1, read on the forward strand.
CCGTGCTCAAATCAGTCCTCTTTCTCATGACTCTGTCATGGGTGGGATCTCGTGAGCTGGCTCCCAGCACTTTCCATTCCACAAAAGTAAATAAATGATTATTACTAGAAATTGATAAGAAACTTGCAACTTTCAATGAAGAAATCCTGTAGAAGCCTATGTCTTTATTAGACATTATTTTATTTCCTCTGCGGTTTAGGGCAATAAGGTCAGCTAACGTTCGAAATAACACAAGCTCTCACCTAATCAAACCATCTTCCTCCTAATAAGAATATGTTCACTATTTCATAAATTAAAATCTGGCACGATGAGGGGGTGGTGGGGAAGGAGCAGCAGAAACGAAAAAGCTCAGTTTAGTTTGAGAGTCTGACTCAGGATTCTCGTTCATTAGTTTAATGGAAATAAAATCTGGTCTCAGTCCATTAACTACTTGTGTAAATATAATGGTGGAAAGTAGGATGGCCTATATTGTATGAACTCTGATAAATGTTTGACTTTATTTATATAAGCCTTAGCCTTGGAAAGTAACCCTTTAGGAGAGGTAAACATGCTGCTAAAGCAATAAGGACCAGCATCATTAGCACTTTCCCAAATCCCTTCTAATCTTTTTTAGGTAATAGCTCTCATGGCTGCTGCAGAAGATCAGGATTTGGACAACTATGGATTCTTCTCTTCTTATGAACTTAAACCAGTTTAGGCCTTCTGATCTTTAAGATCACAGAGTTAGTGATTAAATACATATTTGCCTTATACATGCTCTCTTGTGTGATTGTGTGGTCTTTCATTATAGGTATGTTTGTTTGACTACATATGTAAGTTATAAATACATAAAAATATTTATGTAAATTATATAAAAATATTGTACATGTGTGTATATATGCATAAACGATCAATGTATCACACATACACATCTTAGTTTGAAAAGAACACATTTAGGTGAGTTTATGGGTGTATCAGGGGCTTCCCAGGTGGCACAGTGATAAAGAATCTGCCTGCCAATGCAGAAGACACAAGAGACATGGGTTGGGTTTGATCCCTGGGTTGGGAAGATCCCCTGGAGAAGGAAATGTCAATCTGCTCCAGTATTCTTGCCTGGGAAATCCCATGGACAGAGGACCCTGGTGGTCTACAGCCCATGGTGTCACGAAGTATTGGAAATGACTGAGCGACTGAGCGCACACACATGGGAATATCAGCAAAGTTTCTAACTTGTTCCTTAGGCAGAATCCCCAAGATGTCCCTGAGATACCTTTAGCTATCACGGAACAGTAGAACTTTTGCTGGAGAATGCCCTAGGAAAAGATATGTAATATCACCCACGGCCGTTAGTCTTCCTTCTGGTATAATTCAAATAATGGGTCTTACCCTATACTTCTTTCAGTGGCAGAAAAATATTTCAAGGATTTATTTGAACATGCCTTGAATTTCAGCTTCAGAAAGTAAAGAGTAAGAGAGTGATTAAATTTCAGTCTAAATATCAGTTCAATTATCTACTATGTCAAGGCACATAATTGCCCCATATTTGAGTGACTGCCAATGACTAGCAATAACCTACAATCTCCTTGATGTTTCTGTCAAAAATATCCTGTGGTTTCTAAATTAAAGTCTGTCAACCTTAAGAAATCGACGTAAAGGAGATATTGTAAAGTAATAAGGTCTCAGTAGAAGGGCAGTTTGCTTTAGAACCCAGTTTCTTAGCCATCTGTGCATCATAACTATGTTAAACCCCTCTCTCTTACTAGTCTTTGATTAAAGGTGGAGTATTTATAAATCACTTGGGATTTAAGGATAACTATATTGATTCTAAACTACAGAATGTTATAAATCATGATCATTTTTCATTGCTTAATTACAAGAATGTGAGGGAATTAAGAGAACTAGGTTGTTGTAACTATTTAAAGTAAACTTGTAATGTTTCCTAATTTCTTCCCTGATTATTCCAAACTATTCACATTTCTCTTTATTTGTAAAGACATTCCATACACACATAAGATACTATGTCAGACAGTGGGTCTGGTGAATCAGCATATTGGCTTTTCCTGGAAAACAAAGATACATCTTTTTCAGGCCTGGGAACCTAGAGGTGTCACACAATCAAAAATGCTTCCATCTACTGGTCAAAATCAGGAATACACTAAGTGTTCCTCTGCCTGAAACCAGCAGTCAGTTCAGTCGCTCTGTCGTGTCTGACTGTTTGCGACACAGTGAACTGCAGCATGCCAGGCTTCCCCGTACCAACTCCTGCAGCTTGCTTAAACTCATGTCCATCGAGTCGGTGATGCCATCCAACCATCTCATCCTCTGTCATCCCCTTCTCTGCCTGCCTTCAATCTTTCCCACCATCAGGGTCTTTTCCAAGGAGTCAGTTCTTCACATCAGGTGGCCAAAGTATTGGAGTTTCAGCTTCAGCATCAGTCCTTCCAATGAATATTCAGGACTGATTTCCTTTAGGATTGACTGGTTGGATCTCCTTGCAGTCCAAGGGATTCTCAAGAGTCTTCTTCAACACCATAGTTCAAAACCATCAATCCTTCTGTGCTCAGCTTTCTTTATAGTCCAACTCTCATATCCATACATGACTACTGGAAAAACCATAGCTTTGACTAGATGGACCTTTGTGAGCAAAGTAATGTCTCTGCTTTTTAATATGCTGTCTAGGTTGGTCATAGCTTTTCTCCCAAGGAGCAAGCGTCTGGAGAAGACAAAATACCCACACTGAGCAGAGCCTGGCTTCAAGGTTCAGATGTTCAAAATAATGGGTTCTTGCTGATGATCAAGGTAAATTAAAAAAAAAAAAGCAACCTATTCAGGCAGATCAGAGGTAGAGGAGAGGGGTAAGATTAGAACTCAGATTCCCTGAGGCTCTGCTTTTGTATTCTTTCACCAACCTAGAAACAGGCAACAGGCTATGACTGCTTTCATATATGCAGGGGCAAAGTGCTCTGCCTTTGCATTACCAGACTTAGTAAGCTCTGGAACTCTGAATCTGAAACCAGGATATGCAATGGCTTAAGAGGTCAATTGACCCTTTTTCTCAGTGCTTAGTGGATCAGTGGTTCCCTCAGTCATTTTAATTCATTACTGAGGGTGAAAATACTTGACTATTTTCCTTTCCGACAGTCACAGGGAATTAATTTGCCGTGGTAGTTCAGTTCAGCTCAGTTCAGTTCAGTTCAGTCACTCAGTCGTATCCGACTCTTTGTGACCCCATGAATCGCAGCACACCAGGCCTCCCTGTCTATCACCAACTCCTGGAGTCTACACAAACCCATGTCCATCGAGTCGGTGATGCCATCCAGCCATCTCATCCTCTGTCGTCCCCTTCTCCTCCTGCCCCCAATCCTTCCCAGCATCAGGGTCTTTTCCAATGAGTCAACTCTTTGCATGAGGTGGCCAAAGTATTGGAGTTTCAGCTTCAACATTGGTAAGCAGGTTCCAAATAGGATAGCGGAATTTGTCTCATTTCTGGGGTGACTTTAGATACGAAATGCCAGGCTGCTGGCCTGGGGAAGGTGCTATAAGTTGCAGGCACGAAGCCAAGCCTCCCCTGCACCCTTTGCTCCCTTTGACAGCTACCCTCCTGGTCTGTGATCTGGTTGAATTAACTCACAGCTGCCAGATATCAGGACTTTATCTGCATTGTTAGCATTCCTCCTAACCTTCAGTCTCTATTCATTTAATGGTTATCTGATGGGGACTGGTATTAGATGAAGAGGAATGTTCAAATCACACTGGCTTTGGCAAGTGGGAGCTAGAATAGCAGTTTAAGAAGGGAATATTTGCTCAATGATAATGTGAGTTTTGCTAGTAGGACTGTGGAATAGAAAGGAAGGTGATTCCAAGAAAATATTTTGGCAAAGGGGCCATCATTCTTCAATGATACACCATGTACTTTATTTATTTGGCAAAAAAAAAGAAAGAAAAGCAACAGAGAAGCAAAGAACAGGTATGATAGGAGCGTGCTTCTTCATGTTCTTCAAGTTTTTCAGGCAAACGTTCTTTCTCTGCAATCTCAATGTTATACTGAGTCAAACATTTATTTGCATTGAAGGCTTCCTTTGTGGCCCAGTGATAAAGAAACTGCATGCAGTGCAGGAGATGCAGGTTCAACTCTTGGGTCAGGAGGATCCACTGGAGTAGGAAGTGGCAACACATTTTAGTATTCTTGCCTGGGAAATCCCATGAACAGAGGAGCCTGGCGGGCTATAGTCCATAGCATCATAAAAGAGTCAGACATGACTAGTGACTAAACAACAACAGCAACATTTGGCAAGAAGTACTAAGATTTTTTAGAAGACTCAGCTTTCAAGTTTTCCTAAAGAATATATTCTTAAAGCATGTTTCTGAACTCATGACCTTTCTCTCTAGAATCCCAGACAAATGACAGTCTCTGAAAAAACTGAATGGGAAGGGACAAAGCACAGGCAGAACATTTTGCAATGAAATAAATGCAATTAATGTAGCTAAAGCTGAACTTTCTTCAAAACAACATACTGCATGAGCATATCAAGTCAAAGAGTTTTCTGTTCAGGGCTTGCAGCAGACTCACAGGGGAGCAAGCAAGGCAAAAATGAAACCCAGAGGGACAAGGAGATTTCCAAGGGCAAGACTTGTAAGCATGCTTCAGAGAGGGGTCAATTTGATAATGATTCAAAATACATTTATACCACACTAAGCTGTCAGGGGAGGCATTCTGTTTTTCATCTTTTCAAAACACTTATGACTATGGAAAGGCCTCAAGTATGTTTCCAACTTAAAAATGCACTTTAAATACCTTGACCATAATATTAATAATTAATGCTCATCTTAAAGACAATCTAATATGTGTGCTGGGAAAATTGAATATTGACATGCAAAATAATGAAACTGAATTCCTATTTTACACCACTCACAAAAAATCTCTAAAAACTTGAAGCCATAAAGCTCCTAGAAGACTATACAAGGAAAAAGCTCTTTGAGATTGATCTTGGCAATGGTTTTGTGGGTGTGACACTCGAAGCACAAGCAACAAAAGCAAAAATAAACAAGCAAGATTACATCAAACTGAAATGTTTCTGCAGAGCAAAGGACATGATTCTCAAAAGGAAAAGGCAACCTATGGAATGGGAAGGAAAATTTGCAAATCATGTATCTGATAAGAGATAAATTTCCAAAATAAATAAAGAACTCATACAACTTAATAGCAACCCCTCCCCCCCAAATTATCCAATTAAAAAGTAGCTGCTGCTGCTGCTGCTAAGTCGCTTTAGTCGTGTCCGACTCTGTGCGACCCCATAGATGGCAGCCCACCAGGCTCTGCCGTCCCTGGGATTCTCCAGGCAAGAATACTGGAGTGGGTTACCATTTCCTTCTCCAATGCATGAAAGTGAAAAGTGAAAGTGAAGTCGCTCAGTCATGTCTGACTCTTCGCGACCCCACGGACTGCAGCCTACCAGGCTCCTCCATCCATGGGATTTTCCAGGCAAGAGTACTGGAGTGGGTTGCCATTGCCTTCTCTGATTAAAAAGTAGACAAAGACCTAAATAAATGTATACAAATGGCCAAAGGTAAATGAAAAGGTATTCATTATCATTAACCATCAGGGAAATGCAAATGGGTAACACAATGAGATATCACCTCACACCTATCAGAAAGGCTATTACCAAAAAGACAATGACAAGTGTTGGAGAGGATGTAGGGAAAGGCAAATATTGTGCACTGTTGGTAGGAATGTAAAACTATGGAAAACAGTATGGAGATTCCTCAAAAAATTAAAAATAGAACTATCATATTACCCAGAAATTCTACTTCTAGGTACATATGTGAAGGAAATGAAATCACTATCTCAAATGAAATCATATCTTCATTTGTATGTTCATTGCAGTGTTACTTACAATTATTTACAATAGTCAATACACGGAAACGAACTAAGTGTACATAGACAAATGGATAAAGAAAATCTCCACATGATGGACATTGTTCAGTCATAAAAACATGTTGCCCTTTGCAACATGGAGAAACCTTGAGGGTGTTATGCTAAATAAGTCAGATGGAGAAAGACAAATACTGTATGATCTCACATGTGGAAACTAAAAAACCCAAACTCATAGAAACAGAACAGACTGGTGGTTGACAAAGACAGAGGTAAGGTATAGGGGAAGTGGGCGAAGGTGGTCAAAGGGTACAAACTTCAAGGAATAAGATAAATTAGTATTCGGGTTGCAATGTATAGCATGGTGGCCATAGTTAACAATACTCTTATTTGACAGTTGCTAAGATAAATAAATCTTAGGGAAATCTTAACAAGAAAAAATAATCATAACTAAGTGAGGTTATAGAAGTTAGCTAATCTTATTAAGATTTTGCAATATATATGTATGTCAAATTATTGCATCATAAACCTTGTGTGTTAGTCACTCAGTCGTGTCTGACTCTCTGCGACTCCATGGACTGTAGCCTGCCAGGTTCCTCTGTCCATGGAATTCTTCAGGCAAGAATGCTGGAGTGAGTTGCCATTTCTTTCTCCATCATACACCTTAAGCTTACCCAATATTATATATCAATTATATCACTAAAAAGGTGGAAATAAATATATAAATATTGAATAAAATGAAAAATTTTTTCTTTTTAATTTATTTTAATTGGAGGCTACTTACTTTACAATATTGTAGTGGCTTTGCCATACATTGACATGAATCAGCCATGGGTGTACATGTGATCCCCATCCTGAGCCTCCCTCCCACCTCCCTCCCCATTCCATCCCTCTGGGTCATCCCAGTGCACCAGCTCTGAGCACCCTGTCTCATGCAACGAACCTGGACTGGCAGTCTGTTTCACATATGATAAGATACATGTTTCAATGCTATTCTCTCAAATCATCCCACCCTCACCTTCTCCCACAGAGTCCAAAAGACTGTTCTATACATCTGTGTCTCTTTTGCTGTCTCGCATATAGGGTTATCGTTACCATCTTTCTAAATTCCATATATATGCGTTAGTATACTGTATTGGTGTTTTTCTTTCTGGATTACTTCACTCTGTGTAATAGGCTCCAGTTTCATCCACCTCATTAGAACTGATTTGAATGTATTCTTTTTAATGGCTGAGTAATATTCCATTGTGTATATGTACCACACTTTCTTATCCATTCTTCTGCTGATGGACATCTAGGTTGCTTCCATGTCCTGGCTATTATTAACAGTGCTGCGATGAACATTGGGGTACACATGTCTTTCAAGTCTGGTTTCCTCGGTGTGTATGCCCAGCAGTGGTATTGCTAGGTCGTATGGCAGTTCTATTTCCAGTTTTTTAAGGAATCTCCACACTGTTCTCCATAGTGGCTGCACTAGTTTGCATTCCCACCAACAGTGTAAGAGGGTTCCCTTTTCTCCACAGCCTCTCCAGCATTTATTGTTTGTAGACTTTTGGATAGCAGCCATTCTGACCAGCATGAAATGGTACCTCATTGTAGTTTTGATTTGCATTTCTCTGACAATGAGTGATATTGAGCATCTTTTCATGTGTTTGTTAGCCATCTGTATGTCTTCTTTGGAGAAGTCTCTGTTTAGTTCTTTGGCCCTCTTTTTGACTGGGTCATTTATTTTTCTGGAATTGAGCTGCAGGAGTTGCTTGTATATTTTTGAGATTAATTGTTTGTCCGTTGCTTCGTTTGCTGTTATTTTCTCCCATTCTGAAGGCTGTCTTTTCACTTTGTTTATAGTTTCCTTTGTTGTGCAAAAGCTTTTAATTTTAATTAGGTCCCATTTGTTTATTTTTGCTTTTATTTCCAATATTCTGGGAGGTGGGTCATAGAGGATCCTGCTGTGGTTTATGTCGGAGAGTGTTTTGCCTATGTTTTCTTCTAGGAGTTTTATAGTTTCTGGTCTTACGTTTAGATCTTTAATCCATTTTGAGTTTATTTTTGTGTATGGTGTTAGAAAGTGTTGTAGTTTCATTCTTTTACAAGTGGTTGACCAGTTTTCCCAGCACCACTTGTTAAAGAGATTGTCTTTTCTCCATTGTATATTCTTGCCTCCTTTGTCGAAGATAAGGTGTCCATAGGTGTGTGGGTTTATCTCTGGGCTTTCTATTTTGTTCCATTGATCTATATTTCTGTCTTTGTGCCAGTACCATTCAAAGAAAGAAAATCTAGTATCTGTAACCAGAAAACTGTGGTAGTGTTTTCAGTGACTTCTGGGGTGAAATCAAGCAGAAAATCAACACTTCCTAGCTCTGTGGCAATGGTGTTCAGCTTTCCCATGCCTCAGTTTCCTCTTTAATAAAATGGTACCACTTCATGGGGCTATTGCATGAGCTAAAGTTGTGAAAACATTGTAAAATGATTAAAACAGGGTCTGGAGCATGATAAGAACTCTGTAAACATTACTCTTTGCTCCTTGCTGCCTGAGAGCACAAAGATCTACAGTTCAGCTCCCAAGCTTACCCATCCCAGTGTTACTTCTCTGGCTTCTATGCGCCATTCCTTCAGAGCTTGTGCCACTCCTCAGAGCACTTCTTATGTACAAAACGTTTCATAGGACAGCAGGGAGAGGGCTGGACCACTCAGTACATGCCATGGTTGATGGCCTCCCTCATAGCTGCCCGCCAACCTAAATATACACTTCTCCCCTTAGATCAGAAAAACCAGCACCTCTTCCTATGGCAAAGTCAGCTCTGCTCCCTCTGCCAGCACCAGCCTCTCTTCTTTATCCTTGACTCCCCAAACAAACAACTGGCTATTTCACATGGGGAGGGAGTCTGTCTTCAGAAAACCTTGTATCACCACACTTGCTAAATATTGGAGAACTCACACATTGACAAAGCTTCTTTGAGTAGGAGAAATATTTCTTTTTCTTTCCATTCTTCTATGGGAGTGAGGGAAAAGATACATTGATGTGAGAATAATTTGGCCTTCTAAGTTTGGTCTCCCCCACTAGAATCTCCTTAAAGTCTTTGATCTTCTCTTTTTCTGCATTTCACATTTATTAAATGGATAAATAAATGTGAGTAGGGGTTTTACTTGTGTTAGGTAGGAAGTTAGGCATGAGCAAAAATGGGTGGCCTGGTGGAAAAGGATGCAAGCTGATCTCTAAACCCCACCCCAGATACACCCAGGATAGTTCACAGATATGCTACAAAAATAACCACAGAGACTTTTCCAACTCTTGCACATGCTTGCTAGGCACGTAGTAGATACAAACTAACCACAGGGGCTTATTCAACTCAGGCACATGCTGTCCTTTATGCAAAGCTGTGTCTTCAAGTAACCTTAGGCTACTATATACATGTGATTAGAACAGACAGAATTATGGGGAAGACGTGCAATAGAGCCTGTTGTTATGTAACTTGCAACTGTCAATGGACCTTGAGTACACACTCATTTACATTCCCTTTCTTGATTGGTGGCAGATATAAGCCCCATTTTGCACAGGGCAGAACCAAGAAGAGGCTACGGGAAGTATAAAAAGGGAGCCAAGAGGCATTGTGTGACTCCTCTGCGGTCAACCCACTCCTATGTCTTGGTGAGTGTACTATTCTCTGTATGTTTAATAAAAGATGTTTGAGCTGTAACCAGCCTGTTGTTTTGAATCCCTGCTAAGACAAGAGAGGAGCTGAGAAATCCTGCCTGCTTGAGCTGTAATTAGTTTGTTGTTCCAAATTTTTGTTACAACAAAATAACTGAGGAAGAGAGCTACCATCTGACATTTGGTTGCTGTGAAAATTTATTTTTTCTACTCTCTCACCTTTTACCTTGGAACATAAAAATAGGCAATTGCATAATAATTTGCTTTTCAAAGAAGTGGGGGAGGCCCTCATTTGTAGTATTTGCCAGTTTCTGTGGTATTTGCCAATTTCATGCTACCAACAAGAAGCTCACAAAATTCCTGGTGATTTAACAATAGGCTTTCGGAAACAGGTACCAAATGACTCCACCTCACTGCTGAAAGTAGGATTTGATTAATTTAAATTAGAAAATTTAAAAAGGAAAATCTAGTATTATTTAATAATAATTGAAGTGAAGTGAAAGTCATTCAGTTGTGCCCAACTCTTGCGACCATATGGACTGTAGCCTGCCAGACTCCTCTGTCCATGGGATTCTCCAGGCAATAATGCTGGAGTGGGTTGCCATTTCCTTCTCCAGGGGATCTTCCCAACCCAGGAATTGAACCTGAGTCTCCTGCATTGCAGGTATTATTTAAAAATAATTGAAACTAGAAAACAAATCTAAAAGTCACTCTTCTTTCTAGATATATAAACACATGTATAAACAAATAAATGAACAGACTTGCAGAAATGAGTTAACATAGATGACTATCAATAAACTGACTTGCCTGGGAGGTTGGCCATTAGTTGGCATTAAGGAATTTGGCATACAGCATTTGGATTTGGGGAGGGTTCCCCCCATTGTCAGAACTGATCACAGTGACTTGCCATATGTAAACCATCTACACAAACTTGGTCTATGATGAATATCTGTTTTTATTCTGGGAATCTGAAATTTTCATACTTGCTAGGCAGAGGGTACTTATGACACTAGCCCCAGTAAAAAACCCTAGCATCTCCAATGAGCTCCCCACATCTTACATTGTGTTGTAACAACTCATTGCTGGAGGAACTGAGCATATCTTAGGTGACTCAGCTGGCAGAGGAGCCTTGGAAGCTTGTGCCTGGTTTTCTATGGACTTCACCCTCTGTGTTTTTTCCTTTTGCCAATTTTGCTTTATATCCTTTCAGTGTAATAAATTTTGGTCCTGATTATGGCTTTTAAGACTTCCCTGGTGGCTCGGATGGTAAAGCGTCTGCCTACAATGCGGGAGACCCGGGTTTAATCCCTGGGTCAGGAAGATCTCCTGGAGAAGGAAATGGCAACCCAATCCAGTACTCTTGCCTGGAAAATCCCATGGATGGAGGAGCCTGGTGGGCTACAGTCCATGGAGTCGCAAAGAGTTGGACACAACTGAGTGACTTCACTTTCACTTTCATGGCTTTTAAGCTGAGTCCTGTGAATCCTCCTAGTGAACTGTAGAACCTAAGGGTGGACTTGGGAACCCCTAACATGGTAGGAAAACAAACTGATGAGTGCTAGGTGCAACTGAGGCTACTACTGTTTGATAGTGTTCAAAAAAAAGTCTGCAGGGAATCTGTTCTCTTCTTCTCTATACTCTCATAGCATATTGCATAACTTTTGTAATAGCACTTAATACATTAAAGTATAAGACCAGGTCCTATCAGCAACCTCCATTCTCATTTCTATTCCAGGGCAAAGAGCTCCTTGAAGGCAGGAACCACTGCTGTTCTACTTATGTTTGGAATGGTACATATAATGCCTAGCACTTAGTAGAACACTGGCATTCTCTAAATAAATAGATTGGACTGCATGGGGCTTGGAAATTTTGAGGTCATGAGAGGGGTTGATTATAAGGTGAGGAATAAAAGACTACTTGGTTGGAGGGCCAATTTTGAAGCTCTGTTGATGGGGGTCTAAAAGAGATGCTGGACCCCAGCCTCTTCTCCACACTGTTTCAGTGAATGGGTAATGGGACATCCTGTGTGTTCTTTCTTCTCTGTGTTCCTAATGTGTGCAGTACCACAGATCAATAAAGGCCCAATTACTTGCCAAGGTGCCTGGCCAACTGTCCTAATTCCCATCTCACTCAAGGCAGAACAGAGAGATTAAGGCAAAGACACTACTAATTAAGATGCATTGCAGGAGGGCTTCTTGCCTAGGAGATGATTTCAGGGATCAATAGGGAAGACACCAAGTCCCTAGTTCTGTGAAACACCAGATTTTCCCCTTATTGGCCGTTCTATCCCCCATGCTTCATTAAAACTGGCATCACAACTTCCCAGTGACATGGAACTGAAAGGTATATCTTCCATTTTCATTCAGTCAGTTGTACTTAACATTTTACTAGTAAACTGAAAGAATGCAAACCCAAAGAAGACAGATGATTGAAACAACTTGTGTGACTTTTTTTTCCCCTCTTAGCTCATGCACAGACTGCTGGAAGCACATTCATTTCTGGTAAATATAGTTAATAGCAAGGAACAGAGAGGTGAAGTACCTGGGGATATGATTAATATAAAATGGTATAAAAATTATGGATTACTCATTGTATTTTTTACTTCCCAATGATGAACAATCGCTTCCATTTCCTTTGCTCTGGAATATATATAAGCACAAATTAACTTAGTGGAAGGAAGTTTTATGACGTTTATTATCTGGCCCAAGTTCACAATGATATCTGAAAAGATTGACAGGAAATTTCTGTTTAGACTAATAAGCAAAGGAATCACTACTTCAGAGAAAGATAGCTGTGTATTTTTTTATTGGATTCTTCTCCTAGGCATAAGCATAATACTGTCTATTAATCTATTAATGTGTAATGAAACATGTTGTCCATGTGATTAAAATATGAAATGAGAACTCTCTCTCTCTTGCAGTGGTTTACATGGAGTACTGACCATATGATATGGCAGACTCTGCACTAAAAATCAGTATTTGTCTTTCTCTGACTGATTTGTTTCGCTTAGCATAATTCCCTCAAGGTCATATGTGGAATACAAAAAAAATAATAATAATCAAAACCAAAAAATAAATAAATAAAAAAACAAACACATAGATACAGAGAACAAAGTAGTAGTTATCAGAAGAGGACAGTGAAATGGGTAAAGGCTTAACTGTAGAGCAATGAATGGAAACAAAATTTTTGGCGGTAAGCACGCTGCAAGGTATACAGAAGTAGAAAAATAATGTTGCACACATGAAACTTACATGATGTTACAAATCAAAGTTAATGAAAAAAACTGAAAACAGTGAGTACACAGTGGTTAACAAAGCAGACTTGATGATTGCCCTTGTGTAGAAAGGTCTTGTGGGAAAGAGAAAGTATACATAAAACAAATAAATATTTAATCACAAGCTATGACATCCTGTAAAGGCAGAGGGTGCTAGGAAAGATAAATTATGTTAGGTTGTGATCAAAAGACCTCTGCAAAGGGAAGTACATTTAATCTGAGGCCTCAAGGATAAGACTGAGTCAGCTGGAAATAGCATGTGTCTATTAGCAGGAAAAGACAAGGAGGTGGGGTGTTAGGTGAAGCGCAGAGCATGCACTGCAGGTCTTTGGCAGAAAGATCTTGCAGAGATTAGGAACTGAAACAAAGTCAATAGGGTGGGATCACAGTGAAGGAGAGGTCAGTGGTACCTTACATCCACTAGACTGCCTAGCACAATCCCATGGGCACTGGAGCTCAATATATTTTCATGGAAAATATATAAAGCTTCTAATAATATTTTTCAGGAGGTTAACTTGGATCCTAAATTTTTATTTTACCCCAAATGGCCATTCTAATATTTCCAAGAATAAAAACTATTTGAGAAGGCACACACTCCCCTGGGATAGCCATAGACTAATGTGGGGATTGTGGATTTTCTGCAGTGGAAATAAAATACTGCCAGTGAATTAGATACTGGATTAACCAACTTTGTTTAGTGGAGTTTAACTGGGGCAGATGGTTTGGAGATAGTTGGTATGGTGGAATTCGAGGATTTAGAAAAGAATTGCAAAGATCTTAGCACTCTTTGTGCCAAAGTCTCATCAATAACCATGTCCCTCAGGTTAAATCCAAAGCAATTGGGGCTGGTAGGGTGGTGGAAAAGCTATTTTGCACTCTGTTCGTACTCATGTGGACCTAAGTCACTGACATTTCCCTGTCATATAAACTTTCAAGTAGGAAAGATAAGTCCAGCTTAATTTTCAGTGCTGCCAAGGCACTCAGAACTCAGATTGCCTTTCAGCTGTAGACAAACTGAAGAACTAATAGAGTACAAAGAAAACAAGTAGCACGCAGCACACTGCCACAAGTCAGTTTCAGACGAAATTGATGCAGAGGGAAATAAGCTAACTACTGAATTTATTTTAACTCTCTGAGACTGGAGGTACTCCAGTCAAGTATATACAACTAGCAAGAATAAATACACAAAAATTTTTTAAAAAACTCATTAACACAATCTTCCACCTTCTGATGCATTATTTTACCATCTTAGAGGCCCACTTGAATGAGCGAAATCAGTGTTAATTAGAAGCACATGAATTTAATCTCTCAAAATCACCACATGTGATTGAGGCTTTCACAAACAAAAAGACCATGGAAAGGTATTTGGAAATATTTTCAGAACCTGAGAATCACTAGGTTGGCCCTAAAAGGTGAAGTAATTACCCTGTGAACATTATGATATTTCTCATATTTTCGCTGCTCAGGATATATGTTATTGGGGATAAGAATAAATAAGCTGGGGATTTCCCTGGTGGTCCAGCAGCTAAGACTCCTCATTCCCAATGAAGGGGTCTGGGGTTCCACCCCTGGTCAGGGAACTAGGTCCCACATGCCGCAGTTACAGATATTGCAGTGCAAATAAGACCCAGTGCAGCCAGATAAATAAATACTTCTTTCTTTTAAAATGATTAAACACTGATGTGAAAATGGTGGAAGGAATTCTAACCTGTAATAGTCTAAGTTTTCATGTAAGACTGTAAATCTGAAAGAGTGTCATTCTTAACAGAGTTCTCCGCAAAAAACATAACTGATTCTAGTTAGTTTAAGCAGAAAATAAATTTGTTAAAGGAAAGGAGGAAGCTCATCTGTTTTCTTAGATGACTAAAGTCAGACATGGAAGATCTGCAGCCGGTGAGAGTGCCCAAACCACCTTCAGAGGGCTGGGCTAGAAGGGTCTTAGCATTTTCACCTTAAGAACATTTGCTGCAAGCAGTTTCATGGCACAACTTATTGGCCATAAGGCAATTATGCTGTAAAAGATAAATAACTGACAAGTTAAATTTGTCATGCAATATTAGAAGCTAGAGGGAAAAGAAGAATCAAACTCTTCCTATCTCTCCCAAAAGACATAGTTATGGCATTCCTGATGAGTATAACTTTCTTGGAAATGGTGAACATTTTTGCTATTTGTTAGTGGAGAACTTGATGTACACAGAATCTGGCTTACATAATTTGGTAAAATGCAAGGACTGGGCACATACTGAAACATGTACATATTGTCCAGATATGTACTATCAATTGTATGCATTATATATATTGATAAGAAATAACAGCATTCCTCTGTTGATTTAACTTCCAGGGAACTCTGGAAGTAACCATGAATATACACACATTTTAAATGTATTCAAATATTTTTTGTATTTTTTATTTTTCACAATAAATTTTGCTAATTTTTCTTGCTTAATTATGTCTTACTAATATCTCTATTTTGTTTTTTTCTCGTTTTATCATTTATTGCAAAATTAGCCATGTGGCAAAACTGCTTTCTGTGAAATTGCTTGCAGCAAAGAAGTTTCAGAGAAAATACCTGACAAGGCCTCTGGGACAGATACATTTGCTTCTGCCATCAGCCCAAGCCTTCCAGACTGCAGTGATGATACTGCTGGCTAGATAACAGAATCTATTTAATCCTTTGCACGAGGGGCAGATGCCTCTTTTGCCATACTCATTGACTGAAAGATGGATTTTTCATACACTTTACGTGGGTCAATTACAAATCAAAGACTTCCATGGATGTCTGTGATGGGCTGAAACCAAGTTACATTCTGTGCCCCACCTAAAAATGAATGTAGGGAAGAGAGTTCTGGTTTCTACCTTGGAAAATAGGGACATCTAAGGGGGGAGTTTTTCCAATCATAAAAAGGGTAGTCATAAAACTATGGTCCACAACATAGTGGATGTCTTTACAATTCAGATTGTGTAGTTGTTATTGTTCAGCTACTAAGCCATGTCCGACTCTTTGCAAACCCATGGACTGCAGCACGCCAGGCTTCCCTCTCCTTCACTATCTCCTGGAGTTTGCTCAAACTCATGTCCATTGAGTCAATGATGCCGTTCAACCATTTCATCCTCTGTTGCCTCCTTCTCCTCCTACCCTCAGTCTTTTCTAGCATCAGGGTCTTTTCCAATGACTTGGCTCTTCGTACCAAGTGGTCAAAGTATTGGAGCTTCAGCTTCAGCATCAGTCCTTCCAAGGAATGTTCAGGATTGATTTCCTTTAGGATTGACTGGTTTGATATGCTTGGAGTCCAAGGGACTCTCAAGAGTCTTCTTAAGTACCACAGTTTGAAAGCATCAATTCTTCGATGCACAGCCTTCTTTATGGTCCAACTCTCATATCCGTACATGACTAAGGGAAAAACCATAGCATGACTATATGGACCTTTGTCAGCTAAGTGATGTGTAGTATCTTCTAATTATCAATGACATTTCATAATCTTGTTTTTCTGTGCAAATAATGATATATTTATTATATATACACTACATATGTACATATGTATATGCTTATTTTTTTCATGGCTATTTTTCTTATTAAAGATTCATTTACTCAGCATTTAGTAATCCAACAAATTGTCTGCTTGGCACACAAGTGAAAACCAGAAAACAAGCACCTACCAAAATGGGGGTGGGATGGGATTGAGACTGCATAAAATATTATGCATTTGATTTACACGAGTATAATATAGGCATTCAACTCAGGTCCTATTAGTGATCTTTTCTTGTTATTTTCCTGATAATTTATTTTGTGTTTTGTTCCCCAATTTGTGAAATTGTTGCAAGACTAGTTCAATAAATAATCATATATCTTCCACCTAGATTCATCAGTCTCTCCTGTTTTGAAGGGTTCAAGTTAGTTCTTTTTCATAATGTTTCTCAATTTGAATTTATATGCTATTTCCTTAAGACTAGATTTAGATTAAATGCATTTGGTAGAAATGCTATGTAGGTGATTATGTACTCTCATTTAGAACTTAGAAACCTTAAAATAAGTCACATGAAATCCATTTGTCCTTTTACTAGTAATATTAGGTTGAATCTCTATGTTAAGTTGGTGGACTCGAAGTTTCTTCTTTATAGTTATTTTTCTCTGTGTGTAATTAAAAACTGATACTCTGGGACTGTCAATATTTTACTTCCAGGCAATCTTTGAACCGTGATTTTAGCATCCATTGATGATTCTTTACTAAAGAATGATGCAAAATTTTGATTTTTCATTCTGTCATGTCTTCTACATTATTAGTTGGTATTCTGTAAAAGAGGCTTTTCCCTTTCTCTTTATGACATTCGTTCTTACTAATTATGTCAACTTATTAATTCATTTTCTTATTCAATGTTGTTATATTAATGACAGTTTTTACTTTAATGCTCAAAACGATCCAGATTTGGACAATGAAAAGCCCTCTCAAGTTGGCTTCTGTGTCATTTTGACATAGCTGCACTAGATTTTGAGTATTCCCTTAATTTATGGCACAACAGGAAATTTCAAGAACACCTGTAGGTTTTCCCGTTCCAAGGCTAGAATCAGCCTTTCCCCAAGAATTACTAGTTCTTTTCAGAGAAAAATTAAATGGTGTTTACATGCCAGGATCTAGATGATGGTAAGCTCATTTCTTTGAGTATTATTACCTCTAGTTCTGTGCAGTTGACAAAACTGGGGAATATTTATTTGTATCTATATCTACATATCTTGATAACTTTAATTCAATCCAACACTATAGGATTTTTCTTTTCCTACTCTCATTCCATTAGTTTGTGTGTTTTCTTTCCCCTTCTGTCTCATGCTTCACTATATGTAAAAATAACCTTGTTTCTCCACACAAGCATATCACAGCTCGGGGCGGGGTGGGTGGAGGAATTATACCATTGATGCCAGTACATCTGCTACATCATAGCCAGTTGGGTGATCATCTCAGGCTTATGCATTCAAAGCCAATCTTGATTCCTCCTGTACTCAAGGTCCTTCACCTATCATCATTCTTCAGCTTTTCTTGATTTAATCACTGCAGACAATTTTTTTTTTTGATTCTGGTCATTTCCTCTTGTCTGGACTATGTTAATATATCCCCATCTTGCATTCTTGTCCACATTGCCTTCTAACACAGTATTGCCATATAATTCTATAGGCAAGTTGATTTCAAGTCAGAAATAATCACTTATTTTTCTAAAACACATTTACACCAAGTTTAGTAATAAATGTTTAATAGTTATTATTGTAGTCTGGTCCCACCCCAGTCCTTCTTAGTACATCCTCTGTTTCAGCTAAAATTATTGTCTCACTTCTTTGTGCACACTTTCTATTTTTCTTGAGTTTATCTTCTTCTCTCTGGGTTGACACAATTTAATTTTTAAAAGTATAATTTCCATCCTATTAACACAATGCACAGAAACCTTCCTTAAATTCTTCACAAAACCGTTTATCTGTTGAAGTCATATTCACTTTAAGGTGTCTCCTTTTTACCACTCATTGGCCAGAACTCCTTGCCTACAAAGGACACTGGAAACATTGTTTTTTTTTCTGGGTTGCCATATGCTCAGTGAAGAGGTGATATTGAGTAAGCATGAGCATTATCTGCCATAATGGTATAGTTGTTAGGTCACTTACCAGTACAAAATCACCCTGAGTGTTGGGTCAGAGCCTTCCTCATTTCAGTAGCCTATGAAGAGCCTGGTGTTCATGTAGCACTCAGGAAAAATAAAATTAAAAGAACATAGTCCTGAACACTGAACTCATAATTATCCAAACCACTGAAAAGAAAATTAGGCATGAGTAAAGAGGCAATGTATGCTGGAAAGATACAGCCTTGGAGGAAAAGATGTAAATTATCTTGGAGCACCAAATGCATTAACCCATAGTTCATTTTAAAACTCAGAAGGCTTGTTAACTCCCCTTTTCTCAAATGTCCTTTTCCTGTCACCTGTATCACTTATTTCAAGTCTCAGGTCATAAGCCAGAAAGAGAAAGACAAATACCATATGATAGTACTTATATGTGGAATCAAAATTATGAATATGATACAAATGAACTAATTTATGAAACAGAAAGAGACCCACAGACAGAGAAAACAAAACATGATTATCAAGGGGAGAAGAGGGTACAGAGGGATAAATTAGGAGCCTGGTATTAGCAGTACAAACTACTGTTGTATATTAAATAGATAAACAACAAGGTTCTACTGTATAGTATAGGGAACTATAGTCAATACCATATAATAAGCCAAAATAAGAAGAATATGAAAGAGAATATATATATATATATATATAAAAAACTGAATCACTTTGCTGTATATCAGAAAGTAACACAACACTGTAAATCAGGTATACTTCAATTAAAAAAAGAGAATAAACAGAAAAAAATAAACAAAATAAACAAGCTACTAAATGAAGCCTTTTCTGACCACCTAGCCTATGGCAAACCGCTGTTTTATAGTATAATTTGTGTCAAGTTCTTAAACCATTTCATTATTCATATAATTTATTTCTACCCTCAAGAAGGCAGAATCAATTTAAAATGGCAACATAAATAAAAAAATTATCTTTCTTCGCTTTCCTCATAGTACCTGTCCCAGTAAGCACAGAATGTGTTAAACAAGAACACTGCTCATTGATCATGTGTCCACTCTCTGGCTGGAAGTTGTTTAATAGTCACCTAAAATCTCAAAAGAGAACACTCATATGACACCACCTGTCTTCTGACTACTGGGGGCGATGGGGCTGCTTTCTTAGGGAGGTAGTCTTGGATTGCAGGCAAGCACACAATTATTACCAAAACCATCCCTTGTTTTATTTTTTCCCTATCTTGTAAATTATGTTTAAATTTTTTTCTGTCACCAGAAAACATATAATATTTTGTAAGCATTTATTTTCTGTATTTCCTATCTTTTTTTCATTCAAATAAGTATTTAAATCTTTGCTCTTTTTGCCACTGCTATGTTCCTAGTGCATAAATGTGGACTGAAACAATGGAAGACGATGACAAAGGAAGTTAAGTACCAGGACATCACGGAAGAACTAAAGAGATATGAAAGTGTGGTAGGACACTGGCTACCCTCTAAGTGACAAAGGAGCTTATATTTGATGATGAAAGAATTTAGGTAGCTCTTTAAGGGTCATGTAAAAGAGATGGTGAAATATGAAAGGGTCAGTGAAAGAGTTTTCCTCTATTCTCTTTGAATAATACAGCCAATTCATATTTTGAGTTTAGGAGAATCTTTTAATTGTCGAAGTAGAAAATGACCAAATTACAGAAAATTTATCATGTAAGACAAGAATGGATTTGTAATTCAAGATTAACACAGGAAAACAGAAATGCATGCTATAATTATTACTTAGTTTCCAAACATTCCAAAGAATGTAGTTGTCTTTTATACATAAAGTGAACTTCTAGTTGCCATGAGTCCTATAAAAACAATATTTTAAATGACTAGTTCCTGTCCCTGTTTTTTCCTGTCTTATGATTTAAAAATGGGTGTTTGATTTTCTTCCCCTTTTCACATTTAGTTTGGAATCCCTTCTCCATTCCTTGGCCTCCATTTCAGCACCAAGGGTCTCATTATTGCAGAGTTTAAAAGCCATAAGCAAGGGAAGTTCATAAAGCAAACTGCAACAGAGGCGCAGCTATCATCTTACCATCATAACCACTCTGAATTGCTGGGTGGTACCAGGAAGCTCACTGGCACCTTGGCATATGGCAGTGGGAAACTGGTAATTTGGATACATTAAAAGTTGGTATGGAATTGCCATTAGGCTTTCATCCAGTTTTAGGATGTGTGTGTGTGTGTGTGTGTGTGTGTGTGTGTGTGTGGTGTGTGCAAGGACAGGAAAGAGGAAGAGAGTAAGAGAAGAAGAGAAGAGAGAAGCATGTTAAATAAATCCTGGGCTCTGCTCAATCCATACTTTGGTTCTGAATGACATGGAGGGGTCAGAGCTCTGACTTTATGACTTTCCTCTTTCTCTGGATCTCAGTATTTTGTTGGCAGCTCCTTTTTTGCTAAAACCAACCAACCTGACTGATTGATTGGCTTTGCCAACTCTACTTCTTTCTCAAAGGAGTATTCCATCAGAAAGAATGGAATTCTGTAACACATACAGCTTTCAACCAACCAAAGACATGAAAAGAGTGAGCAAAGGAGAACTGGAGGTTGGGGTCAGGAGAAAAGAGAAGTGTCAAAGAGGTGGTAGATCTTTCTTGAATTGTGACTCTGATTCAGGTCTGTGCCCCACGTGCTTTTGGTTTGATACCAGAATCTTAGCATGTAACAAAATTCCTTAGAGTGTGTGGTTATCTAGGGCCAGAGGTCAACCAATTTGGCCACACTGAAGTTCTCCTTGAAGAAATCATAGGTTGACAGTGTAGGAAAACATGGTACCCAACTTTCTCTTGACACAGTCCTCAGCTATAAGTTCAGGTTAGGTGCCTGACCTTGTAGCCAAGTTTCAGGGTCACTGAGCTCATTTACCCATATAAATATTGTCCGTGAACTTAAAAGATGAAATTTATAGAGTCCAGTGAGCTGAAAATTATAGGGCACTGTGCCCCACAGGATACTTAGTTTCATGTTTATTTTCAGATTTGCAATTTCATATTTAGTGTACAATATCATAGTGCTTTTCTCCTTTCATACTCGTGGTGACAAATTTCTCACAGTTGGCAAATCTACTAACTCTTTGTATTTAGATACAAAAACCTATGAGCTGGATGGAAGGGGTGTTAATAACAACATACACCCACACAGCTACTTCCAGTACAAAGGCGTACAGGTATCTCATCTTTGCAAGGAGTATGTAAAGGACCACAAGCAAAGAACCCTAGATTGCATAAACTCAATGGTCTTTCTCCTAACTGCTTCACTGATCCCTGGGGGGTAGAGAAGGGAAACTGTTTCTTTGGTCCCTTCTGACCTCAGTTGTGGGAGCCTCTGCTGTCTTTTCCTGGATTGCTGCCTCTTCCATCTGGGTCTATCACTGAGTTTTTGCATGCCAGTTCAATGACTCCATCGTGCCTGCAATAACATTCAGCCACTTCTCTCCATGACTTCTCTTGTATTGGAAAACAAGAAAAAGCTCAATCTAATCTGGGCTTGGGCAATAGAAGCATTTTAGCACTGCAAATGAATTATCTAAATGTGTTAGGAGATATTTTACTTCCTAGCTAAATGCTAAGGATTGTACCACATGAGAGTGAAATGTGCATGGCCAGGGAAGTTAGGAAAATAACCTCAAAGGACAGAAAGGAGGGTGGTGATGGTTACCACGCACAAGACTCTAGCTGTGGGTAATGGCTGCTACGCTCTGCCATAAACATGGGGCTCCAGGAGAATGGAGATCCTTTAGACAGCCTTAGCAACTAGGATCTCCGGCCTCAAGATCAATGAGGATGAGTAAGAGCTTATCTAACCCCAAGTCTTAATGATGAACTCATCAGACATATTCTAAACTGCAATGGGACTTTGCACTGCCATTTGCACTAATGAACCCGAGTCTCGGTGTCCATCCACACTGATAAAATAGGAAGGATTATCTTTTCCTTTTTCTTCTTCCCCTGTCCCTCCTCTGCTTCCTGTTAGAGCTATCCCTCTCATGATTTGCTCTGTTGTTTCTGTGGGCTGCTGGAAGGATCAGGAGCAGATGGGGATGCAAATAACAGCAATGTGCTTAGTCGCTCAGTTGTGTCTGACTCTTTGCAACCCCATGGATTGCAGCCCACCAGGCTCCCCTGTCCAGGGGGATCCTCCAGGCAAGAATACTACAGTAGGTTGCCATGCCTTCCTCCAGAGGATCTTCTCAACCCAGAGATCAAACTCAGGTCTCCTGCATTGCAGGTAGATTCTTTAACATTTGAGCCACTAGGGAATCCAAAATAACAGCAATAGCTACCATTAATTGTGTACACTTTATGTGCTAGACACTAAATTTCCACTTCATCATCAAACATGCTTAGGATGAGAGCACTGTCATCTTCACTTACCCATAAAGTAATCAAAAGTGAGAAAAGTTAAGAAACTACCAAGAAAATGAAGGTAGCAGTGGTGGACACCTCGAAAGGCCACACCTTTACTAAGTTACATTACATCTTTTAATCTGTAAAAGCATTATATAGATGGCTGGTATTGGTTACAATTATCCTGCAGTTGTAAATTTTGCTTGATGCCATAAGATATCCCTGAGCAAGGATGCTTAGGAAAGTCACCTAATACAGGTTAGATGACAGGCCAGGGGATGTCTTTCACACTGATCTATGAATTTCTTCCTTTAGCCCCCCTGAATTCTAAATTTCAAGTGGAATTTAGAGAGAAAAGGGGGTGCTGAATAACACTTGTTAATTCTCCTGTTGACACTTTCTGGTGTCTCAGTCTCTCTGATGGCAAGTTTTGGTTCAAAGAGTAATAATAATATTTATATATACAACTTTAGAGTTTACAAAGGTCTTTCATACTCTCATTTAAACTTTCACCCAACTTGCAAGCTAAGAATTATTACGTGAATTTTACAAATGAGAAAATTTATCTGTTCAAGGGGAAATAAGCTGTATCCCAAATTCTGTAAGCATTTTTCAATTATAAAAATCTCCCATAATTAGGGTGGCTTATGGGCCCATATGCCTGGTTGTTCCAGCATAATTCTCCCTCAAAAGTGTCCTAGTTTGAGGCATAAGTTATACCGTCAATGTATGCTAAAGCACAGAATTAAATGCAGAATTTTGCCTGCAACTAGCACATTTTGATAACATGGTGCGTTATACTTTGGGTCATCAGGGACACAGTTGTGCTTCTCTTGTAATTCCTTAGACAAGTGAATATTTGGGGAAACAATAATTTTTTAAAAACTCTACCTGTAAGTGAAGAGTTCTCTAGGTCAAACACTCAGTGTTTCTTTCCCTGCCCTGGCTGTACATTAGAAGCACTTGGTGAGCTTTTTAAAATCAGAGCTGCCTTGTTCCACCCAGGACAGTTACGCCAGGACTTCAGGGGTGCAGCCGGGGAAATGGCATTTTCCAAAAGCTCTTCAGAGCTTTGACAGCACATCCAGAAGTGATGATTGGCACCATGTGAATAAGCACAAGTATTGGGTTGGCTAAAAAATTCATTCAGATTTTTCCATAACATTTCATGGAAAATCCCAAACGAACTTTTTGGCCAACCCTATATAATGATGAAATCTGTTAGACCCATGGGAGGGCCCCACAAAAGAGATCAGAGTTGGGAGTGGGGTGTTAATGGGTGGGGAAAAGAAAGCCACTGTTGGCTACCTTTTCTAACTTATGAAACTTACACATGTTTAAATAGACTTCACAAAGTATGCTGCTGTTTTAAATGTAGTTTGTTTTGTTGAACAGATATTATCTGAAATTGTATTTAATTTCAAAACTTGTCTTTCTCCCACTTCATTTAGATCCATTAAAATCTCTTATTTACTGTGTGTGTGTGTGTGTTTGTGTGTGTGTGTGTGTTGGGAAGTTACAATGGGGTAGGATTTTTTAGAAGGAATTGTGTATGAAAGTCAAACATATCTGTCAGCATTGTGTCTTCTAAGGGATAAAATCTCTTTTATCATTTTACTTCTTTCAGAATATGCTTATTGAGAAAGGAGAAGAGAAGTACCCCCATTGTACAAGAAAGATATGGGGTCACAGAGAGGTTAGGACTGAGCTGTGGGTCAGGCAGTGAGGCAATCCAGACGTTGAATTAGCAAATTTTCTAAGCATTTATCTAATTCTCTGTGAAAATTTAGGCATGATGAAAAAGAAGTTTCACTCTTTCCTCAATTCACAAGAGTATTTTTAAAGTAGAGTATTATTAGACTTATTTTATGGTTATTTATTGCAATAAATGTTTATTTTCCTTTGAAATGCACTAAATCATTTCCTAGTGGGTTTTTTTTTTTTTTTGCTATAATTTTTCCATGAAAAGAAAATAACATTTCAGTTGATGTAATTTCAATATGCTGGGGGCTCAGTCTCCTGTTTCAGGCCTGGTCCAGAACCAGTGCCTGGGGATGCAGGAGGCCAGGCCAGGGACTTGTTCTTTCATGGTGATAATCACTACAGTGTAGAATGGCTGAATTCTTTACTGACAACTCCAACTAACTCAAATTCTTTCCTTTAGCTTTTTTTTCTGTGTAAATAATATTTAGTCCACCCTAAAATTCTCTTCCAAGAGGTCATTTCTCAGCATTTCCCCAAGCTGTAACCCTCTCCAAACTCCAATTTTAAGTCTAATTCTTCAGTCTCTCCCCTCTCTTCCCTGATGATTTGCCCTCATTTTCTCTGGGGAAAGAATGATATGTAGAAATGAGCTGCTGCTGCTGCTGCTGCTAAGTTGCTTCAGTCGTGTCCGACTCTGTGCGACCCCATAGACGGCAGCCCACCAGGCTCCGCCGTCCCTGGGATTCTCCAGGCAAGAATACTGGAGTGGGTTGCCATTTCCTTCTCCAGTGCATGAAAGGGAAAAGTGAAAGTGAAGTCGCTCAGTCGTGTCCGACTCTTAGCGACCCCATGGACTGTAGCCTACCAGGCTTCTCCGTCCATGGGATTTTCCAGGCAAGAGTACTGGAGTGGGGTGCCATTGCCTTCTCCGGTAGAAATGAGCAAGGCGTTTTAAATACTATATAACCAAGAGATGCTTTATCCCAAATTCACTTTATCCTAATTCACTTTACCAGGTGGGTTTAGAAGAAGGGAGAAAGGCACAAGATGTCCAGACAGGAAAGTTTACTGGTCTTCAATCAGCTATAGTTAAGAGTAGAGGAAAAAAGTGCGGAATCGGACTCCTAGGTTCCTTCTTTCATGGCACTGATTATACAGGTATACATATAAAATAGAAAGTTCAGGGCCATTCCTTAGACCCAGAGCCTGGGGTCTTAGCTTATGTAAAATAATAATATATATAATATTATTTTAAGCAGGGCTAGGAAAATAACCCTTGGAATTTAGTTGCCTCAGACTATAAAATAGAAAGTTCAGGGCCATTCCTTAGACCCAGAGTCTGGGGTCTTAGCTTACGTAAAATAATAATATATATAATATTATTTCAAGCAGGGCTAGGAAAATAACCCTTGGAATTTAGTTGCCTCAGACTGGTGGACCAGTGGAAATAAAAATTAAATCTTAATAGTCGCAATTCCTGCCCGTATCTCTCTCTCTAGGAATCTTTAGTGGTCCCACACCAAATAGCAGAAGAGGTGATTCCCCCTTAGATATCTTTCACAGAGATCTTGCCAGTTTAGTGGAACTAAGTCCTGAATGCTTGGGGGCAGATCTAAGCCACTGAAAGTTCCAACTAGTATAAGAAGTTTGGGGAAATTAGACACGGTGCTAATATCCTCACAAAATTGAACAAAAGCTCAAAAATTATTGGACATAAAATAATGTTGGCTTAAAAAAAGGGAAATGGAAGTAGAGTGGGGATTGGAGTCTGGGAAAGAAGGCTAGAAAAGGAAGTAATTGTAAAGTTTGCTATAAAATGTTTCCTGGGTCCTCCTAGTAAATCCAGATGAGTTTCCTGAAGGAGGAGGAGTAGATGAGTATTTTTGAGCTACCTTTCAAATCATAAGAATGAAGTGCAAGTGAACAAGAAATGAAAGATTCTAGACCTGAGAGTAACTGAGGAAGGGTAGTAAGAAGTGAAAGATCTGAGAGCCATCAGCATACCAAATTTAATTTG
Source organism: Giraffa tippelskirchi (assembly GCF_054371585.1). Classification (NCBI taxonomy): domain Eukaryota; kingdom Metazoa; phylum Chordata; class Mammalia; order Artiodactyla; family Giraffidae; genus Giraffa; species Giraffa tippelskirchi. The sequence continues at coordinate 97,521,433 of NC_137281.1, forward strand.
ATGGAGATTTACTATTTGCCATGTGTGTGCCTATCTCCTTTAAAAACCTCATGGGCTGTGACTGTTCCTCTTTATGCCTGACATGTAATAGAAGATTAATAAACGATTGTCAAATAAATAAATACAAGAACAGACAAATGGATGAGGTTACAAATAAAGTCATAAATGGAGGTATTTACAGTACGTGGCCTTGAAAGCAGCCTTGGCTGTGAGTTTAGGACTGTTATTTGTGACCTCTCAGCTTCCTCTGCCCAACCATACAGCTCATGCTATGTCAGAGCATTGTGCCACTGGCAAATGGTGCTTGCTTTTGGTCTTTTGAAGGACGACTGCAGTGAACAGTTATATTGACTTTAAATTTAGCAGCATTGGGCAAGAATAGAAATGTTCTAATCCTGTCTCCTCCTACGGAATGTGAATTGTGGTCAGAGTAATATGTTTTTGCCTCCTGTGATTTAGATCAAATTTCATAGGCCAGACAGGGCGTAGGGAGCCAGGCTGCAGCAGCCGTTCCCCCTGGTAAACAGTGTCACACCTCCGTTGGATGGCCCAGGGCACCATGTGTGCCCTGGCATAAGGGATGCCTCACCAGGGCTTGTCCATTCTCCCTGTTTGTTTCTCTGCCCAGTGTTCATGTGGCACTTGGCTTCCTATTCTTAGAACTGGGCAGTGCAGTGATGGGCAGGTGTGAGAGGCATATACACATGTATCCAGAGAAGGCTGTCCCAGAAAAACACACCCAGGGCTTGGATGTGACTCAGAGTTTTAGGTCTCCACTTCTCATAAGAAAAAAGGTCATTATCTCTAAAACTTCCCCTGGGAAAAGCTGAATTAGCCTAGGAGGCAATGCTATCTGGTGGACCATTTTATCTCTACAAAGCACACTGGGGTAGATGTCAGAATGGCTTGTCTATAGGCAGAAGCCAGCAGTAAAATCTTCCTTTTTTCATAAGCCATTAAGGCCATAGTTACCCAGCTGCTTCTGGAACTAGTAAACACTGTTATCTCTCTGCCACCATATGGGCTCAGCATCTTGGCACTGAAATAGATGGGTCATTTCACTCATTGTGCTTCAGCCACTGTCTGTTAAAACATACTTACTGCCATGGAATTCAAAATCAAACCAGGATGGATACTTATATATGTATGGCTAAATCCCTTTGTTGTCTACCTGAAACTATCACAGCATTGTTAATTAGCTATACTCCAATATAAAATAAAAAGCTTTTAAAAATCAATCAATCAGATGAAAGAAAAAAGGGTTTTTACATTCAGAGGAAAATAGTGTGGATTTTCCATTCTTCCAGAGGGCTCCACTCCAATTTTACAATCCCACTTACCTTGATAACTCTACTTAAAGATATGAAAACTGGCTAATTAACTGCCCTTTGAGAAAGGAAATTAGTATAAATACCTAAGAACATTTCAGAAGAAAGGAGAAGAGAATGACAATGGGAATTTTAGTGAGCAAAAACAAAATTTAACTGATGTATATCAATTTTTTTGAACTAGTGCTATGCATTTCATGGAATGCTGTACAATCAGATAATAATTCTTCACTAATTTCCTTTTTATTTATCCATGTAACAATCCATATCACAGAAAAAAAACACCTCTAAGTCACAGATATTCAGCCTATGAAAATATTAAGGTCTTATCAAATTTTAGCTCAGGTTCATCAAGTTAAACAAAGATCCATCCCCCATCTAGATTCTCTCAGTGGTACACTTAGTGGTAGCTTAGCATATTGAATCTAAAATTGCCTGGCCAAAAATTCTCTTCTTGACTCTGTAGGATTAATAAACATGTGCTGAGAATATTCACAAGATGGTCAGATTAATTTGGACAGTGGGGAAGTTAATGTCTGAACACTCATGTACACCATTTAAAGGAAGAGTCATATGATATGTTAACTCTCTCTTTTGTGCTCACTCCTTGAATCTTCTATTATTAAATTAAGCTAACCCCTTATTAATTAGCTTTAGTTAGTAAGATTTCTTCGGAGAAGGCAATGGCACCCCACTCCAGTACTCTTGCCTGGGAAACCCCATGGACGGAGGAGCCTGGTAAGCTGCAGCCCATGGGGTCGCGAAGAGTCAGACACGACTGAGCGACTTCACTTTCACTTTTCACTTTCATGCACTGGAGTAGGAAATGGCAACCCACTCCAGTATTCTTGCTTGGAGAATCCCAGGGACAGAGGAGCCTGGTGGACTGCCGTCTATGGGGTCGCACAGAGTCGGACACAACTGACGCGACTTAGCAGCAGCAGCAGCAGTAAGATTTCTTAGGTTGCAAATTTCAGTTATTTTTGATTTAACTAACTGAATGTGCATTTTAAAACTAGCTCTCATAACTGATCAAAGGTACCGAATTGATTCTTTATTTTTCCTTGGATTTTCTTTTCATTACTAAATGTTTTTCCTCCAACAAGGTGAATATTTTGTTGTTGCTAATGTTTTCCTTTTTAAATATTCTGTGAGGCTCATTTTCTAATACTTTCTAAAGTCTTCTAACTATCTCTCATAATGGTAAACTACAGTAGTTAAGATATATGATATCTGCTAATAACTCTGTTCTGCTCTTCAGTGAAAAAATTGTACTTGCTTTAATTGAGAATTTTCCCACAGTTGGACTTCTCAGAAAGCAATTTGTTTACTGCAGAATAAGACATTTGATTTACACTGTCAGCAAAATACTGGTCAATGCTTTGGCCACCTGATGCAAAGAACTGACTCCTTAGAAAAGACCTGATGCAGGGAAAGATCACCAACTCAATGGACATGAGTTTTAGCAAGCTCTGGGAGTTGATGATGGACAGGGAAGCCTAGCATGCTGCAGTCCATGGGGTCACAAAGAGCTGGACACAAGTGACCAACTGAACTGAACTGAACTGATCAGCAAAATATTTTAAATGGCTAGTGATACTGGTGAACAATAAAAGATCTTTTTGCGTAGGACTTCAGAACATTTCTTTAATTAAAAATTTTTAAATTGAAGTATATTTGATTTACAATATCATGTTAGTTTCATGTATATGGCCCAGAGCCCTTCAGAACTTTAACATCTCATAAAATCGGGTTTTCCTCATAGCTCAGTTGGTAAATCATCTGCCTGCAATGCAGGAAACCTGGGTTTGATTCCTGGGTCAGGAAGATCCCCTGGAGAAGGAAATGGCAACCCACCCCAATAGACTTGCCTGAAGAATCCCATGGACAGAGGAGCCTGGCGGTACAGTTCATGGGGTCGCAAGAGTCGGACATGACTTGGTGACTAAACCACCACCACAATCTGCTAAACCCTTAAATATAAATCCAGAAGATTAGATGTATTGACTTCTTGGCTGTTGTTCGCTGGGATGATATAAAGAGCCCTATCACTCAAACAGAATATTATTTTCTGTAAGAACAGTCAAAATACTTCCGTGAATGGGTGTGTCATTAACAGAAGCTTTTCTGATGTCTAAAGAGAGAGTCAAAAGGATATTCCCTGGATCACACTACACTACTCTCACACACTAGACCACTTTGTACAGACATGTGGATTGGGTCAAGTATGGGACTTACTCTTAGAATAAATTTCAAGTGTCATTTATTGATTTGGGTCTTTAAGGCTGATTTAATGCAATCGCTAGTAAAGTAATGCTTAAAATTCTCCAAGCTAGGCTTCAGCAATACGTGAACCGTGAACTTGCAGATGTTCAAGCTGGTTTTAGAAAAGGCAGAGGAACCAGAGATCAAATTGCCAACATCCGATGGATCATCGAAAAAGCAAGAGAGTTCCAGAAAAACATCTATTTTTGCTTCATTGACTATGCCAAAACCTTTGACTATGTGGATCACAATAAACTGTGGAAAATTCTGAAAGAAATGGGAATACCAGACCACCTGACCTGCCTCTTGAGAAACCTGTATGCAGATCAGGAAGCAACAGGTAGAACTGGACATGGAACAACAGACTGGTTCCAAATAGGAAAAGAAGAATGTCAAGGCTGTATATTGTCACCCTGCTTATTTAACTTATATGCAGAGGACATCATGAGAAACTCTGGGCTGGAGGAAGCAAAGCTGGAATCAAGATTGCCGGGAGAAATGTCAATAACCTCAGATATGCAGATGACACCACCCTTATGGCAGAAAGTGATGAAGACCTAAAGAGCCTCTTGATGAAAGTGAAAGAGGAGAGTGAAAAAGTTGGCTTAAAGTTCAACATTCAGAAAACTAAGATCATGGCATCCAGTCCCATCACTTCATGGCAGATAGATTGGGAAACAGTGGAAACAGTGGCTGACTTTATTTTTGGGGGGCTCCAAAATCACTGCAGATGGTGATTGCAGCCATGAAATTAAAAGACACTTACTCTTTGGAAGGAAAGTTATGACTAACCTAGACAGCATATTAAAAATCAGAGACATACTTTGCCAACAAATATCCATCTAGTCAAGGCTATGGTTTTTCCGGTGGTCATGTATGGATGTGAGAGTTGGACTATAAAGAAAGCTGGGCATTGAAGAATTGATGCTTTTGAACTGTGGTGTGGGAGAAGACTCTTGAGAGTCCCTTGGACTGCAAGGAGATCCAGCCAGTCCATCCTAAAGGAGATCAGTCCTGGGTTTTCATTGGAAGGACTGATGTTGAAGCTGAAACTCCAATACTTTGGCCACCTGATGCAAAGAGCTGACTCACTGGAAAAGACCCTGATGCTGGGAAAGATTGAGGACAGGAGGAGAAGGGGACAACAGAGGATGAAATGGCTGGATGGCATCACCGACTCAATGGACATGGGTTTGGGTGGACTTAGGGAGTTAGTGATGGACAGGGAGGCCTGGCGTGCTGCAGTTCATGGGGTCACAAAGAGTCGGACATGACTGAGTGACTGAGCTGAACTGATAGTCATTCTAAAGTGGCAGATATAAACACTCTTGGAAGAAACTCACATTATTAGGGTTATATACTTTACAGGCAAGTCTGGGGCTCCTAGCAGTCAGGAGATACTTAAGGTGACAGATATCGATGCCTGAGGTCAGTCTAGTGTCTCATGGTTTGTCAAATCATAAGCTTTATCACAACCTTTGGAAAAAAGTTTTAAGGATACGCACACACACATCACATACATCTTGTAGGTATCCACTAAAGAAAAGCAGACCAAAGCCAGTGAAATTAATCCATCGTCATCCTGTTGGCAGGCCCTCCTTGCCCTCCTTGCTACAGAAGCTGAGACTTTTCCTCAGCTGGCCTGCCAATGGGTTTAAGCCCCAGGAGATCTATGACTGCACCATGATTCACTGACTCGACAGAAGCCAAATTGGCTTCTTCGTCTCCGTCCTGAGGCTTCAGTTCAGGATCCTGGCCTCACTTCCCTCTTCGCAGAGACAAAAGGGTAACAATAAGCATGAAGAGTCAGATAAAAACACCAAGCTTTTAACATTGCCATTGAACATAAACGAAGACTCATTAAGAATTTCAATATATGAACTAAAGATTTGGAAAAAAATTGGCAGAAGGCACATGAGCAAAGAAGAATGTTTCCAAATAGAAGTTATAGGGTTTATTTTAATGAGACCTCAGTGATCTTCAGGAAATTTAATAGGAAACTTTATTCTAATTGGCTTAATTGAGCTGTGTTTTGAGAAGTTCCTGAAACTGAGAATTAATAAAATAAAGGGAAAATGAAATCTGCTCAAAACTTTGGAATTTATGAAATTCTTTTTCTAGGTACAAGAAAATAATTGTTTGGAATAGTATGTAACAGAGTTTGAGGAATTTTTTTTGTTCTGATGTGTTCCTTTTTAAAGCATCCTGCTTATTCCCAGGAGAAGAGGCTGGTGAACTTCTATACTGTGGACATTAAAAGCTTTTACTTACTCTGTGTGAAAAATAAGAAGCTGTCTCTTTTCTACAAAGAGCTTATCAGGGATGTAGACCTATAGAAATGAAGCAGCAAAATGAAAAAAAAAGTGAATATTAGTGAAGGTCAAACAAAGGGTGGAAAGGAGGGCTGTAGGTAATTTTACATAAAGTCTATTTACCAATGATTAGTTTTCCAAATGACAATTTTACTCAGTTTACTTTTAACTATTTCATTGTAACTATTCAGCTATATTTTACCTTCATATTGACATTTAAAGAATATTGCTCTGGCTTCTGTTTCCAGATCTATGTTATTTATTGAATACTGAAGGGTAGAGAGAGGGGGCAAATTGAGTAGTATACAAAGTTATGCTAATAAGCATAAAGTTTTGAACGTTAATAACATATTAATATTTTTCATTAATTTATTCAGTTTTAAAGAGGAATATATTCATAAGAACTTTTCATATTTAAGAATATGATTTCCAGAAATATATTCTTACTGAGTATATAAAACATATTCTTAAATATTAAATATATTTAAATATATTCTTATTGATAGTATATTAAAAAGCAGAGACATTACTTTGCAAACAAAGGTCCATCTAGTCAAAGTTACAGTTTTTCCAGTAGTCGTGTATGGATGTGAGAGTTGGACTATAAAGAAAGCTGAGTGCCTAAGAATTGATGCTTTTGAACTGCAGTGTTGAAGAAGACTCTTGAGAGTCCCTTGGCCTGCAAGGAGATCAAACCACTCAACCATAAAGGAAATCAGTCCTGAATATTCATTGGAAGGACTGATGTTGAACCGGAAACTCCAATACTTCGGCCACCTGATGCAAAGAATTGACTCATTAGAAAAGACCCTGATGCTGGGAAAGATTGAAGGCGGGCAGAGAAGGGGACGACGACAGAGGAAGAGATGGTTGAATGGCATCACCGACTCAATGGACATGCGTTTAAACGAGCCCCATGAGTTGGTGATGGACAGGGAAGCCCTGGCAAGCTGCAGCCCATGGGGTCATGAAGAGTCAGGCATAACTGAGTGACTGAACTGAACTTATTCTTACTGAGTATATCATAGGTATATACCTGCTAAATAAATATAGATCCAAGTGAACCATGATGCACTGGAGTAGGAAATGGCAACCCACTCCAATATTCTTGCCTGGAAAATCCCATGGAGAGCAGAGTTTGGCAGACTATGGTCCCTGGGGTCGCAAAGAGTTGGACTGAGCACACACATGCATGCTCGAATCATGATACAAATTAGGCCATCCAGCGTTCTTCAATGGACACAGCTGAAAGTCAACAGCTCAAGAGCTATGGACTTCAGAGAATAGATTTATTAACGACAAAAGCTGTCTTTCTTTTCTGTCTATAGACTAAAGCAGAACCAGATTAGGCAGAAATGGATGAGGTATTGCCATTAAAGTTGTTGTAGAAGAGTAACCATAGACTGAGAGGCTTATAAACAATGGAAATTGACTCCTCACAGTTTTGGAGGCTGGGCAGTGCAAGATTAGATTCAGTGTCTGGTGGGAACCTGTTTCCTGGTTCATAGACAGCCATCTTTTTACTGTGCACTCACAAGGCAGAAAGGCAAGGGAGGGCTCTTGATCCTCTTTTATAAGGGACTAATTTCATTCATGAGGACTCTGCCTGCTTGACCTAATTTCGGCCTAAAGATCCCATCTCCAAATGCTCTCACACTGGGGGGTAGGTCTTAGCATAAGAATTTGTGGGGGGATATAAACAATTAGACCAAAGCAGATATGGAAAGAAAGGTGGTCTTGAAGAGGATGAATTTGAGACCCTGGTGCCAATTCAGTTCAGTTCAGTTGTTTAGTCATGTGCGACTCTTTGCGACCCCATGGACTGCAGCACACCAGGCTTCCCTGTCCGTTACCAGTTTCCAGAGTTTGCTCAAACTCATGTCCATAGAGTCGGTGATGCCATCCAATCATCTCATCCTCTGCTATCCCCTTCTCCTCCTGCCTTCAATCTTTCCCAGAATAGGGTCTTTTCCAATGAGTTAGTTCTTCACATCAGGTGGCCAAAGTATTGGAGTTTCAGCTCCAACATCAGTCCTTCCAACGAATATTCAGGACTGATTTCCTTTAGGACTGACTCTCCTTGTAGTCCAAGGGACTCTCAGTCTTCTCCAACACCACAGTAGTTAGTCTATAATTTAATTCTTGGAGTTGACCAGAACTCTGTAAGATCTAAAATTTTACCCTACTTGCAAGCTAACAGTTTGGCCTACTGTAGTCTCATGGGTGCTAAGTAGACATGAAACTCTTGGTTCAGAGACAAAGGACTGTATCACTCACAAGAGTAACCAACATATCAGCATTTTCTTGTGCTCATTCTTCAAGTCCCAGTTCCCATTTGGTGATGTCAAGAGGACAAAATAACACATGCTCACACAGTGAGTTGCATTACAGAAGAGAAACCCTGAGCTTAGGGAGCTCAGATCTTTTACAGTGGAGCAGTAAGCCTCCTTGCCCATTTGTGAGGTCCTAGCTGAGACACTAGCTCTTCATATACAGACATTCTTGAAAAAGTCTAGCAAAAAAATGATCATAGCCTCTGCTTATAAGGTATACCTGAGAAAGCAATGAAAAACTGTTGCTCATCAAAACCAACCCTGTATACTTTTCAGCTCCATGAGTTTATACATTTACCTTAAGCTGGCTACACTGTGTTTATGTTACTAACACACAGTGTGACAGCAGGGATCCCCCTTTTTAGTGGTTCCTCCCACTCTATTATGAAATCAGAGTGATATAGGTTTATTATAAATATTGGAACATAATTTTCAAATGAAAATTATTGGAAAGTATAAAAGAAAAGAAATCCATTTAGAATTGTATGTGGGAGATGACTTGGATCTAAGTTTGTGATCTGTTATCATTTCACAGCAGTTGACTAGACTCTTCATATTTCTTTGCTTCATGGGGTGACAAAACACAGCACATATTTTGGGCCATAGAAAGTAATTTAAGAGGTATCACCTGTAGTTCTCAATTGACTTGAGGTATTGTAGTTAGGAAACTATGAAATTAGTATTGGGCTTTGCTAGCATCCTCTGCTCTCCCCTTCTAATGGACTCCCATATCTTATGTGTTCTTATTCACAAGACCTTGCTCTAAGTTAACTGCTAACTGATACCTATATAATGATCTGAGACATTGTGCCAGGGAAAAATCTTTATATTGTAATATAAAATTCTATAGGAATGCAAAGCCTTTAGAAATGTATTAAGAAGCACTAATGGTAGAACTCAAGGCATCCTAAGAGATGTCAGGTAGCTAATTAAAGATTAGAGAAAGCAGCTAAGAATCATCTAAATCATACCATTTCAGATCTTTTAAGGCCAACAGAAATGGTTTATCCCTAGGGGAAATAGGTATTACTTTTGTTCCTGGTGACTAGACTTCTGTTCCTGGTGGACTATTTAAGTATCTGATCCATGTCTATATTTCAAGAACCTAACACTGTGTCTGACACATAGAAGATGTTTAATAAACACTGTTTAATAAATGAAAATAAGTTTCTACAGGCAAACATACCAAAAATAAAGTGGTGGTCAGCTCATCGAAGTCATGTGCTTTCTCATCCAACTTCTCAGGAAACTGAACAAGTACACACAGGCAACAACTCACAAATAATCAAGATAATGAAGCTTGAATTAAAGTTCATGCAAGTCATCATCTAAACTTTGGCTAGAGAATTTACTTAAGGGAGATTTTCTCATTCCCGGTTGAATTTCCTAGCAATAAACAAGAGTCCTTATCCCTTCATTTGTGTGTGTATGTGTGCATGCTGTATTTGCAGCAGCAGGGGAAGGTAGGGGGAGTGGAGAGGACATCCAACCACCTCTGTGGCTTCTCCCCTCTAAGGACAGCTGTTTTCTCCATCAGCGGCTGGTGGCAGACTTCTCCATATCCATTTGCCGTGGAAGGGCGAGCGGCTGGAATGTCAAGCTCAGACTTAGTCTGAGAAAATAAACTCCCATCCAAGGACAAATGTGAGGTTCCTAGTCCTTAACTGCCCTGGAAACATCATTTCACCCTGTGTTTGCCTTCGTGTTTAGAAATGTGGGACATTGTATATGTCAAACTGTTGCTTGTTGTGGACTTTTTCCCTCCTCTTCCCTGCCTAGACTAAGCATACCAGGTTGAAGAGAGAGAGCTATGGGTAATCTCAGGATCATTCTATAAAGTCCTGTAGATAAATCATAAAAGTGTAATTTTATCTCTATTGTGGATAAGTGTCAGTGTTCTCATTGTTAGGAAATGAAATTACAAGTCCAAAAGAGGTAAGGTTGGAAAGAACCCTGTGGTATTGGATGGAAATTGGAGTTACTAGTATAAACCCATAATTTTATATATAGAAATAGATATACATGGATTTCTAGCTATATCTGCTGAGAGGACATAGCCACAAAAACAATAAGTATACCTAATGCTTATATTCTGTTTTCTAATAACCATTCTTCACTAAAAGGCACAAGGTCCTTGAAAAATGTTTGATTCCAGGCTTGTGGCATGGCAAGTATAACATGAACCTGGAACACTGTATTGTGTCAAAAAGAAAAAGAATGATGGACTAACATCGGGAGGATCTAGGATCCACCTTGTAGGGGCTCCCACTGGCCAAATCTGAGACAATTGCAGCACCAATATGAAAGAGAAAGAGAGAGAAAGAAGGAATGGTGACTGAGGGGGGAAGGGAGGGTCAGAGGGAGGGGGAAAGAGAAAGAGAGTGAAATTCAAGGAAATGTGGCAAAATGTTAACATTTGGGAAATTTGGTAGATGAGTATATGAGAACTTTTGGTATTAATTTTGCAATTTTTCTGTAATTCTGAAACTATTTCAAAAGAAAAACAGTTGTAGGAGGAGATAAACAAGATTAGCAAAATATTGATAATTGTTGAGTGGGATGTTAGATACTGGGAAGTCATTGTACTATCTCCCCTATGGTTATGTATGACTGAATCATTTCTATAATAAAAAGTGAAAAACATAATGAAAACACCTACATGATTTTAATTTAAGATGGCCTCTCCTGTTTCCAATCCCACTGTTCAGAAGTTTGGTATCCAGGCCCTTGTGATTGACCCATGGTAGTAACATCAATCTATTTTCTCTTTTCTAGTCTCAAGTTTTCCTACTCATTGTGGTCCACTCTCCCCACTACCAACCAGAAGAGGAGTTTTTCTGAAATGTGTCTTTTAATATTTTATCCCCCCTCTAGCTTACAAATCTTTCACTCCCTTCCCAAGCCAAGAGGAGAAACTCTGAGCTTTCATTTCTAAGCTCTCAAGGTCCTCTATAATTATGTCCTGACCTACTTCTACAATCTTATCTTCCAAGTTTGTCACATGAATATTCTTCATTAAACACAATTTTCCTTACCCTGTCCCTAGGGCTCTTAGGATGTTCTTATCTCTATATGGCAGGTCTGAAAATATGTTAATAACCATCTTTAAATAAGAAAAAAAACGTTTACCATCTGTTCGGATGACTGATGGGAATAAACAGGGTTAGGGTTGTTCCAAAGGGATGAGCTATGACCATTCCCCACCAAGACTGGTTATTTCTTTTGTGGGATTCTAGCCTGGGAATGGGCTCATTGAGGCTGCTGGAGTTCTGGATAAAGGGTGGACTAGGTTTGCTGGAGGGTGTGTTTATTTTCTCATCATGAATTTTTTAGAGTCTAAGTCACGCACTGGTCTATAGTGAGTCTGCAGGGAAGTTTCACTAATTTCAAAACAACCCATCTATTCTTCCTCTATTCCCTTGGTCTTTATTCAACATTTGTCTGGTCTTCCCAACTCTCTTCCAAGACTCTTAGATATATTCTTTCATTGGGTGGATTGAATATTGTTAGCATGTAAATCTGGGGACTACTCTTTGTCCTCCTTTTATCTCATACCCTGTTATACATTCTTTCTATCTTCAGCAATAACCTGAATTATAGAGAAGTTTATAATTGACACAAAACTTCTATTATATTGATTTCCATATGTCTCAGAGAAAAGGCTAATAAAGATAGATGTTTAATTATTTAATAACTGATCTGCAGAAACCAGATCATTTATTCATAAATGTTCCTGTCACATTTCCCTACTCAAGAGAAATTGAAGACCTTGAAAGAAAGTAAGTAAAGGGAAATAGAAACCTGAATATGATTCCTCTTATCTCTCCACATATTTGACAAGTTCTAAATGCCCGAACATCATGCTTTTTCAGCATCTTAATATTTTCATTGTATGCTAATTCCAAGTACCTTTACATTTCAGTTATGGTTGGGCTACTTCTAATGTGGATTCTGTAACTCTGGATGACCCCAAACTCCTTCACTTTCCACTCCATGATACATTTTGTAGAGCATACCCAATTGATAACTGGTCAGCCTCTTTGCACACCTAATCTATCACTCATAGTGCAGTCATCTTTTAACAGCTCCTTGGAAGTCTTCTAAACTCTAATAATCATGTGTTTTAGATCCATAGGGAGCACTTATCCTATCATAAGAATAGATGGTCTTTCTTGGTTCATTCTGGCCTCTGATACTTCATCATCTTAGAATGCCTTAATAATAATAACCAGCATTTATATATGTGTATCATGTACAAGACCCTATTCTAAATGCTTGCCCTGCATGAATGCATTTAGCCCATTTAAATTTTCAGTCTTTCATCTGACTAATGTCTGAGATAAACCTCCTCAGAAATATTTTGGGCAGTCCTACCATATTCATTTGCCAGAAATTCTAGCACAAGCTAGAATTGGAAATATAATGAGCCAAGTCGGTGGTTTTTGGTATGGCAGACTTTGGCGATTATAAAAAGAAAACAAAAATTAAAGAAATGCTATTTCTATTATAAAAACAATATTTTCTAAAGTTCCAAAGAGAAAAACAATTATGACACTCCCAACATATTTTGGTGGTTGGAAAGTAGAAAGTAGAAAATGGCTTTTAAAAAATGGGCAAAATACATCTTGCAACCATATTACCAGTGGCTTTAAATGGAAAGAATGACAGGCCAACCTGAGTACAGGGCTAGCATTTCATCTCAAGAACTTTTTCAATTCTGTGGTCTCAAAACAGCTCCAGAAAAAGCATTCTCAGAACATGGTCTAATACTAAATAAATACTACACATTTTATGGTTTCAAATCTAGAGCCCAGGGAACACAATATTAAGCAATGGCAGAAGTCTTGCGGGCTGGGAGCTCTGGATTCACTAACTCTAAGCATATCAAGTCATAGCTCCCAATGCCCACCGAGCATATCAAGTCATAGCTCCCAATGCCCGCCGTTAAAAGACAAGATTAATTGAATGCAGTCATCTTAGAACTGCTCTCCTGTGGCTTCTCCAGCCTCTGCTGTTTCTCAATCAATGAAGCCTTTGCCTTGTTTTCTCCCCAGACTTCTAAGATTCCCCATTATCATGGATCTTCCTCCTTTCTAACAACTCTGAGCCTGTATCTGCTTGCTCCACTTCCTCCTCATCCCCAGGAATTGAGCTGAGACCTCTATTTTCATAACACACACTTAAGTTCCAAGCAAGCATGGAAATCGTCATTTACAATTTCTACTATCCCCTCTAGGCAAATGACTTTAAAATCATTATTCAAACACCCAATTCCCTTATGAGTGCTCATCCTACTACCTAACAGAGGACCTTTTCTCTCGGATTTCATGCTACCACTCTACATCATAATTAATAGGGGTACATCTTTTACCATGAGCCAGGAATTCTGCTAAACACTTCCTTTCTTCTCTCCTTACTGCTTTTATATCTGTAAATGGGTGCTTTGGCTACAAATTCCTATTTTTCTTTCAAATATGAGAAAGTTGTAAAAATATCTAAACATTTACTTTAAATAGATTAACCCTTTTCCACACATTACTTTTGACCCTAAAATTTCTTCATACATTGTCACTGATCACAAATCTGAAACATATATTAACTCATCCACTTGAATTCAGTGGAATGAATTCTCCGAGCACTGGTGATGGGCTCACTGTTGCTGTCTCTCAGAGAGTGGGGATTCTAGAACTGGTTAAACATAAGGGGGAACTTTCTCCCCAGAAGTCTGGAAGCAAAAGGAGGTGGCATGTATGAAACTGGAAGTTTCTAGGGGTAGGGGTTATAGTACTATGGGGAAATGGGAGATTTCTACAGCTCAGCCAGGAATCATGAGGATGGGATGGTCCTGGCTGGAAGTGTTCATTTCCTTGAGGGCAAACAGGGTTAGTAGAGCCAGTGGCCTCTTAGGCTGAGTCTAGTAATCAGGACATGAAATCTTGTCCTGGAACTGTCCTGTTCACCTTGGCCAGCCATCTACCTCCCTCAGGTGGTTGTGAAATCCTTGGTCCTTGTTGCAATTTCCTCCATGTTTCAGGAAGCTCATCTATCTGCTAATTCTGTGGTTTCTCACCCAGATACGAGCACCCAGGCAACTCCTCCCCAGCTCCATTCAGCTTGCCGTGTGTCTTCATTTTCCCTTCCACCCAACAGGACACTCTCAACCTCATTGACCAAAACCATTTCCTTCTTAACCTCATCCTCCCCTCCCTTCTAAATTGTTTTATGTGCTACAGTCAGGTGAATTTCCTTTTTTCATTTCAATTTCCATCCCCAAAGTCTTTAGAGGCTTCCCAATAAGATAAAGCACAGGGAGTTTCTTGGTTGTCCCTGGAAGTTAAGACTCTGCACTTCCACTGCAGAGGGTGTGGGTTCAATCCCTGATTGGGAAACTAAGATCCCACAAGCTTTATGATGTGCCCCCTCCCCCAAAATACAACAAAAACAAACAAACAAAAAACCCACAAAAAAACAAAACCCAAAGACACAACAACAACAAAGAAGTTAAAGCACAGATTCTTAGTCTGGCATCATTTGGAATCTTCTCTAAACTACTCTCTTTACATTTTTTAAAGTGAAAATGTTAGTTGCTAAGTTGTGTCTGACTCTTTGCAACCCCATGGACTGCAGCCCACCAGGCTCCTCTGTCCATGGACTTCTCCAGGCAAGAATGCTGGAATGGGTAACCATTCCCTTCTCCAGGATCTTCCTGACCCAGGGATCAAACCCAGATCTCCTGCATTTTCCCACCTTTGTTTCAGTCACACTGGGGAACTTGTTGCTCTTAGATATGCAATTTTTCCCCTTCTCTAACAGTACCTACTTTGGGTACCAGTGGAATGAAACAATGTCCATTAAAATATCCAGTCTTCCCAGGATCTTCCTGACCCAGGGATCAAACCCAGATCTCCTGCATTTTCCCACCTTTGTTTCAGTCACACTGGGGAACTTGTTGCTCTTAGATATGCAATTTTTCCCCTTCTCTAACAGTACCTACTTTGGGTACCAGTGGAATGAAACAATGTCCATTAAAATATCCAGTCTTCCATTCCATACTGAGCCCTGTTACTTGGACAATGCCCTTAAACCTCCCACCCCATGGAGTAAAGGTGAACCTCAGTTATTCAATAAGCCTTTAAGATAGCTATCTTGTTTGCATAATCATATTGTGTCTCCAATCTCTGCTCGTGGGAGAGTTGACAGCTACTGAAACAGCTCTCCATGCTTCCTCTGTGCCTTTGTAACTGGTCAATTCTAAGCAGTAATCTGTAGCATCCAATTCTGTGTCCATCCAAAGCTGTGTCCATCATGAGTAAGGGAACAATCATTTCCTTCAGGCTTGAGTTTCCCCCACATTTGGTAACTTTTTCTCCCCTGTATTAAAAGTTCTTATTTGCACTTTGTTTTTTTCAGACAGTTTGTAGGATCTTTCGATGCACACCAAGTGGTTATTAGATATCCTTCTAACTGTAGGACATTTCTATTCCCTGATCCTATTTCCTTAGTTGCTGGTAACACAGATAATGAGTCAAGCCCCATCCTAAATCCTGGCTGTCTAGCACTGGCCTCATCACTGCTACTGTCTTCCTTAAATGAACATTCATCCAAGTAGGTTTCCAGAAGCAGTTATTTCCCTTAAAATAGATACAGGGACCAAATGAGGAGAACAGATCACTAAATACTTTGCTCACAATGATGAACTTCTCCCTTCTGTGGTTCATGATGAATTCCAAGACCTGACTATCTGATAGGTGTTTAGAGAAAAACCATGTACTGTTATTTTTATTCATAGAAAATAGATGCCCCAGGCTGGTCAAGGATTATGAAGGCCTCTATCTGAAGCTCTGCTAGATTTAGCTTAAGGGGACCAATCTGCTTTCACCTCTAGTCCCACAGAAATGTCTCTCAGTCTCTCTCAAGAACACTGTTTAGACACTAGGAATTGTAGGCAAAGCTGTGAGTTCACAGGGTACCAAAACTGGAATAATAAAGTTTACCTTTCTATGTACGATATCATTCAGTTGTCTATTTCAACTTTTATGACTCATATTTCAAAGGAGGGAAACTGAGGCTCAGAATACCAATTCTGTGCACATATACGTCTCCCCAGGAACTGGACTTTCGCTGTTATTCTCTCCTTTGAACCTAGTTATTCTATCACGATCAGAGATGATGAAATTAGGTAAGACTTCCCCATGGAAACAACTCTAGTAAGTGATAGAGCCTAGATTTGGGTCTGTTCTCTTTTTTAGCAGTTCCTTGAAAGCCTTAGTCCAGGACTGACTGACTGGGACTATGAAACTAGCTTCGTTGTCTCCAATCAAGACAGACTGTAAGATGTGGCACCCTCTGAACAACCCATGGCGTCTGGAGGGGGCGGGACTCTGCCTGACCTCACAGCCTTGGTTCCACCCCTCAGTGCTAGTGAGTGGGCAGCGCTTGGGCCTGTCACTTGGTCTCTCCTTCCAAATCCAGGGTTCTCCCCATCAAAAGGGCTAACCACATCTGTTATTCCAAACTTTAAAACATACCTAAAGAGTGACACAAATGTAAATGTCTGAGGCACTTTTCAAGTCTCTCCTGATACCTTTCTGGTCTCTAATCTACAAATGGTTGGTTAGTTAAGCTGTCAGATCCCAGCTACACAGTGGCAAGTGGTAGGCTGTTTATTCTATCACAGGCTCATGCCTCATTTACTCAGCTCCTGTGTATACTGACATCACTTAGGGCAGAGTGGGAAAGAGAGGCTCTTACTCGACCTGCTCTTTTCACATAATGAGTTTTTCCCCAGTATATACTTGTTTGAATCAGGCAGCACATAGGACAGGAGATGTGAGCCCTAGAGGAAAGAAAGCACCGTTCAGTCGCCACAGCAACATTGCAAGGGAGCCAAGAGGTGTTTCCAGTTACTCTCGATAGTTCTTTTTATCAGATATCAATCTACTTCTAATTCTCTCCAAGTCACAAGTGCTGCTGATTCCTCCCTAGATCAGTATACAACTATGAAATATTGACAGCAGCTTTATCAGCATTTCTATTAAATACCAGCGACTCGAGAGTCAGAGAGATTGGGTTCAAATCCTTGATCCACCACTTACTTACTGATTGTCCTTAAGACTTAAATTACCTCCCTTCCACGGAGAGACAGGACTTACCTAAAAGGGGTGAGAATGAAATACGTAGCAAATATAGATTCTAACAGGCTCCAGACAAGTCTTGGCATAAAGTGGGGCTTCACATGTTAGTTCCTTCCACACCCCATCTTTCTTCCTGTCTGAGAGTATTTGCATAGTAATCACAATCTTAAGTGGCAAAAGGAAAGCTCTGATGATTGAGTTTTGAGCATCACTTATCAGTCAAGGAAGATATGGGGGAGCAGGCTCCGTACTCCCACAGTCACATGATAGAGATGATTACTTCATTCACAGGTGAGACGAGTGTGTGACTGTCAGTGCTGAACCAGGCAGCCTGTGTCTTGCTCCTCATGGATGGATTGTGAGACCATGATGATGAAAAGAAAGAGCCAGGCCAACCTCTCTCCTCAGGTCCTCATAGTGACAGAAGGATCCTATGAGACCCCAGTACCTCAGACAACTGAGAGAAAAGCAATTTTTAGATACCCTGCCTGGTATATGTGTGTCTCTGGTGGACCACATAAATAAACACAGTGGCCTCACTCTCCCAGGCAAAGATTGTGAGCAGAAACAGAAGCAGGCAATCAGAACTCATAGTGAGTCACAGGGCATTTAATTTGTTTCTGCTTTTGGCTTTTATGAACTGAGGGAAAAGAACTTTTATTCTTTTCATTCTGTTCCATTACAATAACGACTCTGTGAATTCACTTTTAGAAGTTTCATTTGAAGTCTGGGGCACTTCCTGCAGGATGAAGATGCAGATATGTTATGCTTGGTTTTCTAAAATAAACCCAGAATAGGATTAGTCGGTCATTAATTCTCAGGAGGTGATAATCTGGCAGGTCAATAACTTGGAGAGGGAAGTAGGCATCACCAAATGGATAGTCTCTGAATCTAACAAGCCACAAAGAAACCACGGGGAGAAAGGAAGGGAGAGATTGAAGATAAGTTCAAGTCAGTGTGTGGAATAAGTCAACAAAGAGAATGAGAGCAGCTTCAATAAAGTGCAATGCTGAGTTAGAGGGACTGGTAATTTCTTATTAATTATAATTCTCAACACAGACATTCTATTCCAGTTATCTGTTTACGAGTGCTTTTTGAGGTGATGCAGATGCGAGGGCAAGAGAAAAAGCTGGAGACGCAAATGATCTTGAATTCTTTAAACAATTTCTTCTTTCAGCTGCCAGACTTGCCCTCTGGTAGAGGCCCGCACTCTGTCTGTGGAGTGTGCTTCTCTCTGAATCTGAATAAATCCACTTCTTAACTATCACTTTGTCTCTCACTGAATTCTTCCCTGAGTTCCATTAGACCTTGAAACCAGGGGACAGAGGTTCCATCTCTGGTCAAGGAACTAAGATCCTTAGTTGCCACGGGGCAACTAAGTCTGCGTGCCAACTAGAGAAGCCTGTACACTACAACAAAGACCCAGAAAAGCTACCCCCACCCTGCACCCCCGCCCAAAAGGAAGCTTTCAGAAGATGTGCTCCATCAAAACTCAGGGAGTAAACCAAAGGAAAAAGTCAGCTAGCAAAATCCACCATAAGAAGGAGTGAAGGAAATTCCTAGGATGATGTAAAGCAGAATCCCAGGATGACAACCAAGCATCAAGATGGGCTAGCAACTAACCTGTCCAAATTGGAGCAAGTCAAAAGAGACTCACTGGTATAAAAGGCTCACTGGTATAAAAGACAAACTAGTAGTTACCAAAGGGGAGATGGCAGTTGGGAGGGGCAAATTAGAAGCGAGGGATTAAGAGGTACAAACTACTATGTCTAAAATGAATGCCCAACAAAGATATATTGTATAGCACTGGGAATTATAGCCATTTTATTGTAATAACTTTTAATGGAGTGTGATCTGTAAAACTACTGAATCACTAGGCTGTACACAAGAAACTAACAAAATATTGTAAATCAGCTATAAAAAGATAATTTCTTCTTCCTATGAGAAAAGGAGGACAAGGAGAAGTAATGCTTCCTCTTCTAATTGTAGGTAAATTTCATCTCATTCCTTATGTGTGTGTGTTCATAGTTGCTCAGTCAAATCTGACTCTTTGTGACCCAGTGGACTGTAGCCCTCCAGGTTCTTCTGTCTATGGGATTCTCCAGGCAAGAATACTGGAGTGGGTTGCCATGCCCTTCTCCAGGGAATCTTCCTGACCCAAGGATTGAACCCATGTCTCCTGCATTGCAGGCAGGTTCTTTACCACCTGAGCCATCAGACAACACCTCATTCCTTATAGATGGCCATAGTGTAGGAGAAGAGTCTCATGAAGGTATAGCAACGTGTTGAGAATATTCATTGGTGGCTCTGACATAGGTCTTTCTTGTGGACAATCCGGACACACAGAACTTGATGTTTTTCTTAGTAGTTGCCAAAGAAAGGTAGGGTGAGTGAAGATTATCCTCTTAGTAAAAAAGGGGATCTCAGATCAAAGCCTTCTGTGTATATGGATATTTGTTATATAGATTTTTTTTTAACTAATAAGGATAAATGGTCATAAAACTCTCCTAGAAGCTTGCTTGTCCTAAAACAAAAGGGAACTCATAATCTCATGTGTTAAAAGTTCACTTAAAGAAGAAACATCAGGTTACTCAGAGTCAGCATCAGGCAATCAAAAGCCCCAGTTCAGTGGCTGCCACCAGGGCTATTTAGGGGCAGGTCTTGGGCTTCCCTGGTGGCTCAGATAGTAAAGCGTCTGCCTGCAATGTGGGAGACCTGGGTTTGATCCCTGGGTCAGGAAGATCCCCTGGAGAAGGAAATGGTAACCCATTCCAGTACTCTTGCCTGGAAAATTCCATGGACAGAGGAGCCTGGTAGGCTACAGTCCATGGGATTGCAAAGAGTCAGACACAGCTGAGCAACTTCACTCACTTGGGCACCTGCAGAGGGGTCTGTGACCTCCCTAGACTCTTATGCTCTCTTCAGGAAAGGCTTGGAGGCTTTCTCACATGTTTTACCCAATTTACATAGATTTCATCTATGTGAGAAGCTTAGACTAATAGTCATCATTTTATAAAAAATGTTTACCTATGTTAAAAACAATCTTAAAAACACAAACATGCCAACAGGAAATCAGCAAAAATTTGTTTAAAAAGGGAAAACTATTGACTAAATCAGGAAACCAAGTTTAACATCACACTTTATTACAGAGAGCCAAACTAAAATAAGGTGCTATTTTGATCTATTAAATTGGTAAATAATATTGTGTATATTTTGGTATGAGAAGCTGAATTCACTAGTACACCTGAGAGGGACAGTAGTTATTAAGAAGCTTATCAATTTGTATCCAAATATTATATACATTTTTGATACTTTCAAAAATTTATCCTCAGCAGAGAATTGAAGAGGCTGGATGTGGGAGTAAATCTGTCTCTAATGAAAACTGAAAAGCATGGAGAATAAAGCAAATTAAAATCATAGAAACAAACTCATAGAGAAATCCAAATTCAAAATCAAGAAAAATCAGGCAAAGTGTCTAGAGAAAGATTTATATGAACTCTTATATATCAGCCCTGCTATTTATTAATGCCTGATTGTGAGCAAGTTACTAGGTCTCTCTGGTCCTCAGTTTTCTCATCTAGAGACAAAGATATGAGCCCCGTGTTGATCTAGCTGGGCTGGAGACCTAGGCATGTATCACCTTCTCTCCATGAAGAAAGGAATGTAATATGGATGGACTCAAGTCGATGTCCTCATGTTGATTTCCTCATGTAGATTTCCTTGATAAGACCTCCAGTTCTCTCTTGTGTAAGAGGAGGGGGTTGAATTATGCCATCTCTAAGCCCCACATGATCCACCACTGATTTTGCTATCTGGAGCAAATTATTTAATTTCTTCAAAACTCAGTCCATCAGTTATAAAATGGAGTAATATTTACCTATTGTTATAAGGATGAGTTTGTGTTTGGAAAACATTTGAAAGAATATTTGGTACATGAAACTAGTCCAGAAGGGCTATTTTTTTTTTTTACTCTTAGCATTACTATTATTATTATTATTAAATACTACATTGTACTTTCGGGTATAGACTTCAAAACCATTTTTAAAAACTTATTTATTATTTTCATTCTTTTTTTTAAAGAATAAAATCCTTACTCATTTAAGAGAAAGACTGAAAGGGATACGATGTTGCTTAGAGTCTTAAGATTTGGATCCATGTCTCAGCATTATATCTAAAGCTGGGCTTTTAGCCAACCTCTTAGCTGGGAAGAGAACTGGATTCTATTTCCACGATATCAAAACAAGAGGCTAGTTGGCCAGTTTCATCAAACAACTGGCCAGTTCTGTGAAACAATGGTCCAACTGGAGGCTCATCCTTAGTGGAGCCAAGCTGCCTCCAGTGCCAAACAAACAACCCCTCAAAGAGAGGCTACACATCCCACTCAGAGAGCTGGTTGTCAAGCTGTAACTCATCTGAAGATTATGAACAATTTTGATGTTGACTGTTTCCATCTCATAAGAAAGCCAGTTGAGATCGAAGCCTCAGATTGGGGAAGACATTTCAGACATAAAGACCACAAAAAGATTCGTTCAAATTAAGCCTCACCGTGAAGCACTTTTTTCCCCCCCGTAGCCCACCCAGTGCGGTCTGACTAATGTCTGCTTTCTTTAGATCTAGCCCTTTTCTCAAGAAAGGCATGGGAACACTGGGGCTATCTTTGTCACCATTTCTGGGTGTTCCTTGCAGTAATCTGGAGGAGAGAAGGGAAGAAATGGAGAGCTGAATGGTATGGGTCTTTTGCAATTTCTTGTGTTTCCTCTAAGGAGAACTGCGATCTACACTTTAGAGATAACCAGTCTGATCCTTTACAAAATGACAGTGAACATTTTTGTGGGACTCTAGTGAGAATAAGAAAAATCCTTAGAGATCTGTTAATACTTCAATGCCTTCCCTATTAAGGGAGAGGGTCTCTCACTAAGGATTAACTATGGGTCCTGTCATAACAACTGACTTTTTAGATACATTATTTTTTTCATGAAATGTTTGAGTTATATAACTACAGGAAATAGTATGATGAAAACTCATATACCCACCACTCAGATTTCACATATTAACATTTTGTCCCTGCTTTTATTTTTAAATCAGGTATGTCTTGCATGGCAGGGGACTAGTTTGGATTGGGCAGAGTTTGTGACACAGCTTTATACTGGTAGGTTGTTGTTGTTATTCAGTAGCTCAGTCATGTCCGACTCTGCGATCCCATGCACTGCAGCATGTCAGTCTTCCCTGTCCTTCACCATCTCCCAGAGCTTCCTCAAACTCATGTCCATTGAGTTGATGGCGCCATCCACCCATCTCATCATCCGTCATCCTCTTCTCCTCCTGCCTTCAATCTTTCCCAGAAGCAGGGCCTTTTCTAATGAGTTAGCTCTTCACATCAGGTGGCCAAAGTGTTGGAGCTTCAGCATCAGTCCTTCCTATTAATATTCTGGGTTTATTTCCTTTAGGGTTGACTGGTTTGATCTCCTTGTAGTCCAAGAGACTCTCATGAGTCTTCTCCAACACCACAGTTCAAAGTGAAAGTGTTAGTTGCTCAGGTCAATTCAGTTCAGTCACTCAGTCGTGTCCAGCTCTTTGTGACCCCATGAACTGCAGCACACCAGGCCTCCTTGTCCATCACCAACTCCTGGAGTTTACCCAAACTCATGCCCTTTGAGTCGGTGATGCCATCCAACCATCTCATCCTCTGTCTTCCCCTTCTCCTGCCCTCAATCTTTCCCAGCATCAGGGTCTTTTCCAATGAGTCAGCTCTTAGTAGCATCAGGTGGCCAAAGTATTGGAGTTTCAGCTTCAACATCAGTCCTTACAATGAACACCCAGGACTAATCTCCTTTAGGATGGACTGGCTGGATCTCCTTGCAGTCCACGGGACTTTCAACAGTCCTCTCCAACATCACAGTTCAAAAGCATCAATTCTTCAGCACTCAGCTTTCTTTATAGTCCAACTCTCACATCCATACAAGACTACCAGAGAAACAATAGCCTTGACTAGATTAATCTTTGTTGACAAAGTAACGTCTCTTCTTTTTAATACGCTGTCTAGGTTGGTCATAACTTTCCTTCCAAGGAGTAAGCGTCTTTTAATTTCATGGCTGCAATCACCATCTGCAGTGATTTTGGAGCCCAGAAAAATAAAGTCTGACACTGTTTCCCCATCTATCTGCCATGAAGTGATGGGACCAGATGCCATGATCTTAGTTTTTTGAATGTTGAGCCTTAAGCCAACTTTTTTACTCTCCTCTTTCACTTTCATCAAGAGGGTCTTTAGTTCTTCTTCACTTTCTGCTGTTAGGGTGGTGTCATCTGCATATCTGAGGTTATCGATATTTTTCCCGGAAATTTTGATTCCAGCTTGTGCTTCTTGAAGCCGAGTGTTTCTCATGATGTACTCTGCATATAAGTTAAATAAGTAAGTGACAATATAAAGCCTTGATGTACTCCTTTTCCTATTTGGAACCAGTGTATTGTTCCATGTCCAGTTCTAACTGTTGCTTCCTGACCTGCATACAGGTTTCTCAAGAGGCAGGTCAGATGGTCTGGTATTCCCATCTCTTTCAGAATTTTCCACAGTTTATTGTGATCCACACAGTCAAAGGTTTTGGCATAGTCAATAAAGTAGAAATAGATGTTTTTCTGGAACTCTCTTGCCTTTTCGATGATCCAGCAGATGTTGGCATTTGATCTCTCAGTTGTGTCCTATTCTTTGTGACCCAAAGGACTAGAGCCCTTCAGGCTCCTCTGTCCATGGATTTTCCAGGCAACACTACTGCGGTGGGTTGCCATTTCCTTCTCCAGGGAATCTTCCTGATCCACGGATAGAACCTGGGTCTCCCACATTGTAGGCATTTTTTTTAACCATCCAAGCCACCAGGGAAGCCCAAAAGCATCATTTTTTTTGCACTCAGCCTTCTTTATGGTCCAACTCTCCCATCCGTCCATGACTACTGAAAAAACCGTAGCTTTGACTAGATGGACATTTGTCGGCAAAGTAATGTCTCTGCTTTTTAATATGCTGTCTAGGTTTGTCATAGTTTTTCTTCCAAGGAACAAACATCTTTTAATTTCATGGCTACAGTCACCATCTGCAGTGATTTTGGAACCAAAGAAAATAAAGTCTGTCAATGATAAAATTGGTAGTTTGCAAGAGTCAATGCAGGCTTCCCAGGTGGTGCTAGTCGTCAAGAACCCACCTGCCAATGCAGAAGTCCCAGGAGTCAGAGGTTCAATTTCTAGGTTGGGAAGATCTCTTGGAAACCTACTCCAGTATTCTTGCCTGGAGAATCCCGTGGATGGAGGAGCCTGGCAGGCTACAATCCATAGAGTTGCACAGAGTCAGACATGACTGAAGCAACTTAGCATTGCACATATGAAGTAATGCTCTCAAAACAAGTCTTGATGAACAAGGTATTAGTCTTGATATACAAGTTATTTTTGTAGCTTCATGGTCTTAACTTCCAGGAGAAATATTTCCTAGAGGAAGTAGCTAAGTATTGCTTAACAAAGAGATAGAAAATCATGCCTGTCAGACTTTCCTAAGATTGGGTAGGTAGGTGTGTTTGGTGCCTGTGTTGTTCAACACCTGCATAGGGAATGATGTTGGATTTGGTTCTCACTATGCTATGCTATGCTATGCTAAGTCGCTTCAGTCGTGTCCGACTCTGTGCGACCCCATAGACGGCAGCCCACCAGGCTCTGCCGTCCCTAGGATTCTCCAGGCAAGAATACTGGAGTGGGTTGCCATTTCTTTCTCTAGTGCAAGAAAGGGAAAAGTGAAAGTGAAGTCGCTCAGTCGTGTCCGACTCTTAGCGACCCCATGGACTGTAGCCTACCAGGCTTCTCCGTCCATGGGATTTTCCAGGCAAGAGTACTGGAGTGGGGTGCCACTGCCTTCTCCATTGGTTCTCACTAGACAATACCAAATATTCTCCAAGGTAGTTGTTTCCATTTACAGTCCCAACATAATTATTATTATTATTCCACACCTTCACCAAGCTTTAGTATTGCCTCATTTTTGCTTAATTTTGCCAATCTAATAAATATGAAATGACACTTCACTGTCATTTTATTTTGTATTTTCTCGATTACCAGTGAGATTTAACATCTTTCCATGTGACTATTGGATTTAGTCTTCTGTTAATATTTACATTCTTTGGCTGTTTTTCTATTCTTTGTGTAATTATTCCTTGCTGTGCTGTTCCTGTATATATATTCTAGACAATAATATTTTGATGAACATAAGCAATAAGCATTTCAAATATCTTCTCCTAGTCTATGCCTTGTAATTTATCTTAACATCTGATGTGTTTTGTTAAACAGATTTTTTAAAATTAAATGTAGGAAAATTAATAATTTTTATGCTTTGTGTTTATTCTTCAAGAAATTCTTAAAATATTTTCCTCTATCTTTTGCTTAGAAATATTTTTATTTCATATTTAGATCTTTAAACTGTCTCAGACTTATTTTTCTGTGCAGTAAGAGAATATTGTACTCAAGTACTGCCATGGTAATACTTCTTTTTAAAAATTCCCAAATCAATGGATTATAGCAAAAAGCAATTATTTGCATTTCATGCAATTGGATTGATTATGGTTTGGCTAATCTCGGCTACATTCAGCAGAGTTTGGCTCCAGAATGTGAGTCCTGGTCAAATTTGCATTACACATATGTTACTTTATTTTGTGAAAAGTGAAAAAAAAAGCAAGCCCAGCCTTTCTAGAACATTTCTAGTCCCTGATCACCTGACATCTGCTAACATCCAAACAGTCAAAGCAGCATAGATGGCCAAGCTCAGAATCTGTGGGATGGGGAATGGACTTTGCCACTAGTGGAAGAACTGCAAAGTCCCATGACAATAGGTTTAGATTCAGGGTGGGGTGAAAAATTGGAAATAATAATGAAATTTAACACAGGTTACCCTCTTGGTTACAATTAACACATTTCTCCCCCACCCAAAGTTCACTCAGTCCTTTTTACACCCTCAAAGACTCATCCAGTCAAGGCATTAGACTTTAAATCCAGCTTATTATCTATATCATACCTAGTTGTAATTTTAGAACTAAAAAGACAAGTTATCTGCCTCCTACACACCCAGCATACAGTGCTGAAACACCGACAGGATAACTGCAACATACTCATTCAGAAAGAGAAAAAAGGGGGAGACACATAGCAAATAGTGACAGCAATTTTGAATCTATTGGGCAAAAAGTACCAGGTTCCTTTACATTAAGCCTGGGAATATATCTTGATTAGATGCCAGCTTAAAATCCTGGGAATGGCTCTCTATTCCATGTTTTTTTTCCCCAATGATGCTTGGATGTGCTGTCTCCTGTGTATTTTTCCACTATTCTCTTTGATCACTTCTGCAGAGGGCATTGGAGTGTATTTTATTCTTGGCAACTGAACAGCTTTATCAGCCTGCTTCCTGCCTATTAGTGTGTTGTGATCCACAGGTATTTTTTTCACATCTCAATTAGTCTCAGTCTTTTTAAATCAAGACTGATGACATTTTTGCCAAAGCAATTCTCTCATAAAATCTTGCGGTTTTCTATGTGTTTTATTCTAGTCAATCTCATGTGCTAAAAGCCATATCCACAGATCCCTTTGAAACTTGCTCCTCTATTTCTAGACTAAATTACAGAGAGATTGGGCAAATTAGCTTCTATGGGGCCATGCTCTTAATATTTCTAGAAGAGCTGTTGTCTGGTAGAAAAGAATTGTGTCAGAAGTCCTAACAAAGGGTCTAAGAGTCAAAATTTTAATATGGCTTTTACTCTGAAACCATGTTTCTTTTCTTTTTTTAAAAGCAATCTATTGTTAATTAAAATTATCCACATAATTTATAAATTTCTACCCTCTTGTTTTTGGTATCATGCATTTTTTCTAATTTCATTTTTATTATTATTTAAACTTATCCCTTAATAGTACTTTTAGTGAGGGCTATGGATGATAAACTCTTGGCTTTATACAAATGAAAATGTTTTCACTTTGATGCCATTATTTTGCCTCTATTCTTTTTTTTTTAATAAATTTATTTATTTTAGTTGGGGGCTAATTACTTTACAATATTGTAGTGGTTTTTGCCATACATTGACATGAATCAGCCATGGGTTTACATGTGTTCCCCATTCTGAACCCCCCTCCCACCTCCCTCCCCATCCCATCCCTCTGGGTCATCCCATTGCCCCAGCCCTGAGCATTTGTCTCATGCATCGAACCTGGAATGGTGTTCTGTTTCACATATGATAATATACATGTTTCAATGCTATTCTCCCAGAACATCCCACCCTCACCTTCTCCCTCAGAGTCCTTAAGACTGTTCTATGCATCTGTGTCTCTTATTCTGCCTCTATTCTTAAATGATAGTTAATTTATATATACAATTCTGGATTGCCAGTTATTTTCCTCCTGAATTTTGAAGCTATTATCCCATTGAATTTGGGCATCTATCATTGCTAATTTAAAAAATCTGTTTTTTGTATGTGAAACTTATCCCTTTATAAGTAATCTGCCTTTCCTCTCTAGTAACTTTTAAGGGTTTATCTCTACCCTTATTATTCTGTAGTTTAACAGTAATGTACCTCGATGTGGATTTATTTTTGTACATATTGGCACTTAAAGTATACTTTGAATCTGAAGATTCATATTTCTCTTAAATTCTGGAAAAAACTTCAGATTTTACCTCTTCAGATATTACTTCTGATCCATTTATTTTATTATTTTCTTTTGAGAATCTGTAGTTGTGTTCTTGAGTCTCTCCATCTACCTTTCATGTACATCTATCTATGCTTCTTTACTGATTATTCACATTTTCATCCTTTTTTCTTTTATCTTCATTGTTAGTGATGTCTTCAGTGCTAACTTATTCTATGTATACAGTCCAGAGTTTCACCAGTTATTTGAGTGTTTTTAAATCAATGACTATACTTTTTCATCCCAAGATTTCTAATTAGTTCTTCTTATACTCACCTTGTTTAATTTCTGTAACTTTTTGATTCATGATCTATTGATCATTTCCCCTAATATCCAAGAGTATTCTATATCCTTAAAGTCTTTGTCAAACTGCTATATAAAATTAATTTCAACCAAAGTGAATTAATACGGTCCTGACCATCAATTTTTCATTGGTTTTTAACACTGGATTTCATAATCTTTTAGAATTTTGCTGTTAAGTAGAGTTTTGAAGGAAAATTTGTGTGTATGTCTTTTACTTTCCATCTCCTGGTTAAACTCCAGAGTGGATTCAGAGAAAAAAGCTGTTACTGAGTATATCATTAGATCTATTTAGAGATTCTGCAATTGCCTCTGCTCATTCCATGAGCTTGCCATAAGCTTATCTGGGGGGGTCATTGTGAGGGTACCTCCAAGGTGTGGATTGTGAGTATATCTCAGATCCAGTCACTAAGTAGTGGGTATCTGTTTCAGTCTCAGTACTGCTGGACTCTATTCATATCTTCCAGCAATGATTGCCCATAACCTGCTAAAAGCTAAAAACTCAAGTTGATCAGATAATTTTTCCACCTTCTTCTATGAGGGCAGGATGGTTTCAGCAGCTTAGCTTCAACATGCTCCTGTCCCACACAAAACACTTTTAGTCTTCTGAAACCTATAGAAGCTGAGTTCCTACCATCTCTGCTTGTTCTTATACTTAAAGTTCAGCTTGTGTGTGCCTTCAGTCTTGCTCATGGCTTTGTATTTCAGTTCTATTTCTGCTATTTGTATTTCAGTTCTGCTTCATTCAGTTCTGTTTCTGGTCCCCAGAGATGCCTTTTTTAATATGAGTCTGTCTAGATCATTTTGATTTACTATTTTACATATTATTGTTGTGCGTTTGGAGTGGAGGGGAAATGTTATGCTTTAAATTCAATGCAGAAAATTTTGTCAGAGGTTCATAACATTTATTTTTTTGTGGGGAAATTATAGCATTTAATTTATTTTTTAAAAATTCAATTGTCTTTGTTAATGGCTACCCATTCCAGTATTCTTGCCTGGCAGGTTCCTCCATCCATGGGGTTGCAAAGAATAGGACACAACTGAGTGACTGAGCACTGCCACCACCACAAAGGCTGCAAACTATCTAACTGGTCTGAATATGGCTTGGAGGAAATTTCTTTAAAAGACAAAAAGAAAACAAAAACAAATTGAGAATATGTACAGCAGTAAGTTTGTAGCTGGCAGCTGAAAAGTAATCTGATAACTTGTATATTTAATATTTTCTCTAGGGCTTCGCTGGTGGCTCAGCTGGTAAAGAAGCTGCCTGCAATGCGGGAGACCTGGGTTCAATCCCTGGGTTGAGAAGATCCCCTGGAGAAGGGATCGGCTATCCACTCTAATATTCTGGCCTGGAGAATTCCATGGACTGTATAGTCCATGGGATTGCAAAGAGTCTGAGCGACTTTCACTTTCACTAGGACACCGAAATCTGTTCACAGGTGTACTCCAGGAAATCTTATCTCTGAGCATTAACATGATAAACATGACAATATAATATTTACTGTTTTTCCTTAATTGCCTGTCTTTAAGGAACTAGAATACTGCGTGGGAAGATCACTGTTTATTACTCAAGCATATTGATGGAATGGCCTAACTGTATTTCATGTTCTTTCTAAGAATTCTTGAATAATATTTCACACCCTCCAGCTCTATCCGATGTCCTACTCTTTTTAGTTGGGGGAGTGTGTGTACACCTCCTTGGGTTTGCTACAGATTGACAAGACTCCCTGGAAAACAAGATTCAGCCTGAATCTAGGTGCTAAATGAGATTCCTCCCCTTGGAACACTGATGGACCTTGGCATGCCCTCAACAACAGGAGCATATCAAAAGTAAATCAGGCAGCATAGACAACCACAAAGATACTAGAAACAACCAAGTGCTAGTCAGGGCTGAATAAGAAGGATCATCACCTACACAGTGACACTCCATAAAGAACAAGAGAGCAGTTTTGCCTAATACACAGAAATGAACACAGAGAGCCAAGCAAAATGAGGAGCTGAAGAAATATGTTCCAAGTGAAAGAACAAGACAAACTTCAGGAACACACGTTAATGATACAAAGACAATAATCTATCTGATAAAGAATTCAAAATAATAGTGATAAAGATGCTCTCTGAACTTGAGAGTGGAGGGATCTAGTAAGAACTTCAGTGAAGAGTTAGAGAATGCAAAAAAGAACCAATCAGAGCTGCAGTATACAGTAGCTGAAATGAAACATACACTAGAGCAGACTAAATGACACAGAAGAGTGGATCAGTAATCTGGATGATAGGGTAGAGAACACGGGAGGAATAAAGGAACACACACAGATTACAAAAACAATCAGAAAACAATCAACAACATGGCAGTAAGAACATACCTGTTGATAATTACTTTCAATGTAAATGAACTAAGTGTATGCAATCAAAGTAGGGTGGTTGAATGGATTACAAACAAAAAAACATAAGAAATATTCTGCGTTATCACTTGTATGTAGAATCTAAAGAATTAACAAATGAATGCATATAATAAAACAGACATAGACTCACAGATATACAGAACAAACTAGTGGTTACCAGTGGGGAGAGGGAATAGGGGAGGGGAAATATGGGAGTCAGGCTTCCCTGGTAGCTCAGCTGGTAAAGAATCCACCTGCAACGCAGGAGACCCCGGTTCAATTCCTGGGTTGGGAAGATCCCCTGGAGAAAGGATAGGCTACCCACTCCAGTATTCTTGGGCTTCCCTGGTGGCTCAGATGATAAAGAATCCACCTGCAATGAGGGAGACCTGGGTTCGATTCTGGGTTGGGAAGATCCCCCCAGGAGGGCATGGCAACCCACTCCAGTATTCTTACCCCATGGATAATCCCCATGGATAGAGGAGCCTGGCAGGCTGCAGTCCATGGAGTCCCAAAGAGTCAGACATGACTGAGTGACTAAGCACAGCACAGCACAGCAATATAGGGATAGGGGATTAAGAGAGATAAACCACTACGTATAAAAAAACAAGCAACAAAGATCTGTTGCACAGTACAGGAAAATACAGCCATTGTTTGGTAATAACTTTGCATGGAGCATAATCTATTAAAAGATAAAATCACTATGTTGTACACCTGAAATTAATATTGTGTTGTAAATCAACTCAACTATACTTCAATTAAGAAACACAATAATACAAAATAGAGAAGAAAAGCAAAATATGCAAATGACCAATAAAAACATGAAAATATTCTCAACATCATTACTCAATAGGGGAGTGTAAATTAAAACCACTATGAAATACCACGAACCTACTAAACTGTCTAAATTTTAAAATTTGCCAATACCAAGTGCTAGCCAGGAAAGAACAATTATAACTGCCCTACAGTTACTTGGGCAGTTTAAATTAAGCAATTGCCTAATCACTTAAATTAATAACAATCACCATAAATTAAAATAGATGATTACTTTGGAAAAAGTTTATTGCTTACCAAGTTAAGTATTCATTTATAATATGATTTAGACATCTTTGACAAACTCTGAAAACCCTGTTTTAGATGGTGTGGTTAACTATGTAACATAATTTGTCCTTATAATAAAGTCTACATTTCCTAAAATCATGTGTTACGATGTTGCCTTTGAAGCTGAAATGTAATGAGTTCCTCTGAAAGGTGAGTAGCAATATTCCTTTATGCTTGGCCCATGATGGGCTTTTCTGCTCTCTTAATAGTAAATAATAACAGTGCAAAAAAAATTGTGTAAGTATGGGTGGGATGGTGAGGATAAGTGACAATAATAATGATGATTCTTTGACAGATGAACATCTTTTGACTTAACCATCATGAAAAATTTTGCAACAGCATTGTCAAGTCAAAGCTACCTTCAAGATCCAGCCAACACATAGTAATGGCCATGAAATTCATGTTTGGTCACATATTTTGGTCACCATTGCTCTTGACATATACTGAAGAGCAGATGCAAAGAAAGGATGGCTTGATTCCAATAATTCTGTAGGTCTAATCCTACTGATTTGACTTGCTATTGGATTTTTATTGGGTAGTGGTACATATACAGTAGGGCTTCCCCGGTGGCTCAGAGGGTAAAGCGTCTGCCTGCAATGTGGGAGGCCTGGGTTTGATCCCTGGGTTGGGAAGATCCCCTGGAGAAGGAAATGGCAACCCACTCCAGTATTCTTGCCTGGAAAGTCCCTTGGACAGAGAAGCCTGGTAGGCCACAGTCCATGGGGTCGCAAAGAGTCGTACACGACTGAGAGACTTCATTTTCACTTCACATATATGGTAAAGAAAAATTCTCGCAGTCTTGATGTTTGCTAAAGTAGCAAAAACCTGTCCGTTTTCTCTCTCTGTTAAAATATAACTGTTAAGTGCCTCCATCACCTTTTTTCCAAATAGATGTTGCAACCTACATGCTAATACTTACCTGGAGAATATAATCAGCCCTAAAATCTTTACTTTCTAATTTTGGATTAGTTCTTCACAATTATCTGTGTACTATGGGAGTTGTCTAGTTTTGAGACAAGTTTATTTTTGGTTGTATAAAAAGTTATGCATTTAACCTTACTTCAATACTACTGGGAAATAACTCCTTTTTGGTGTTTTGACTTGAATTGATGAGAGCTATATCACTATAACAATTGGAAGGCAAAACACAAAGTGACCAAAGGGATTTAAAAGGACAATCTTGACACCACACCCAGGGAAATCACATGGGAATATGAACACCTGGGCCCCAACCCAACAACCACACAACTCTTCACTCCTCTGTCTTGCTGAGCTGTAAGCATCTACGTATGATTTACATTTCTTGGCCTGTTTTCATATTATGAGGAATATTAGCAGAATATTAGGATGATTTTTGATGCACAGTTCCTGCTCCACAGAAGAAGAGAGAACTTAAAAGTGCCCTAAGAAGAAAGGGTTTCCCCAGGTGGTGCAGGGTAAAGAATCTGCCTGCCAATGCAGTAGATGAAGCAGATGTGTATTTGATCCTTGGGTCGGGAAGATCCCTAAGGAAGGAAATGGCAACGCACTCCAGTATTCTTTCCTGGAAAATTCCATGGACAGAGGAGCCTGATGGACTCCAGTCTGTAGAGTCACAAAGAGTGGGACACAACTGACCACACATGCAAGGAAGAAAACTGGTAAAGGATAAGCATCAGCTTTAAGAATATATTTCTTTCTCTCTCTCTTTTTTCTATAAATTCATCTCCTTGGTAAATCTGAGAAATCTCCAGAGAAAAGACATGTTTCTGCTGAGGATACGAAAGCTTATGCATGTGTGAAGGTCATAATAGTCACTGACCATTGTAGGAAGTTACATAACGTCCCCCCAAATTCATGTCTACCTGTGACCTTATTTGGAAACAGATTCATTGCTGATGTAATTAATTAAGGATGGAGATGATGTTGTATTGGACTAGGGTGGGCTCTAAATCCAATGACTGGTGTTTTCATAAGAAGAGAAGAAGACATTGGCATGCACAAAGAGAAGAAGGCCATGCAAAGTCAGTGGAGACTGGAGTGATGGAGCTATAAGAGACACTAAGGACTGCCGAGGAGCCACTAGAAGAGAGGCAAGGGAGGATTCTTTCCAAGAGTCTGCAGTGGAAACATGGCCCTGCCTATATCTTGATTTCAGATTTCTAGGCTTCAGAATTCTTAAAGAATAATTTTCTATCATTTTAAGTTTGCTGTAATTTGTTAATGGCAATCCTGGAAATTAAAGCTATCATCTAACTCCCTTCTCCGGAGTTGTGAACACTGCTCTCATTCAACTTTCTACCTGCCTCTCCAACCACCTTTCATTCTCTTCTGTCACCCTTTTCCTCTGTCTACAGCTTACATTGTGATTTGCAGAAGTCTGTCCTTGGCCATTATCTCACTTTATATTCTCTGGACAATTTTATCCAATTTCATGGTTTTAACTTTGCTTCTCTGCTAATAACAAATATAAAGCTCTAATCAAACTTCTCTCTTGAGATTTACTTTTAATGTCCTATTTGATATCAAAAACTGACATCAAAAGGCACATACATGTTCAAGACCGAACTCATTTTTAAAACCCCCTTCCCATACTTTCTGCTCCTCCTTCATCTCTTCTTCTACTCTTCATTCTTTATTCTCGGTTTATTCTCATGGAATATGTTTGATTCAATGATAAAAGCCAGAAAACTTGAGTCATCCAAGAACCCCTACATTCCCTTACTCTCAACAGCTAATGTTTTAACAATCCATTTTATCACTTTGAGTTTCCCTGAATTAACCCTTTTCCTAGATGAAGTCCTTATCAATTTTAGTCTTATCTGCTTGAGTAGTTTTCTGTCAATCTCACTGCGCTCTAAACCATTCTATAATACTGTAGTTAATATAGTATCTCTATCATCCAACTACAGTAACATCACTCTTCCACTTAGAACCCTTCTAGTATTCTCAATTGCCAAAAAAAGTACAAGCTTCTTAGAATGGCTTGACTCTCTTTGTATCCCATTATCTCCCCAAATTTCCACCTGCCTTTAGTCACACCAAACAACCTAACATTCTCTGAATACATGCTACACCTTCAAACATTTCCACGCCTTTGTCCATTCTGTTCTGTCTTCTGAAATGCCCTTCCTCCTTCCCATATTTATTTGGCTTACTGGGAGACTCTTGGTGTCTCCCAAAATGTTTCCCTGAGTCCTCAATCTGTTTTATATGCCCCTTCCTTGGGTTGCCACAGCTCCCTATAGAAGTACGTACATCACTTTCTCATTATTGATAGTTTCATCCAGAAGTTTCACTAGACAATATAGTCCATTGGACTGGGACGGTGCTACATTAATAGCCAATAAATATTTTAGAAATAATGAAAAATTAAATAGGTATATTAAGAGATTTAATAAATACACAGTAGCCTATGTGTATCAACGGATTTTAAAAAATACACTGAGTTTAAATAAAGCAGCTGTTATTAAATTTGCTGTGATTAGGACACATACTGAGAAAGGATGAGCCTTGAAGAAGGCCATGAAGAAAAAGTAGGTCTTACACAGTTAGTCCGTGATATTCTGGACAAAAGAAAAAGCAAGGACAAATGTGGCATTTGGACTCTACAAGGTGATAGGTACAGAAGAAACTAACACAGCAGTGTAAAAATTATACGCCAATAAAAAAAGGTGATGGATTTAAACAAGTGGCAGTTAGTTTCGTTACCTTGAAACTGGTGGCTTTGATGGGCTCTACTAAAGTACCAGGCTGGCATGGTCTAATGTAGCTGCCCAGTCCATGAATGGAAGGGCTGTATCTGGAGCACTTCTGGTTACAGAAGACATCTGAAAAACAATAAAGTAAGAAAGCTATCTTCCCAGTAACCTGGACAATGTTCATATGAGTCAGAATCCTAGATGATGGTAGCAAATGAAACAGGAACATTATGGAACATTCATTCATGTTACTCCTTAGCATGTTAAACTATTTCCTTCTTACACCATGGGAAATGAAAGCCAATTGATCAGTTGGGAAAAGGACTTGGGAATTTCCTCTTGTGGTTTTACTCAGGTCTGAAAATAGCCACTACTGCAAGTTTAATCTTCCAATTTCATAGTTTACTTTCTACACTAAGCCTCAAATGGGGCAAAATTTCAATTTCTTTTGGCAAAAATGACCAAAACATCCAACTGTTTGTTGTTGCTTCCTTTAAAAAAAAAAAAAGCTGCATTTGCAATCAAACTTGTCAAAGTACTCTGCTGAATGGCCTGTCACATACCCCTATAAGATGAGCATTATTAAAAATAGGAAATTATCTTGAACTCCCCTCCAGAAATCATATGATTCAATTATACTTTGTTTTATGTAATACAGAGTCCCTTAGCCAAGATTCTGAAGATTTAAGATATGAACAGAGATGAAAAAAGTTATCATACAATTTACATTTTACATAAGACAGACTTAAATGACTATAGGTTAAATTACTAAGAGAAGTTGGTAGGACTGAAATAACTTAATTCACCACTCAGTACACTTTGTAAGCATTTCCATGAAAGGGCCAACGGGCATAGCTTTCAACAAGGACAATAAAAGCTGAGGGGTGCAGCAAAACTTGCTTCATTTTCCTTTTAGTTCGTCTTCTTCCTGGGAAACAACTGGGTCTTCTATTTCTTTAAGGCAACATGAAGATGATCTATATAAGGATTAAATCAATAGTTCTCATTCTTACTGTAAATATTAGGATCTACAAGAATTTAATCTGGTCCACATAGTAAGCCATCTTCATCCTTGATTTTCTAACAAGTACTAGCTACAAATCAATCCAGTTGGTCCTAAAAGAAACACCCAAAAACTTTGATCTGATGGGATTTGGGGAGAAATATTTGATATGTTCCAAGGGAATTAGTAGGACGAGTTTTCTGCTACCCAGATATAAATGTTTCATACCAACAATTCTTCCCCAGGTGAGAAACTCATCTCAAGGTTAAGTTCAACATGTTTACCACTGTGTTGGTTTTGCAATGTTATTTTATGGTTATTTTATGGTTTTGGAATGTTTCTCCCTGATTTATTAATGTCAAATCTCACCGGACTTCATTGACTCTCAGGTACCACCTCCACGAAGCCTTTGTCTAATACCACGTCAGCACTCTTCTCATCCTTCCACCCTACTGATTATCTGCACCACACTTTTCAGTATAATCTAGGATGCACAGTTCTCTAACCATTACGTTGCTCTACAACACTCATCATTATTCTCATTTTACAAATAAAGTAACTGATTTTAAACCTCTTTCTGCTTAAAGTCAGAAAATAAAAAGCTGAAGAAACATGAGGACTTCCAGTGATCACACTCTCAAGTCAGCAGAGGAGACTTTAACATTTCCCCTCAGTTTTATAAATTATCAAGTTATTTAACTCCATATACTACCAGGAAAACCAAAGGAGTGCTCATAACAAGATGAATGTTCACTGTTCCAGAGTCTTTTGTTCTTATGTAAAAAATTTCTTTTCTACTGGATCACGTGGAAGAAAGGTCAACGGCTAACAAAACCCAGATTGTTGCCAATACCTTGAGTTCTGATTATTTTTAACCACCAGGAGTGGATGGGAGAGATCTAGAGATCAGGCCTCAAAAAGGACTGATGAGATTACAAATAGTTGGCTGTTGTTATCGTTTCCATGAAAAAAAGTCAGAACACATAATTTGCACCACAATTTTTTTGTGGTGCAAGAAAAACAAAGGCCCTAAATTCTGTGAGGGGGTAATAGAGGAAAATAGCTCTAAAAGTAAAATAAATTATCAATACATAAAGCTTTAGTTTCTATTTACTTTTCTTCTCTGGAAACATAAAGGACATGTAATAAATGTTTGCCAAGCTGATTCATACAAGCAGTTACCCAAGATCAATAAGTATCTCCAACAATGCCAGTTCCTTGTTGCTTTAAAATATCATAAGATGATGCATATTCACTCAATGAATATATTTTCAGTACCTGCTGCTTTTTAGACCCTGTATAGGTAAAGATTCTGCCCAAACTGTAGTAGAGTGAAGATAGAAAGGAAAGCCTCAGGCACAAATGGACACATAAAATTTCTATAAATTCATAAGCTCAGAGAGGAACAAAAATTTTTTTAAGTCACAGTTTTACTTTTGGATACTTTTTGTAATGGGAGACAAATAAATTTGGGAAATAAAAGTTGGAGAAGACATGAAAAATTGGAACTGATTATATTGACCATCTTATGGAGATGAAGTCATTTTTGTTGGTTGAAAATAATAAAGTGTTATCCAATTGGCTCATAAATGATCATACTCTGTGAAGGCACAGAATAAGACTTGGGAAACTTGTTTATGTAGAGAATTCTGACTTACTCAGATGAAAGATTCCAGTGCAAGACAATTTTATACTCTGCCAGGAAATGAAGCAAATATGTGGGACATGGGATGAGTCAAGGTGGAAGGATCAACTTTAGTGCTTTTCCTTTCAAATGTTGAAGAGCTGCTGCCATTGTAAGTTTATTTTCCTCTCCTCTGGTGTGCTAAGATCAAAGTTTGACTGAGGTTAAGAAACAATGAGCTAATCAGTACCAACCTTTTCTTTCCCTCCTCCTATAATGCAATTTCCTATGACAGTATCAAAGATGTACAGGTTCCTACACAGGAACCTAAGAAATAGAGACAGCCTTTGGAAGGTGAATTTAAGACTCTGAGCAGAAAGGTGCTCTAGAGATAAGCACATTGATCCCTGGCTTCACTGTTGTCTACAATAGTCATGTTTCTGCAGTTGTAGGACATTTACTATTAATACTTGTTAATACCCTCTGAAAATTACACTAG
Organism: Giraffa tippelskirchi; assembly: GCF_054371585.1. Lineage (NCBI taxonomy): Eukaryota > Metazoa > Chordata > Mammalia > Artiodactyla > Giraffidae > Giraffa > Giraffa tippelskirchi. Next base: position 97,560,079 of record NC_137281.1, read on the forward strand.
AAATTTAGAATTGCTTGTTATTTCTATGGGGAAAAGTTCACCCACCACACATCTTTTGAAAAGGAAGATTTCTTTTTAAAAAATTCAGCTAAGGACTCTGACGTGCTAGGGAGTGGAGCTATACCTAAGATGAGCAACTCTACAAGAATGATCCCAGGGAAAAGTCCCAAGAGGTGGATGCAGGGGGCTGCTTAGGGAAAAGCCTCAAGAGATGGATGCAGGAGGCTGCTTAGGGAAAAGCCTCAAGAGATGGATGCAGGGGGCTGCTTAGGATAACCCAGCCCCTTTCAGGCTCCAAGGGGAACATGAAGATCGAGGGACCAAATCGACAAAAACAAAATAAAGAAGAATCCATGGCATTGCCAACCACTTTGATCCTAGATCCTGAGAAGTTGGCCCAAGCTCCTTTTCCCCATTTAATAAGTGGAAAGGCATGAATACTTCAATGACTTTGGTTTCCCAACATTTCTCCTTTCTGCAGAAGGAGCCAGGAAGTTATTGACTTGGTCCAATGACCTATTAAGACTGTAATCTTTTTTTAGAGCCTTTTAAAGAGTGACAGAGAATTCAAGGTTACCAAAAGCACAGATTATAAGTGCCAACGTGGAATCACTCTCCTGACCTCATGAAAAGCAGAGCCTATAAACTGCACATGCCAAGAGGCCAGACCCCAGGTGTGAACTGATTTCCCCATAGCACCAGGGAGCCACTTAGGGAAGAGTCTTGTCTACATTTGGAGCCTTGGAGACTAGAATACCAATGTGTCTAGCTTCTGGAGACCTTAGGGGTATATACACTGTGAAATGTAACTTTCTATAGGAAAGAAACTCTTTTAACAGGGTTCATAAAATGAGCTTCTAATGAGGCCTCTCAGACATCAAACAGGCAGAGTGAAAACACACTTTGATGAGGTAAGTGTAAGGGGATCAGAAACATCCCCCTGCCTCTAAAAGGCTTTCCTTTCAAAGCCACGTGGGATGAAAAATTTAAGGATGCTCCATCCTTTGCCAAAGCCAGGATATCTGGAGCAAGACTTTGAAGATATCAAAGGATTAATGAGGACCTAATTAAGAACCAGCCAGTACTCACTCAGCCTGTGTGTCAGCCTCTACTGCTGCATGGCCTGACTGTATGTAGAGTTTCAATCCCGTCTACCACCACAGCCCACATTCTCAATTTTAAAAAGAGCTGTTGTGAACCACCTCTCATATGAGAGCAACTGAAAGCAAATTTTAACTCTCAATATTAAGATAAATTTCTAGCAAACAGTTGTTTTTAGGGAGATAGACGCTTCCTAAAGTTGGGCTTCCCTGGTGGCTCAGATGTAAAGAATCTTCCTATAATGTGGGAGACCTGGGTTTGATCCTAGAGGAGGGCATGACAACTTACTTTAATATTCTTGCCTGGGGAATCCCTATGGACAGAGGAGCCTGGCAGGGTGCAATCTATGGGGTTGCAAAGGGTCAGACACGACTGAACACAGCAAGCACAGCACAGCCCAGGAAGCAAGTTGTTTCAGAAGGGAGTGAACGTTCCAGCCCTGGAACTGAGGCCGATCAACACCTTAAAGGAATGAGATAGGCCTTATATTATGACATGATATGATGTGATATATAAGGCATGATGTGACATGATATGATTTGGTATTCAGATAAATTGCACTTGTAGTTGATAACCTCTGCAATTCTTTCCCGTATTGAGATTCATAAATAAATGGGGACACATCAGACCCTGTGTAACAGTTTATAACAAGGGTTTCACTTCTCGGGAAGGCATTTAGATTATTATTAGGGTCGTTGTTATTTTGTTTTATTTTTGGCTGTGGTGGGCCTTCATGGTGGCAGGCAGGCTTCTCTATTTGTGACTTGGGGATTAGTTGCCCCATGGTATGTGGGATATTAGGCCCCCGACCAAGGATTGAACCCACATTTCCTCCACTGGAAGGTGGATTCTTAACCACTGGACCACCAGGGAAGTCCCTATTGAGGTCTTTGTACAACACCATTCATGGGTTCAGGGAATCACTTTCTAACTATGCAGACCTCCTACCTGGTCCAATCTTTGAGACAGTAGATAAATCCAGTTCCAAACAAATAATCTCCCTTAAGAAGACTTGAACTTTTGTTTTATAGGTTCAATTTGTTTGTGGTTTGAAGACTGTTTGATCTCTGAAGTCGTCTTTCAAGTGCAGATACCCCTTGGAGGCGTTAAATATTTCTAGGTAGTTGCCGGACCAGGAGACATTTAGTGAGACCATAGAGCAAGGTTTTTCAACATTGGCTCTACTGCCATTTTGTCGTGGGGGCTGTCCTGCTAATTGTAGAGTGTCCAATAGCATTCTTGGCCTCGACTCACTTGATGTTAATAGCACCCCACCCACTCGTGACAACCACAAATGTCTCTAAATGTCTCTTGTAGGGTAAAAATGCTCCCAGTTGAAAATTACTGCTGCTGTCAAGAATCAGAAGATGAATGGCATAGGAATCTGGTGGAGGAAGATCTGTGATCTGGGAGGTGAGGCCATGAAAGGAAAGTGTGACCAAATACGCAATTTTTCCAGGGTTAGATCTGCTTACAGAGGATGGTTTTCCATCACTCATGTATACTATATCTTCCTGTACCAAGGAGAACAAGAAACCCTTTTAGATATGTCAGGAGCTCCTTGGGGTTTTTATCAGTCACAGTCTTAGCAGAGAAACAGAACCAGTAGGAGATATATATATTCCATACATAAATTATTACATGTTCCATGATTGTGGCTTTCCCTTCAACTTGTCGGCTAGGCAAGCCCAAAATCCCTAGTATAGTCTGTCAGGACAGGCAGGTTGAAGTTCTTTGTGAGTCAAAGCTGCAGTCCCTGGGAAGAGTGTCTTCATCAGGGAAATCTCAATTCTGCTCCTAAAACCTTTGAATTGATTGAACCATGCCCACCCAGATTCTCTAGGCTGGTCCCCTTTACATCTCCTTAAAATGACTGTAGATGTTAATTTTGCCTACAAAATACTGCCACAGTAACACCTAAATTGGAGAAGGAAATGGCAGCCCACTCCAGTACTCTTGCCTGGAAAATCCCATGGACAGAGGAGCCTGGTGGGCTACAGTCGTAGGGTCGCAAAGAGTCAGACACAACTGAGTGACCAAACAACAACAATCCTACATTAGTGTTTGATTGAATAACTAAGGGCTACAGCCTAGTTATAGGCACAAAACTGACCATCACAGTGTTCTAAAAGCTATTCCTCAAGCTCTGCTGTTTTGTCCATGAGCACATTCTCCTGTTCATCTCATTTCAGCTCTGCTGTAGGCCCCAATCATTGATAGTCCTGTTCCTGGCATGCATTTCATTATGCTGCCCTGCTATGGTCAGGCACAGAGTCAAAACCAGCAGTAGCATTTTCATGGACTTAGAAGTATCTTTAAAAGGACCTAAAGAAACATTTTCCAGAGAAATACTAATGGCCAAAAAAACCAATAAAAAGATGCTTAACATCATTAGCCATTGGAAAAATGCAAATAAAAACCACGATGACGTACTGTTTCACACCCGCTAGAATGACTATAATAATAAAAGAAGATAGATAATAACAAGTGTTAGGGATAATGTGAAGAAATTACAACTCTCATGTACTTCTGGTTGAAATGTAAAATGGTGCAGCTGCTTTGGAAAACAGTCTGGCAGTCTGTGAAAGATAAAATGTTAGGTTACCATGCACGCATACTAAGTTGCTTCAGTTATGTCTGACACTTTGCGATACTCTGGACCATAGCCCACCGGGCTCCTCTGTCCATGGGATTCTCCAGGCAAGAATACTGGAGTGGGTTGCCATGGTCTCCTCCAGGAGATCTTCCCAACCGAGGGATCAAACCCGCATCTCCTGCACTGGCAGGCAGGTTCTTTACCATTAGCCTCACCTGGGAAGCCCATACAACCTAGCAATTCCACTCCTAGGAATACAGCCAAGAGAAATGAAAACATATGTCCACATAAAATCTTGTAAATAAATTCTCATATCAGCATTATTTATAACATCTAAAAAAACCAACCCAAATGACTATCAACTGAAGAATGGATAAATAAATTGTAGTATATTTGAATATTATTTGATCAAAAAACAATGAAATACTGATACATACATGGATAAATCCTGAAAACATCATGATACTGAAAGAAGCAAGTCACAAGTTATACCACATATTGTATAATTCTTATGAAATATCTAGAATAGGCAAACCCCCTAGGACAGAGAGTAGATTAGTGATGACTAGTGAACTGGAAGGGTTCAGGGGAAAGGCAAAGTGACTGGTCAGTAGGTACGGGGTTTCTTTCTGGGGTGATGAAAATATTCTAAAATTGTGGTTATTGTTATTGTGTTACTCACTCAGTAGTGACTGACTCTTTGTGACCCCATAGTCTGTAGCCTGCCAGGCTGCTCTGTCCATGGGATTCTCCAGGCAAGAATACTGGAGTGGGTTGCCATTGCCTTCTCCAGTGGATCTTCCTAATGCAGGGATCGAACCTGGGTCCCCTGCATTGCAGGCAGATTCTTTACCATCTAAGATACCAGGGAAGCCCCCAAATTGTGGTAATGGTTGCATAAACCTGTGAATATACTGTTCTGAAAAGAGCACTGAATTGTAAATGGATGGATTGTATGGTATATGAATGATATCTCAATAGATACACACACACACACACACACACACAATGAGTATCTTTGGAAAGTCTGGCAGCCGAAGAATTTAACAGACCTGTTGGGGCAGGGCTCTCTTAGACTGATGAATAGCCAATGCCCACAGCATCTGCTGGTTTCCAATCCTGTCTGGAAGCTGCCAGAGGAAAGGAGGCAGTACGATTCTTGCTGCTTAGGAATCGCCACTCATACCAATCAAACAGGAAGAAGGCATCTCAGCATCTCCCTCCCTGTGCCACTCTCTGAAGGCAGTTGTGTAGTCTGCCACCTAAAGCTGGTGGATGAGGGCGGAACCCATCCAAGAGAAAACTCAAATGCTTGCCTAGACAGAGTGTTAGTTCAGAAACTGCTCTTTTACTTCAGTGACTTAAGAATTTTGATTCATTTGGTAACAGTTTATCTTTGATGATGTATGAATGCATGACTCATTTTGTGGCTTTTAGCACCTCAATGCTGGGAACTTACTAAAGTTCATTTTACTTATTCCAGAGACAGCCCTGGACTTCTGCCCAACCTTCCTCCTGGCTCCTAGCTCCCATAATAGGGAATTTTTTTTTTATGTTGGTGTCTCAGGAGAGGCGCTCAGGAGAAATTTCGTCATTTCACTGTTATGGCTCCAGTGCTTTGAGGTCTTTTCACTTTTGCATCTTCTATGAAAATACAACTATTAGTGATAGGATGATAGCTTTAGCTCGGGTTTTCAAAAATGGGACAGAGGTTGAAAAAGATAATACAATTTTTCTTCAAGCTTGACCTTGCTAAGATCAGAGCAATGGAGAGTGATGGATTTTTCTAGCCGGAATGCACCAAGTAGTTGATTGTTACTTTATTAGGGTCTGGTCTCCAGTGCCATGGGGCCAGAATCTCAGGCAAGCTAAGTGCCCTTCTGTTCACCAGCCTGTGGGCAAAAATAATTTACATTGACATTATGACTCAAATTCTGCAGACTTGGTGGCTTCACTCATAGAACTGTAAGAACTTGATCCCTTGAAAAGTCCTCCCAAGGTTATTTCTGGGTTTCCCCATAGAAGTCTCACATATGTTCACACACCCATTCACATGCTGCTACTTCCCCTAAGTCTCTGCTCATGATCTCCCAGCTTGCCTTGAAGATGGTTGCATCCCTGAGCTCTCACTCTCTCTACCACCTACAACCTACAGAAGAAAGCTGTTTAGCCCTGGGGGGTGTTTCCCACTCTATTTAAAGTACCTACAGAGCCCTGCATTTCTTTCAGCCCTTTTAATGGCCTACTTGATAGTTTATCCAACTTTTGCTAGGGTGTTTGGAAACCATTCCCAAGATGCTATAAGGTATTGGATTATGTCTCTCCCACCATTCTCTCTCACTGACCTTCCAAGTATCTGTGCACAAACTTTCTCAGAGGTGCTTTTAGGTGAAGTAAGTAAAAATCCAATTCAGACCCAACAATTCCAGTCAGCCCTGCAAAATTCTTCAGGCTAAGTCAGAGTCAACTTACCTTACACTCAAGTTCAGTTGGTATTGATCACAATCAGGGAGACTTGAATATTAAAATAATCACATTTTTAATTTATTAATTTTTAAGAACAAAGTGTTACCAAGTTAGAATTTTCTTGCCTTCCCTGGTGACTCAGGGGGTAAAGAATCTTCCTGCAATGCAGGAGACCTGGATTTGATCCCTGGGCTGAGAAGATCCTCTGGAGAAAGGAGTGGCTATCCACTCCAGTATTCTTGCCTGGAGAATTCCATGGACAGAGGAACCTGGCAGGCTACAGTCCTTGGGGTAGCAAAGAGTCAGACATGACTGAGAAACTAACAATTTCACTTTTTTTCTTTCTCTCTCTTAATAGAAAAAGGTAGTTAGCTGGCCAAGTTTTTAAAAGAATTATGATAAAAAGCCCAAGAGTGAAGAATGATATAATATGAATGGCCACCACCAATAAATTATAGCAGCCTTTGTTCATGACATTTAAATTAGATTTTTCAAGTTTCCATCAGCTATGTTTTTACAAACCATAGTGTAGATCTTGTCCTTTAAATCTGGTTGACTTCTACTCATCTCAGCTGCAAAGAAATCCTCAAATTCTACTGTACCTTAGCTTACCACTCCTTTCAAATTATGACCCTTCCTAGGTTTAGAACTTGAAATAGAGAATAGTTGAGAATTTACCAAATAAGGCTTTAATTTGGCTTCCTTGGTAGTTCAGCTGGTAAAGAATCCACCTGCAATGCAGGAGAACTGGGTTCTATCCCTGGGTTGAGAAGATCCCCTGGAGAAGGGAAAGGCTACCCACTTCAGTTTTCCGGCCTGGAGAATTCCAGGAACTATCCATGGGGTTACAAAGAGTCAGATACGACTGAGCAACTTTCACTTTCAAGGCTTTAATAATCCCTTATTAATTAGGATCAGTCTGAGTGTAGATTGCTATGTAAAAAGACTTTATAAGAGTTGCCACTTTTATCTATATTGATGTAACAGAATATCAAAATGGGACTCTTGATTTCCCAGCTTTTTAGGTGATACAAAGGCCAAGAATGATAAGTGCCAAGTACTTGACTATCTCTGCAGAGCAAGTTAAGAGGTTCTAAAAACTGTCCTACCAACATTAGCCAATCCTCTACCTCTTACCTACACAAGAGAGGTTGAAGAAGTTGGTAGAGAAGAATGTCATGGGAAAATTTCTGGTATGCTGTAATGTCTATTCCCTCCTTAGGAAGGGAAAGAGGGTTCTTTCCCTTATTTCAAGTCAACCAAAGAGAACCACGCGTAGAGCTTAACTACATGTATCACTTGGAGTTTGAGAACATAGGAACTGCATCCAACTCTAACTTGGGAAAATCTAAAAGGGAGAGCTGGGGACTATGGCTAGCCTTGCACGGTAGCATAAGTGGCTACCATGGAGAGAGTTTGTCCTTCAAGTTTGATATGTGTCAGATGCGGACTTTGAAGGGAGGAGCAGAATGGGTCATATTGAGAGAGAGGCCAAGAAGTTTTCCTGGATGGTGAAGACACCACAGCTGAGGAGGGATTGATCAAAAACCAGGAATTAAGAGCAGCTTACAAATAACCACTGCAGAAGGCATTGCTTGAATCAAGGGAACTGTGGTTAGAGTGATGAGATGAGGTCTTTACAAAATACTCTCACACACACACACACACACACACCCCAATGAGAGACTCAATCTTGGACATCTGCCAAAACAGGAGTTACCAGAAAATCTAACAGACTGGTCCAGGGTTTCATCTAGGGTGGGGGAAACAAATTGAGAGAGTAGTTGGAAATAGGCAATAATGAAAAATAATAATAGTCATTATTATTTAGTCACTCAACACAGTGGTCACTCTGTTTAAAAAGCTTTACATATATTAATTCATAAAATTGCTTTCTACTTGCTCTCTACCAATGCTCGATAGACCTGTTGCACTTATCTTTCCTATCATTTCCACATCTAACAAATATATATCAAGTACCTATAATGCACAACTCAGTGCCAAAAATATACCAGTGAACAGACATATTTTAATGAGAGGGACAATATCCAAGCAGACAAATAAAATAAAAATAAATTGTGGTAAGTTTTGTAAGGCAATTAACATGGTGCTGCAATAGAGTAATTGGCAAAAGTCAATTGCAGTCATTGTCTAGAGAAACTTGTGAACATCCATGTGTGATTCAGCTTGAATTACCTCACTGAGTTAGCCACAGAGTTCCATCAACTATCAATCGCAGAGCTCATCTGGGCCAAAAGATTCTGTCATCATATGTGTTGACATACCCGAAAGTTCATTTTCCAACCATTGCAGAGTGGACCACTCTAAAGTTCAGTCTTTGTTTCTTTGCTGGGATTGAATCCCGGTATGAACTTCAACTAGATGCTATTTTTTATCAATCAAAATACCCAGAGAACCACCAGCATTCAACTGCTTTTGGTAATGAGTGATGAGGCTGGGCATAGGGATCTATCATTCTCACAGATCCCCCAAATCTTTTGAGAATATGAGCCTCAGAATCTTGCTAAGGAGCAAAAGAGACTTAGTTATGTTTACCATCTCCTCTGTTCTCCTAGGGTCCTTTGTTTAAAAAAATCCACTGGGGCAAATTCAAGGCCAAGAACTGTTGTGAGGACTTGTAAACCTGGTATTATTCGCTTTCTTCCTTCTAAGGCCCATGTGGCCAGTGCCTGCATGCTAAGTCGCTTCAGTCATGTCCAATTCTTTGTGACCCTATGTACTGTAGCCAGCCAGGCTCCTCTGTCCTTGGGATTCTCCAGGCAAGAATACTGGAGTGGGTTGCCATGCCCTCCTCCTGGGGATCTTCCTGATCTAGAGATCGAATCGATGTCTCCTATGTCTCCTGCATTGACAGATGGGTTCTTTACCACTAGTGCAACTTGGGAAGCCCTATGTCATCAGTGTCCCTCTGCATATTCATTTCTTTTTTTTCCACATTGGTCAGCTTCCTCTACCTACTTGCAACCTTCTTCTCACTGATCTGTTTGAATTATTCTCCACTGTGGTCCTGACTATCCCAATGAACTTCTCAAGTCCTTGAAGCTTCAGTTCGCACTCCTAGTTACTATATCAATATGGTTCAAAGAAATTATTGGTTATATAATGTACCACCATATTATTTATTTTTATACAGAGAATCATTTACTATTTTTTTTCAGACTTTAAACTTTTTATTTTGTATTGGGGTATAGCCAATCAACAATATTTTGATAGTTTCAGGTGAACAGCAAAGGGACTCGACCATACATATACCTGTATCCATTCTCCTTCAAATACCCCTCCCATCCAGGTCAGGACATAACGGTGAGTTCCATATTCTATACAATAAGTCCTTGTTCTTTATCCGTTTTGAATATAACAGTGTTATACCACCATTTTAGTAAGATCTACCTAGTATCAGCAGAAGGAAATATGATTACACAGAATACACGGAGGGACTGTGTGGCATCCTGATTCCAGGTATGTAAAATACTACGAAGGAGATGTATACCTTAGAAAAAAGAAGTAAAGTGATTGATAATTTGGACAGCAAAGAATTAGGGCAGTTCATCTTCTATACCAACCAGATGATAAAAATGTTGGACCAACTGGGGCTGCTGGCTTTGGTCCAGACTCACCTCTGGTCTAGTAAAGATACGGCTCACCTCTGGCTGTATCTTGAGGCTGAAAAACACTAAGAAAGTGGCCTGAGTTGCTGTCCCTAGGAGACCTGTGGCATGGCAGCTCCCCTAAAAGATTCTGGGCATGGGTAAGGATTGACTTACCAAGTGTCATTAAGAAAGAAGAATGGTCAACCCCACAGTCATGTACTTTAGTGTTTTTTCTAGCTTAACAATATGACACTGGTTCCAAACTATAAAATTATGGCCAGAAATTACATGGGGAATCATGCCCACATTTGGTTAGTTCTTGTCCCTGAGTTCGTTTAGCTTACTGTCACTGAAGCCTTAATGAGTATGGGGGAAAAGCCCGAATAGTCCATACCAGACTGATGACTGATTACAATTTCCAAGGAACATTCATCTCTCCTTGAATTGTGAAGTCAAGTGACACTGATGCTATTTTCAAGCATGGATTCAGCCTTAGAAGATCTGAGTGTGTCAAAATGGGAAGGATTCAAGGTCTTTCCCCTGCCACCATTCGATGAGCAGTTCTCATTTCCCTTTAGAAAAACCATTCCTCACATTGCCAAGAAGCTGCCAGCAGATGAAGTTTATATTAAACAGATGGCCATCTATAATTAAAGGTTTGTCCATGCTGGCTCTAGTGTGTTATGAATGCTGTAGGAGGATGTGCCTGTAGCGACCCAGTGTGGACCACTTCCAGGATGAGGGTCAAGGAAGAGAAAGTGTTACATGGGCTTTCACATGAGATCATTCAGTTCAATTCAGTTCAGTTCAGTCGCTCAGTCATGTCCAACTCTTTGCGACCCCATGAACCGCAGCACGCCAGGCCTCCCTGTCCATCACCAGTTCCCTGAGTCCACCCAAACCCATGTCCATCGAGTCGGTGATGCCATCCAGCCATCTCATCCTCTGTCGTCCCCTTCTCCCCCTGCCCTCAATCTTTCCCAGCATCAGGGTCTTTTCCAATGAGTCAGCTCTTCGCATCAGGTGGCTAAAGTATTGGAGCCTCAGCTTCAACATCAGTCCTTCCAATGAACACCCAGGACTGATCTCCTTTAGGATGGACTGGTTGGATCTCATTGCAGTCCAAGGGACTCTCAAGAGCCTTCTCCAACACCACAGTTCAAAAGCATCAATTCTTCAGCACTCAGCTTTCTTCACTGTCCAACTCTCACATCCATACATGACCACTGGAAAAACCACAGTCTTGACTAGATGGACCTTTGTTGGCAAAGTAATGTCTCTCCTTTTTAATATGCTATCTAGATTGGTCATAACTTTCCTTCCAAGGATTAAGCGTCTTTCAATTTCATGGCTGCAGTCACCATCTGCAGTGATTTTTGAGCCCAGAAAAAAAAGTCAGCCACTGTTTCCCCATCTATCTGCCATGAAGTGATGGGACCAGATGCCATGATCTTAGTTTTCTGAATGTTAAGCTTTAAGCCAACTTTTTCACTCTCCTCTTTCACTTTCATCAAGAGGCTCTTGAGTTCTTCTTCACTTTCTGCCATAAGGGTGGTGTCATCCGCATATCTGAGGTTATTGATATTTCTCCCGGCAATCTTGATTCCAGCTTGTGTTTCTTCCAGCCCAGCGTTCCTCATGATGTACTCTGCATAGAAGTTAAATAAGCAGGGTGACAATATACAGCCTTGACATACTCCTTTTCCTATTTGGAACCAGTCTGTTGTTCCATGTCCAGTTCTAACTGTTGCTTCCTGACCTGCATACAGGTTTCTCAAGAGGCAGGTCAGATGGTCTGGTATTCCCATCTCTTTCAGAATTTTCCACAGTTTATTGTGATCTACACAGTCAAAGGCTTTGGCATAGTCAGTAAAGCAGAAATAGATGTTTTTCTGGAACTCTCTTGCTTTTTCGATGATCCAGTGCATATTGGCAATTTGATCTCTGGTTCCTCTGCCTTTTCTAAAACCAGCTTGAACATCTGGAAGTTCACAGTTCATGTATTGCTGAAGCCTGGCTTGGAGAATTTTGAGCATTACTTTACTAGCATGTGAGATGAGTGCAATTGTGTGGTAGTTTGAGCATTCTTTGGCATTGCCTTTCTTTGGGACTGGAACGAAGACTGACCTCTTCCAGTCCTGTGGCCACTGCTGAGTTTTCCATCCATATTTACTGGCATTTTGAGTGCAGCACTTTCACAGCGTCATCTTTCAGGATTTGAAATAGCTCACCTGGAATTATATCACCTCCACTAGCTTTGTTCGTAGTGATGCTTTCTAAGGCCCACTCGACTTCACATTCCAGGATGTCTGGCTCTAGGTGAGTGATCACACCATCATGATTATCTGGGTCGTGAAGATCTTTTTTGTATAGTTCTTCTGTGTATTCTTGCCACCTCTTCTTAATATCTTCTGCTTCTGTTAGGTCCCTACCATTTGTGTCCTTTATTGAGCCCATCTTTACATGAAATGTTCCCTTGGTATCTCTAATTTGCTTGAAGAGATCTCTAGTCTTTCCCATTCTGTTGTTTTCCTCTATTTCTTTGCATTGATCACTGAGGAAGGCTTTCTTATCTCTCCGTGCTATTCTTTGGAACTCTGCATTCAAATGGGTATATCTTTCCTTTTCTCCTTTGCTTTTTGCTTCCTGTCTTTTCACAGCTATTTGTAAGGCCTCCTCAGACAGCCATTTTGCTTTTTTTGCATTTCTTCTTCTTGGGGATGGTCTTGATTCCTGTCTCCTGTACAATGTCATGAACCTCCATCCATAGTTCATCAGGTATTCTGTCTATCAGATCTAGTCCTTTAAATCTATTTCTTACTTCTACTGTATAGTCATAAGGGACTTGATTAAGGTCATACCTGAATGGTCTAGTGGTTTTCTCCACTTTCTCAGTTTCAGTCTGAATTGGGCAATAAGGAGTTCATGATCTGAGCCACAGTCAGCTCCCGGTCTTGTTTTTGCTGACTGTATAGAGCTTCTCCATCTTTGGCTGCAAAGAATATAATCAATCTGATTTCAGTGTTGGCCATCTGGTGATGTCCATGTGTAGAGTCTTCTCTTGTATGCTCGTTAGAGAGACAGAATTCAACCTGTTGATTGCTGACAAAACCCAATGGAGAGGAATACTGAATTACCCAAACACTAGTGGACTGAGAAAGAGGTGAGGGCAGTGGGATCCTTCACCTGGGGAAGCAGGAGAGATAAACACTCAAGGTGTGTGTTCATGTCAGGTTCATGTAGAGAACACACACTTTGAAATGGAGTAACTAGTGTACACACATACATACTGCTCAGATGTAACTAATTTTTTAAAGTAAGTTTAGAGTATGAGGGATGTGGGTCTCTTTCATATATATACAACCAAATAGCTCACGGGTACAACTAAATATTTCCTTTTCCAGATAAAATTCAGAAGCAGTTCAAGGCAGCTTAAAATACTTTGATTCTGGAGAAATTTTCAGGTACCACAAATCTATCTTTTGTTTTCCATGTTATCTGAGGTACTATGAAGAACAGAAGTTCCCTCCAGTCACAGTTATGAGAGAATATGAGGAGAATCCAGAGCTTGTAACTTACTTAGCTTCCATTCTCTGATAAATTATAGCATAATGACTGTTAATTACACAAAATCTATAAATTAGGGTGCAAGTCTGTGTGTAGAATATATAAATATTGAATGAAAAAAATACTTTTGTAGTTAGGAGGCCTAAAACTGACTGTAGAGCCAATTAAATATGTTGCCATATGTCCAAAATGAGAAATCAGAGTTAAGGTCAGATAAGAGGTCTGTCCACAGTGATAAGACTGGTGAGTCCCAGCTAACAGTCTACCTTCAGCTAAGCCAAATGAAAGAAGGTCCTGTCCTCTTTGGCCAGCAGGGGAGCTGTGGGCCAGCACTGGTGGGCTGGTGTTCACACAGCTGACCCTCTCTCTGGCTGGAGGCTGACCATCTCCTGTCTGTCCACTGGTCTAGGGCCGGCAGCCTGTTTGACTTGAACAGCCCTCTGCCTGGGCAGCATGACTCACTGTCTATTTTCATAGCATCATGTAGGTTAAACTGAGTTGCTGTTAAAATGCTTGCATCTAAGCAAACACAGAAGTAACTTTGAACTACATGTTTCTATTAACGATGTTTGTCCTAACCCTCCTCCTCAGGAGAGTGAACAAAGAGTCTGGAGACAAAAATTCAGTGAGGCTGGGAACAGTGCTTGAATGGGAGACAGACAACACAGGGGGCCACAGCCCTGGCTACCGGGCAGGCTGCTCCCTATAAGCTTATTGGAAAATGAGCTTGGCAGATGAAAACCAAAGTGGGAGAAACTCCAAGCTAACTACTGAGTATTGCTCTCCTGATCACCTTTCTCTAAATCAGAAGTCAAACTGAAGTTGTGAAATAGTAGTTTGGTTTTTTTTAAAATCTTCTTTGGGAGAAAAAAAAAAGTGAGATAACTCAGCCAGTTAGTAAAGTCTAAACACAGTCACTCCCACTCTATTCCTGGCATCCATACCAATGTGTTAGTAGAGATGGCTTTCCAGGGAGGTCTACAGACGGGGACTGTATGATGAGTGGGTGGGTGCTTTTGGGTCCAGGATTCTGGAATGGCCCGAATGAGGAGATGAGAGGTAAGCATCAGGGCGATGAAAATGCTGTTGCAGGAGCCCGGCCCTGGAAATGTCCCTGGGACAGAAGGACCCTAATATAGCCCACAGTGCAGGGACTCTGAAAGCAGAGCAGCCTCACCCAAGCACAGTGTCCTTTGAGGACTTCAACTGGAAAAGTAAACCGAACTTTGGCAGGTCAAGCACGTTTGGGACAGGATATTTATACATGGCTATTTCTGTAACTGGAATTGATCAGCCATGGGTATTCCGGGTTAGCTCAGTTCCCATCCCCTCAGGCACACACGGCCATGGCACGTATTTACATGTTCTGGTGTGTGTGAGTGTGTGTGTGTGTGTGTGTGTGTGTGTGCGCGCGTGCTGTGGGTGGGTGGTAGTGTATGGACAGAGAAGCCATTCTGACTTTTCTTCCTAGCATTTCATCATATCTCCTTCAGGGTCCACTTATGAACTCCTAAACCATTAGGATTGGTGTTTGACTTCATAAGAATTCTCTCTGGTAACAAGTTAAACATTTTCAGGTCCCACATGAAGGCTCACCGTTAGGTCTAGGGTATACCTGGGAATCTGTATTTTTAAAATCTCCTCATGTGATACCAATGCCAAGTTTGGAAAGCAATGATTATACAACAGAATCTGAAAAGTATATAATCACTCGTTGTGTCCAACTCTTTGTAACTCCATAGACTGCAGACCATCAGGTTCCTCTGTCCATGGCATTTTCCAGGCAAGAATACTGGAGTGGGTTGCCATTTCCTGCTCCAGGGGATTTTCCCCTACCCAGGGATTGAACCTGTGTCTCCTGCATTGACATGCAACTTCTTTACCACTGAGCCACAGGGGAAACATACAAGGAGAAATAAATGGGAAATATTTATTTTGTGGTTTCCTCTGAATAGAGACACATTCTAAATAGCTGTATTTAGTCAAAGAATGGTATCACAAAACTATTAGGGTCAGATTTTTAAATTCAGATGATCAAAGTCTCTTCTTTTAGACTTTTCCTCTTGATTCTGATATTCTTCTTGAGGCAATTATGTTTCTATAGCAGCTTAGATATTTCTCTTAAGCTATTGTAAACAGTCTTTACTGATTATATACTATAAATGATAATGGTGTTACAGAAGCAAAGATCCATCCAGTATTTTGTTTTGCTTTTACTAAGCGTTTACATGTCATTTTACAGTATAAACTTTCTCTATATTTTTGCTCCCAGTGGCCTTTATAAGCAGATTAGACATCAGTGAGTATTCAAAAGAGCCTTCTACCCTGCTTGCTGCAACTAGAGAAAAAGCCCAAGTGCAGCAATGAAGACCCACCACAGCCAAAAATAAATAAATAAGTAATTTTTTAAAAGCCTTCTAAAGAGTCATAACTGTTCTCAAGACATGCAAGTTACAAAATGTTAAAAGACTCCATCAAACCCAGCGCACAGACATATATGTATATAGTATCTAATAGCTTACTAGTCTTACTGAAAAATAATCACAAAACCAAATATTGTAATGAAAATCTCTAGACAATCATACAAAAAAAAGGAAATGAAGATCTATCCTGTGAGACCCCAGAAAAACCAACTGGATATATGAAAATGAATTCCTGGGAGAGTAGATGGAGGCAAATAGTGAGTCCAGGGCAACAAAAGAGCCTGTAGTTACACAAAGTGGGTGAGTATTTTTAGAAGTACATTGTGATCTTCCTGAAAGATTTTCTTTTGGTGAAACAATTCATAATTGAGTAATGTACCTGCTTAGTCTCTCCTTTGCAGTCCATTATTTTTTCTCTCCACTCTATCCTTTTCTATGTCTCTGCATAGAGGAGTGTGTGTATGTGACATGTGACATGAAGTATAAGGGAAGAAAACACTTTAAAGTAACAGACCAGCCCTTATGACAAAAACAGTTCAAGAGCCAAATAACAGAAACAAGATAAGATGATATTTTCACTCACTATACTGACCACACAGGAAAAAGAGATTACCAGATTGCTAATAACAGACGTCGACTACAAAAGTCATACAGCATTAGCAGACATAGGAGGGGGCAGTGATGTAAAGTGCCATGGAGAAGGGGATGAATACTATAGTAAGAAAAGTGAAGAGAGAAAGGCCAGTCAGAAAACAGAAGTGGTAAAGGTCAGAAGCTTAGCAAAGAAGAGAGGCAAAGGACCACAAATATTTTAACAGCAGTGGGATGAGAAAGAGGAGACAATCAATTATTTGTGCTGGATTAAGGCAGGGGTTGGGGTGGAGGGTGGGACTTGTAGGAGGAAACACTGAAGTTTAGGAGACTTCCACTTTGAGAGGCCAGTTAGCACTCTACTGTTTTTGTGCCCTACTGAAAATACAAGGAGATCCAACCAGTTCATCCTAAAGGAGATCAGTCCTGAAAATTCATTGGAAGGACTGATGCTAAAGCTGAAACTCCAATACTTAGGCTATCTGATATGAAGAACTGACTCATTTGAAAAGACCCTGATGCTGGGAAAGATTGAAGGCAGGAGGAGAAGGGGATGACAGAGGATGAGATGGTTGGATGGCATCACCGACTCAATGGACATGGGTTTGAGTAAACTCTGGGAGTAGGTGATGGACAGGATCCGGCGTGCTGCAGTCCATGGGGTCGCAAAGAGTTGGACACGACTGAGTGACTGAACTGAAAAATATAACTGAGTTAGGGATGGGATGGAGAGAGGCAAAGTTTAGGACTTGGATTTACAGTGAATTTAGAATTCAACAAAGGGCTTACTTCCATAGTCTCTAGGTTATTGAATTTTAATGCAGTAAAATTTTCACGAAAAATTTTGCCAATCACCTGTCACTTATACTAGGAGAAACTTATCGTTCCTAACTAAGATGATATTTATTTCAACAGCACTACTATATGTGTGCTTAGAAGAAATGGAGCAGCTCTCAGAGTCAAGAAAAGAGTTCAAAATGCAGTACTTGGTTGCAATCTCAAAAACAACAGATTGATCTCTGTTTCCAAGGCAAACCATTCAATATCACAGTAATCCAAGACTATGCCCCAACCACTAATGCCAAAGAAGCTGAAGTTGAATGATTCTATGAAGACTTACAATACCTTCTAGAACTAACACCAAGAAAAGGTGTCCTTTTCATTATAAGGGACTGGAATGCAAAAGAAGGAAATCAAGAGACACCTGGAGTAACAGGCAACACTGGCCTTGGAGTACAAAATGAAGCAGGACAAAGACTAACATAGTTTTGCCAAGAGAATGCACTGGTCATAGCAAGCAACCTCTTTCAACAACAAAAGAGATCATTCTACACATGGACATCACCAGATGGTCAATACCAAAATCAGATTTATTATATTTTTTGGAGCCAAACATTGAGAACCTCTATACAGTCAGCAAAAACAAGACCGGGAGTGGACTGTGACTCAGATCATGAACTCCTTATACCAAAATTCAGAGTTAAATTGAAGAACATAGAGAAAACAACTAAGCCATACAGGTATGACCTAAATCAAATCCCTTATGATCATACAGTGGAAGTGACACATAGATTCAAGGGATTAGATCTGACAGAGTGCCTGAAGAACTGTGGACGGAGGTTCAGGACATTGTACAGGAGGTGGTGATCAGAACCATCCCCCAAAAAAAGAAATGTAAAAAGGCAAAATGGTTGTCTGAGGAGGCCTTACAAATAGCTGTGAAAAGAAGAAAAGTGAAAGGCAAAGGAGAAAGGGAAAGATATACTCATCTGAATGCAGACTTCCAAAGAATAGCCAGGAGAGATAAGAAAACCTTTTTAAGCAAACAATGCAAAGAAATAGAGGAAAACAATAGAATGAGAAAGACTAGAAATCTCTTCAATCAAATTAGAGATACCAAGGGAACATTTCATGCAAAGATAGGCACAATAAAAGACAGAAATAGTATGGACCTAACAGAGGCAGAGGCTATTAAAAAGAACTGGCAAGAATACACAGAAGAACTATACAAAAAAGATCTTAATGACCCAGATAATCACAATGGTGTGGTCACTCACCTAGAGCCGGACATCCTGGGATGTGAGGTCAAGTGGGCCTTAGGAAGCATCACTACAAAGCTAGTGGAGGTGATGGAACTCCAGCTGAGCTATTTCAAATCCTAAAAGATGATGCTGTTAAAGTGCTGCACTCAATATACCAGCAAATTTAGAAAACTTGGCAGTGGCCACAGGACTGGAAAAGTCAGTTTTCATTCCAATCCCAAAGAGCAATGCCCAAAAATGTTCAAACTACCACACAATTGTACTCATTTCACATGCTAGCAAAGTAATACTCAAATTGTTTCAAGCTAGGCTTCAACAGTATGTGAACACTGAACTTCCAGATGTACGAACTGGATTTAGAAAAAGCAGAGGAACCAGAGATCAAATTGCCAACATCAGTTGGATCATAGAGAAAGCAAGAGAATTCCAGAAAAACATCTACCTCTGCTTCATTGACTATGCCAAAACCTTTGATTCTGTGGATCACAACAAACTGTGGAAAATTCTTCAAGAGACGGGAATACCAGACCACCTCACCTTCCTTTGGAGAAACCTGTATGCAGAAGAAACAACAGTTAGAACCAGACATGGAAAACAGACTGGTTCCAAGTTTGGAAAGGAGTATGTCAAGGCTGTATATTTTCACTCTGCTTATTTAACATATGCAGAGTATATCATGCAAAATGCCAGGCTGGATGAAGCACAAGCTGGAATAAAGATTTTCAAGAGAAATGTTAATAGCCTCATATATGCAGATGACGCCACCCTTATGGAAGAAAGTAAAGAGGAATTAAAAAGTCTCTTGATGAAGGTGAAAGAGGAGAGTGAAAAAGCTAGATTAAAACTCAACAATCAAAACACTAAGATCATGGCATTCAGTCCCATCACTTCATGTCAAATAGATGGGGAAACAATGGAAACAGTGACAGACTTTATTTTCTTGGGCTCCAAAATCACTCTGGATGGTTACTGCAGCCATGAAATTAAAACACACTGGCTCCTTGGAAGAAGAGCAATTACAAACCTACACAGTGTATTAAAAAGCAGAGACATTACTTTGCTGACAAAACTCCATCTAGTCAAAGTTATGGTTTTTTCCAGTAGTCATGTACAGTTGTGAGTTGGACCTTACATGTTTACTCTGTTTCTATATCCCTTGAATTTATAAATTCATTTGTTACATAATGTATCAATAAATGATAAGGGTGAATAAATGAACAAGAAGCAATGATTATTTCCTTTTCCTTTTTTTTGGCTTATAGGATCTTAGTTCCTTGACCAGGGATTGAACCTATCTATGCTTTCTGCAGTGGAAGCACAGAGTCATAACCATTGGTCAGATGGGGAATTCCACAATGATTCTTTTCTAATCACTGCTAATAAGGACTCAATTTGCATTTGTCCCCATGTAGACATTAAATCCATAGACATAAGATAGATGATGGGTAGGTAGATACTGGTTTAGTAGGTCTAGACTGTGAAACTATAGTCAAAATTTCCCTAGCTATTCTAAATTACAGGTAGGTAGAGAACATCTTTGGAGAAGGGAATGGCTACCCACTCCAGTATTCTTACCTGGAGAATTCCATGGACAGAGGAACCCGGTGGGCTACAGTCCATGGGGGTCACAAAGAATCAGACACGATTGAGTGACTGACACACGGAACAATTGCATTAATACACTTGGAGGGAGAAAAGCCCCACTACTGTTGAGCTATTATGTTATTAATTTGGTAGCTATTTTTATATTTATATAAATATTAATTTATGTTTATAATTTATAGATAATATATATAAAAGTATCTGTTTTTATTTATACTCTCACCTTATTCCAAAAGAATTTAAAACACTCAACAGAATGCTACATCTAATAACAGGCTTAAAAAGTAAGTGAGATTATAAAAGCAAAAGAAATACAGGTAAAAGAGTTATCAGTCAGGACTAAGGTTGAAAGATGGTGCTGTCTGGGAGGGGTAAGAAACCACAGGGATCAGTGATAGCATTTGTATTTACTCTAAGTATTTAGCACTGCCTTCTGCAGTGATGCACGGTAAGGTGAGCTCAGAGTCAGTTTCTCCCTGCTTACAGTTTGTTACTGCTTTTCTTTTCCCTTGCCTGTATTCTCTGAGCCAGCACCACTACGAAAAAAGAAAATATTTTTAGTGTTAGTGATTCTTTCCAAGCTTGCCCTTACCCAGCTTATTCACCTCATTAACATCATCTCTTAAAAAATTTTAAAAAGAACATACTCTCCAGCTGCCATCTAAACATAAAGCTGAGATTGACTAAAGATACTTCTAGCAATGCTATGCTATGCTATGCTAAGTCGCTTCAGTCGTGTCCGACTCTGTGCGACCCCATAGACGGCAGCTCACCAGGCTCTGCCGTCCCTAGGATTCTCCAGGCAAGAATACTGGAGTGGGTTGCCATTTCTTTCTCCAGTGCATGAAAGGGAAAAGTGAAAGTGAAGTCGCTCAGTCGTGTCCGACTCTTAGTGACCCCATGGACTGTAGCCTACTAGGCTCCTCCGTCCATGGGATTTTCCAGGCAAGAGTACTGGAGTGGGGTGCCATTGCCTTCTCCGACTTCTAGCAATAAATAGTTTTAAATATCTGGAGATGTTAATCTGAAAGGCAACAATAATATCCCCCAAAACTTGTTCACCTTGGTACCCAGAGGTCCTAAAAGTGCAGCCATTCTTACAACTCGAAAGGCTGGGTGTTGTGTGAAATTTGGGGGACAGGGCATGGAGAGGATGGTGCTGGGGAAGTGTAGGCAGGAGCCAGAGCAGAGAGAATGCAAAGTCTTTCAAATGTCTTGAATCTGTAGGAATTGAATTGTGGGTCGCCGGTTCAGCTTCTGTGCATGACCTTTAAACAGCCTAGTCTGAATTCCAGATGAAACAGGACACCTGTGGGTCTCCGCAGGCTGGCTTTCCTTTCACTGCTCCCACTCGACTGCTCTGAAGGCACGAGGCAGCTGCCCTTTCCAAACACACCCATGGACCCACTGCCTACTTTGATAGTTGAAAGTTGGAAAGTGAGACCGCTCTCTGGGCTTCTATTCACTTAAACTGGTCAGACCAGTAGAGGAAAGCAAGGTGGTTCTGTCTCCTTCCCCTCCCTTGTGAGCAAGCAGTTTAACAGAAAACAAATCCCACTGACTCAAAAATATCCAAAGCACAAGGCAGGCCTTAGCTGGAGCCAGTTTTACAGGACAGGATGTGGTCACAAAGACCGTTATCACAAAATCATGGGATCCAGGGTCCATCAGACTGGTAGATGAAAATGCCAGAAGGGGTTCCTGCTCTCCATGCTGTGAATACTCCAAAACAGCAAATGGTTTCTTTAACTTTTAAGGCCACAGGACACTGGAAATTCTGAAAACACTACTTGGTGGAAGCATTTTATTCTCCAAGGGAAAGCACAAACCTTAATTTCTTTTAAAGCATGATCAAATGAATTATCAAAATGTTGAAATTCCAGAGAGTTCAATGAACTTCAAAACAACTTGAGCATTCTGGTTTGTTTTCAGAGGTGTGTAGAAGGAGTGCTTGTGCCTGGTAATGCATGTAGGGCTTAGAACTCGAGGGTTTGAACCAGTGTTTTATGTCAGCCATTCCCTAGATCTAATCACATCACTGGCAAGTCAGAGCCTCAATGACCTCTTCTTTAAAGCAAGGATAAAGCTATCGAAAGCACTGACTGTGAAAATGTAGGTTACAATGTCTGGCAAATTTCTTGGCATCCATTTGCTCAGATGAATCTGAAGCAGACAATGCTGGGAGAGGTAACCTAGTAGACTACTGGTGCTCACTTCAAATAATCCCAGGAGGCCATAGCTCAACCTAGTCTGTCATTCCAGAATTAGAGACTACTTTTTCCAACGCCAGCTTCTTTAGGAGAAGAGAGAGATTCAGAGGTTTGACAGTGAAGTCACTGACACTTAACAATGGAAGGGATGCAGTGTGGCTAGGTTGATTCTGAAACCCAGAGACCTTTCCTAAAACATGCTTTCTTCTGTGGGTACCAAAAATCACATTTTTATTCTTATTGATACCTTCTCCTCAAGAATATCAGTGAGTTGCTTCAGCACTTATAAGACAAGTCTCCTAAGGCTCATCCTAGCTTGACAATGACTTTCTAGTTTCATTATTAGGCAGTAAAATATGGCAGCATCAGGATATGCTGTAAATCCATACCTGAGTCTAGAGATGAAAACATGGTTAAGTTGATTAATTTTTGTAAGACTTTTTCATCTATAAAATGGAAATAATAAAAGAACCTACTGAGTAGGGTTTTAGTGAGGATTATGCTGGCTGCTGCTGCTAAGTCGCTTCAGTCGTGTCCGACTCTGTGCGACCCCATAGATGGCAGCCCACCAGGCTCCGCCATCCCTGGGATTCTCCAGGCAAGAATACTGGAGTGGGTTGCCATTTCCTTCTCCAGTGCATGAAAGGGAAAAGTGAAAGGGAAGTCGCTCAGTCGTGTCCGACTCTTAGCGACCCCATGGACTGCAGCCTACCAGGCTCCTCCATCCATGGGATTTTCCAGGCAAGAGTACTGGAGTGGGGTGCCATTGCCTTCTCCGAGTGAGGATTATGGAGGTTAATAAATTTCAGTTGCTAGGCACTGCACTTGGCACATAGTGATTAGTCAAAGAAGTTTGATTGCTATTAACACTATAGGTATTGAGGGCTGTGTGATTGGAATTACAATTAGGTAAGAGCACAATTAAAAAGCAGAGACATTACTTTGCCAACAAAAGTCTGTCTAGTCAAGGCTATGGTTTTTCCAGTGGTCATGTATGGATGTGAGAGTTGGACAGTGAAGAAAGCTGAGAGCCACAGAATTGATGCTTTTGAACTGTGGTGTTGGAGAAAACTCTGGAGAGTCCCTGGGACTGCAAGGAGATCCAACCAGTCCATCCTAAAGGAGATCAGTCCTGGGTGTTCATTGGAAGGGCTGATGTTGAAGCTGAGGCTCCAATACTTTAGCCACCTGATGCGAAGAGCTGACTCATTGGAAAAGACCCTGATGCTAGGAAGGATTGAGGGCAGGAGGAGAAGGGAACAACAGAGGATAAGATGGTTGGATGGCATCACTGACTCAATGGACATGGCTTTGGGTAAACTCTGGGAGTTGGTGATGGGCAGGGAGGCCTGGCGTGCTGCGGTTCATGGGGTCACAAAGAGCCAGACACGATTGAGCGACTGAATTGAACTGAACTGAACTGAACTGAAGAGCACATATACTAAAAGTGTGATGAAGTAAAATTTTCTAAAATTGGCTGTAATGATGTTTGTCATAGAACCACAAAAGTTGATTACATAATATCTAAAATTCAGCATTGATAGTTATATAATAAGAGTTATGATTTTCTTCAAATATCAGACTTTCAAAGTAAGAGAGATCAAATTCCAGATATCTCTATGTTCTTGAATTTTGCTTTAACTTCATTGGAAACTCATTCATACTTTAATGCAAGATAATGGGTATGAACTTCCCCCAATGAGTAGATCAAAATATTTAGTAATAGGCAAGAATAAAGAACATGAAACAACTTAACTGGATTATAACCATCAATAGGCAGAGGTTACATCATTTTTACATTTGGGCCCCTAATAAATTCCATTATTTGATAACAAGAGTAAAAGTCAAAACAGTATTAACTGTTGAGTATAAGAAGGAACCAGAGCAATCACAGATGAGTATACTATGTTCATCACTTAAACTATACTCACGGTGTTTTGAAGACTAGAATGGGCAAAATGGGTCATTTTCAAAATGGCAAGGCCATCATTAATGTTGGAAAAAGAAACTGTCTAGAGGTAGATCAGGATGAATAGCACAGGCAAAGAATATCTTACATTAATGGTTACCAATAATACGCTGGAAGGGCCAGCTGTATTCTCTCCTGTGGTCATTAAGTGTGCAAAGCCTTGACTGGCACACACAGTGGGCCAAGCCTGCCTTCACAGCAAAAGTCATATCCATGAAAAAGTTCCTGGGAATCTTTGTGAAGAAACTGAGGGGCACCATTGCACAAGCTTCTGGGGCTTTAAGTAGAAATTAGTACCATGGTTCTCCCTAAAGATTCTCCTATTGTTAAAGTGGTCCATAGGAGTCCCCTGAGTCAACACTTTTCCTTCAGATTGAGGAAAGGGCGTGCCAAAAATGTTCTAGACAATTTTCACTCAGAGAAGACAGACTGGTAACCAAGTAGTCTGACACATACTATTACCTACTCTACTTTTCCTCTCCTAAGACATGTGGAAAGAACATAATGCTATATTTAGCAAAGTTGGTCAACACAGATTCTGACTAATAATGCAGGAACAGGCTGACAGTAAATGATAACAAAATATTACCCTGTGTCATCTTCGGACTTCAAAAGGAATGGCCCAAGATACAGCCATACGATCTTTCACTGTCTTCCACTCACTCCCAAGGTATCCATCCAGCTATGGTGAGTCATCATCAATTTTTGGCATAAAAGTGACAGCATTAGTGTTTTCCCTTAAATGGAGAAGTCTATTTTACCAATATCAGTTTTACCAATATCATTTACTGGAGTCCTGTTCTCACTACAAAGCACAGGAAATTATGAACTTAAGTACCATCACGTATTTTCATGCAAGCCTTCTTTTTTATGAAAATGCTTCTATTGAAATCCTCATCCAGTACACTTGTACTCACCAATTTAAAGCTTAGTATCATTTCCTTACAGGATGTTCTGGCTGAAAGAAACTAAGGAAAATTCATTTATTATATTTGATAGTAAAAGAATATCTAGAGCTTTAGTTAATTAGGCTGTGAACAGTTATTCCCTGTTTAGACACTCTTCAGCTGTGAAGGAGATTGGCAGAGGATGAGATGGCAGGATAGCATCACCAACTCAATGGACAGGAATTTGAGCAAACTCTGGGAGATAGTGGAGGACAGGGGAGCCTGGTGTGCTGCAGTCCATGGGGTTGCAAGCAGTGGGACATGACTTAGTGACTGAACAACAACAGCAAAATATAAGAAAAAAATATGCATGTTCTCATTCTAAACTTTTATGCTTAAAACTGTGATTTATTTTAGGGAATAGAAAAGGACCAGGCACTTGGTTTAAGGGAAGAGGAAGGCAGAAAAAACATGGCCAGATCCATGCTCATGTCCAGAAAGCTGCTGGCAACCCTCCAGTTCAGCGGGAGACTTAGTTGACTGGGAATTTGCCATTCACAGCAAGTGGATAGCAATGAACACGAGCAGAGTGCTGTGTATTTGGAATCACCACAGTGAGGGGATCAAGAGGAATAAAGGGCCCAGTTACCTAGTGCAGGCAAATCTCTACATCTTTTGCTTCTTCCCAGGAACTTTTCTAATCGTGTTTTTCTGTCTTGACAACCAAATTGCATAAGACCATGGAAAGTCTGTCCCACTCCCTGTCTTACTGGAAAAAGAGGAATGAGGATCTTCCAGAAGGAATATTCTTCCTTATGCTAGGAAGGATGGAGGAAGGTAGAGAAGAGCTGACTCGGTGTTTCTATTTGTTATCACAGCGGAAACAAGAATTATCCTGGCTTATACATCTTCCATACTCATTTCATCACATTATTTAAATAACCCACATCTACTGTTTCTATCTCAGAAATCTTTCAGAATTCATCTCCTGTTTTCTAACTCCTATACTTCCTTCTTTCAGTTGCACATACTTTCTTACTTTTACTACTATAAAACTTCCTTAATTGGGGACTTTGTTTTTCTTCATTATAGTTCACCTTTCACACTGCTATAAAGATTCTCTTTCTATAACAAAATCTGATCATATCACTTCTTTACTTAAAAATTTATTCTCTGTTGTTTCAAAGTGTCTGATTTTTGTTCTGGATGTGACCTTAGAAATTATACTAAAAATCAAAACTCCACAGTTAATTTTGACCTACAGCTGTTACTGAGAATCACTGTTTTAAACTTTTCCATGTAAAGGAAAACAAAATAGGCATGATATTGCTCTGATAATATGCCTTAAAATTCTTATCTAGGAAAAACAAAGGAAGTGGGACTGGTTTTGTTTTTCTAGTATATGTCATATAAGTAGAAAAATGTCAAATTAAATAAATCCATCATGGATAGCAGATATAGTGGCATTTGCTATCTTTTCTCTTCAATACAGTTTTCATTTTCATGAAAGATCCATCAATACCATCGAGTTCCAAGTCCAATGGATTTATCCAAATAAGAACTGGCTATCCTCTGATAACTACATATCCCACCCTTCTATCAGCTTTTCCAGGCTATTAGAAGTTATATCAGAACACTTTCTTCTTTATTTATTTAGAACACTGAGATAGGGGAAAGAGAAAGAATCAGGGGAGACAAAGATTATACCAGGCAATTCAGCACTGGGAAGAATCAGTTAGGAAATATATTTCATATCCCCTTTAGTTTTACTCTTGGAAACAGAGAAGCATACAAAACCAAGGAGATAATAAATGTTTATGCACCTATTATCCAGTTTCAAAATTATCAACTCATCTCCACCCTTGTTTCATTAATACTCCCCCCACATACACTCTTTCCATCATACACACTGGATTATCTTGTAGCAAAGCTAAGACTTTTCTTTATTCCTCTGGAAATATTGTAACATGAACCTGTAAAAGGCAAAAGCTTTAAAAACAGAGCCACAGTACACTTGCTGCATTGCAATGTTTTGCTATTGCTGCTGTAACAAATTACTGCAAACTTAGTGGTTTATAAAAACATAAATTTATTCTCTTATAGACCTAAAGGTCAGAAATTGGAAATGAGTCTCAAAGGGGATAAACTCAAGGTGTCATCAGGTAGGACTCGTTCCTTTTCAGGTCTCCACAGGAGAATCCACTTCCAGCTGCTAAAAGCTAATGGCATTTCTTGGCTACATCACTCTGACTTCTGCTTCAGTCATATTTTCTTCATTGACTTCCTTGCTTCTCATTTCTAAAGGTTGCTGGATTACATTTAGGTTCTACCCACATAGTTCAGGTCAATCCTTAACTTAACCATATCTGCCAACTCCCTTTTGTCATATAAATAACATATTGGCAAGTACCAAAACCTAGGACATGGAAGTCTTTGGGGACCATTAATCAACCATTACTCAACCTACCACACACTTAAAAATTAACAGTAGTTCCTTAGTTTCATCATATATCTGGTCAGAGTTCAAATCCCTCTGATCATCTCATATATTCTTTTGTTTGATTTTGTTTTCAGATGGTTTGTTTCAATCAGTACCTGAAGTCCATACACTATAATTGTCTTATAGGGTTTTTTTTTTACTTGCAATTTATTTGTTGTAGAAGCTAGATCATTTGAGCTAGATCTATTTAACTAGATCATTAAATATCCCACATTCAAGATTATGTCTATGTAGTTATTTAATACATACCTTTGCCCCCATTTTTCCTGTTAACTGAGTTATATCAAGAAGCTTGATCAGTTTCAGGTTGTAATTTTGGCAAAAAGTTTTCATAATGTCTCTCATTCCATTTAAGCATTATTTTTACATTCTCCTTTCCTTTATCAAAACCTTTTTCTCAGAAGAAGCTCCATCATTCTGGTAGTTGTTAAGCTTTGTTTTGAATCAGCAAGCGCTGGATGATGAATTATTGTTATGAATTAATTTAAAGGCTCTAGTACCCACCTTCACCACAGATTCTGACTTTAGTTCTGTTCTACTCAACAGTACCAAGAGTAAAATCCTAGAGTTATCAGACATTCCAATCACATTACCAAGTTGATACTGTTGCTGACTTGCTTGATTCAAATTTGCAGGAAGAATGTTCTAGAAAGAGTGATCCATTGATTCTACAGACTTAGCCTAAGTTTGAAGAATGACTTCAGGTCCTGGGATAACTCATGTGTTACATTCTCCGAGAACTGATAAGTGAGACCACATTCATGACAAATTCAGGCCACAGTCGAATATCAGAAAGCAGAGGATATGGCCTCTATGATAGAAGAAGGAGATTCAGAAATCAAGATACCAGGATGAACCAATCCTTGGTCATCGTTGATCTCTCTGTCTTTCTGTCAAAGTTCTCACCATCAGATAGCTGATTTCAAGGATGGGATAGAACAGTAGACAATTATAAGACAGAAAAATGTGCTCATAGGTCATTCTGGGAGCAGAATGGAAAGACTGAGACATAACTGCTTTCACTTTGCTGACTAAAAAGAAGAATAAGCTTTTTCTTCTGATTTAAAAAGGCAAACAGATTTTGATAGCCATATAATATGGTATAAAGATTGAATGGTCTGTCCTGGGTTTGGCTGCAAACTCTACCACTACCTACCTATGTGATTTGGGGGCAAAACTTTAAAAGTTCTGGATTATTGGTCATCTTTAAAATGCAGGCATGACTAGACAATCTTGAAAGCCCCTTCCACAGATTTTTTCTAGTGCCCATCATTGCTAATGTTAAACACAACAAAAAATGTACGTTCATCCCCAATCTTATGCACTTCATAGAATTTTTATGATTAGCAGATTTTAAAACATGCTTTTGCATAGCACTTCAATGAAGATTCTTGATTCTTGAAATCCTGTAGGCTTCCTCAACAGGTTCCACCCAAGAGTAGGCTGGAAACACACTAAAATATCTTAACATAGATGTGTTTTTCTTGTCACTCATCCCTGCTCTCTAACTGGTACATCATTGCTATAAACAGGGTCTCCAAATACTTTGTCAATACATTCATACTAAAACACAAATTTCTGATACTTGAGAAAATGGAGTTCAATGAAACAGTAAGAATTCATTCATACTATCGTATTTGGTGACTACTAATTTTGCTAGAATGAGAGAAGAAGAGAAATGGAAATATTTCATTTAAAGCAATATCTTTTATGATCCCAGAGAGACATTAAAAATAGAAATGTTTGCATTCCTGTGAATCAATTCAATAAAATTTCTTGGTATTGCTTGGGCAAAGGGAACGGTTGATTGGCAGTAGTTGTACTCTATTCAACTCAGGCAACTCAGGTACAACATGATAAGATGCAGGAAGACAGATGGTTACAAGCAAAACTCCTTCACTGACAGCACCTATACAATGGGCAAATAGATCATTAAGTAGGTGGATCAGTAGGAAAGTCAAACCCAATACATTTATCTTAAAATAATCACTTGGGGTGGACATAAATAGCCTCTCTATTTTTCATAGTACAGTACATGCATTATGCTCTACATGAAATAAAGATCAGCTGGTTATTGAAAACATGTGAATCCCTCACAATGCGGTTAGAGAAACATATGGTTTCAATAACCAAGTAGTATTTGTTTAACATACAGTGACTTTATTATTAAATGTGGTATGATTATTTAATTTGAACGTCAAATATTGAAACCAACCTGGCTAAAGATTAACAGCTAATACCTACTTAATGTTAAATATTCAACAAAGGCTTTTTAATGTGGAATCGCTACTTAACTGCCTCAGTCCTGGAGATTTTCTTTTAATTTACCTTATTATCCCACAAACCCTATGTGTTAAAACCTTAGAATTATACAGCCTTAGCACTACAACCTCCTTACAAAACTTCCAGTCTATGCCTTTGTCCTTTTCCATAGATGAGAGGCAAGACGATATATTAGAAGTTTCATGAACAGTTTTCTATTTTCCAATTTAGCACTTTTCATGACACCACACTCCTATTCTCATAGAAGAATTAACTACAAGAGGATCAGAGAGCCAATATTTTCTGAAATAGAACTCTATAAAACCAGTATGTGGCCAGTACAGAAAAAATTTTCTTTCCTAATCTACACCCTTCCCTAACTCCCACATCTCCCCACCCCCAAATATTTCCCCATAGTAGGTCCAGCAGCTCTTGCTGGCTCAATGCCTAGGACATGAATTCGAGTCTTCAATCCTGGAGTTAAAGACTAAAATTCTTACTCCAGATTTCCAGTGTAGTTACAGAAAGAATGGAACTGAACACAACTGTCTTACAGAGGAAACATGATTACCAAGTACCGAAAAATCCAAGGAGAGGAGCAAAATCATGGCAGGAGAAGCCATGAGTCCCCAGCCTAATAGTGGGTCAGGGTAAAGCAATGAAGCCTTTTTGTATTTGGGTTTAACTGTGATTTGTGGGTAGATTAAGCCAAGGGTGGAGGAGCCCATTAAAACTGGAATTGAGCCAAATATTTGAAGAATCTGGTGTTCTATAAACATGAGTCCCCCAACCCTTCTTTCTCACTCTTACCCTCTTTGCTAAAATGGCTACAGAAACAAAACTTAATCAAGTATGTTTCAAGTCAGCAACCAAAATGGTGAGCTATATGCTGCTACTGCTGCTGCTAAGTCGCTTCAGTTGTGTCCGACTCTGGGCAACCCCATAGACGGCAGCCCACCAGGCTCCGCCGTCCCTGGGATTCTCCAGGCAAGAACACTGGAGTGGGTTGCCGTTTCCTTCTCCAATGCATGAAAGTGAAAAGGGAAAGTGAAGTCGCTTGGTCGTGTCCGACTCTTTGCGACCCCATGGATGCAGCCTACCAGGCTCCTCTGTCCATGGGATTTTCCAAGCAAGAGTACTAGAGTGGGTTGCCATTGCCTTCTCCTGGTGAGCTACATGACAGTTTATCAAGTCACATGACAAACATGTTTAATAAAGGAGCTTATTTTGCCTGGAGAAAGCAATAGATAATTGTTTAAGAGTGTGTGTGTGGGCACCTGTGCTCACATGTGTGCACACACAGAGGGAGGGAATAGGAAGGGAGTGGAAAGGATGAGAGGAAGGGAGTTGCTGCTTTAGGATTGTCTTTACATACTTTATCTGCTTTGTGGAATTAGAACCAGACTATTTCTGTACAACTCCAAGTAGAAAAATTAGTCCTGCAGTCAGAAAAACAGGCAAGTGATTTCTGCTAATAATCAAAAATAGTTCTTTTAACCATCAGAGTTGCCCAGTGATAAAATGATGGGACCAGCCAACACTGTGAGTTCCTAGTTTTTGAGAATTTTTAGACAAAGAGAGACTGAACTGCCTAGGGTATCCCTTCAGTGAAGTGAGTTCTGATGCCTTTTCTGTTCAACTCAAGAGTCTATGGACTTGCTCTATAAGCCTTGTATTCATTTTTCATGAAGTAACATTTGACTGCAGATCCTTCAGATGTGATTTTCTTTGAGAAAGAAAGGTAAAGTCAAGAGACAACAAGGAAGATGGAGCAAAGGAAGATCAGGAGACTCTCAGAAAAAGAACTGACCAAGAACAAGCAAGAGAAGAATAGACCTCCTCAGTTACCATAATGATTCAACAGGACACAGTTCCTATATTGAAATCAGAGAACAGGGAAGAGCTAGGCCAAATGCACTGGATTAGGGCATAAATCAGAGGTTGGAAGAGTAGCTAAGTCAGATGTCAGCTGGAGCGTTCTTGCGCCATGGAGATCTTATTAAACTAGAACCAAACTGCAATTGCCCACAGCTCCTACCCTGATTTCTGGAAGTCCCCATGTGACTTGGGAAACCAGTCAGACTTGATCTGATCTCTGTTGACCTTTTCTGGACAAATATCATGAGTTTGCGGTAAATAACTTTTTTATTCATGGGAAGATTTTCCTAACAGAGCAATATGAAGACAGAATACATAACTGATGGCCAGAGAGAAGGTTCCATCTCAGTGCTGGGGGTGCTGGAGGCAGAGAGGTGATTACTTTGTCAAACCAGGTCACCATCAGGCCACAACCCAAGTTTCTAAACTATTGGCAATGGTCCTAAGAACACCTTCAGGAATAACAGAGAGGAATCTGACACTTATCCCAGGAAACTCAGGAGATATTTCACATAAGATGCTCAGAAAATAACCTATGACTTAGAAATTTTTAACATATATCTTCTCTCCATATATGTGGTTATATTATATTTTTTTCCCATCATCAAAGATAGTCAGTGGGCCCTTATTTTTTTAACAAGTGCCAGCTACATTGCAGCCATTAAAGACCTTTATTCAAAATGCAAAACACCAGACTGACATGTCTCATCAGCTGGGATTTATGCAGCCCCTACATTGGTTGTCAGGGTAGTTTCATTTCTAATATGCTGTGATGGCAGGAGGCAGTTAACTATAAGCCAGACGTGTGGACAACTCATCAAGGAAATGTCTCACACTGTGAATGAGGGCTCTTTTACCTCTGCTATGTTTACACACATCCCCTCCTGGGCACAGGACTCAGAGATCAGTCTCTAAACACGGTAAAATGGAGCAGAACTTTTCTGACAGGCTGGTGTCTAAGCCTGGAATGTCAAGCAGGGACTTCAAGGTCATGGCACGCTGTTTTGGTTGCTCCCATATACCCAAAGCATCCATATGCCAAGGATGGGGAAGAATTAACATCCTACCATCCTTCACCACAAAAAAATCTTATTCCTTATCATCTCACTGTGGAAGAATGTATGCCTTTCCCACCATCAAGATTGACTCACAGTGAATGATTTAAATCACACATGCCCTAATCTCTTCCAGTTCATATCAGCTTCCTGCTCTGATTTCTAAGACCATAAACTCTTGAGATTGAACCACAATACTTATTACTTCTTAAGAGCTAGTTTCACATACACTTTCCTTGTGGGAGGAAAAGAAAAAAAAACTTACATTACAGACTATAAACACTCAGCCTACTCGCCCAAATCTAAACCAAAGATTCAGGATAGACTACTGCCCACTGCACCCTCTGTCCCCAACTTGCTGCCCTCATGTGAGCTCACACATGCCACCAATTAAAGGACATTTACCCTGTAAAAAAAGTGTCTTGGTGTAGTTTTCTTTTTATTCCTCTCAAGAGGCCCCATATTTTATCTTTGGGTCACATACATTTTGAAGCCTTGGAAAATTGTTTTGTGAAAACCAAAAACTGAATTGTGAGCATGCTCAAAAAAATAATATATGAGGAGCAGTTGAAGAAATTGGGGATAATTTTTTTAGAGACGAGAAATTTTGAAGGGATCAGGGTAACTAGCTGACTTTACAAGGGTAAAAAATGGTTTCTGTGATTCTTGAGAGCATGGTTAAACCAATGGATAGAAGTTCCAAGTGGGCTTAGGACAATTTTAGCCTGCTATGAAAATTTTACAACCATGTAATAGCCATTATAGAGGACGAGATGGTTGGATGTCATCACCAACTTAATGGACATGAGTTTGAGCAAACTCCAGGAGATAGTGAAGTGGACGAAAGCCTGGTATGCTACAACCCACAGGGTCAGACTCAACTGAGTGACTGAACAACAACAAAAGATGTAATAAGCTGTCCCAGAAGATAGAGCATGCTTTGCTCCTATAGGGACAGTTCTCAAACAGATGGATTTAAAAAGAAACAAGAAGCCAAGTGTTTATGTTTGGACATCTCAGTTTGTATCCTTAAAAATAAAAGGAAATGAAGAAGATTTTGGAAGTGAAGGCCTTTGGTGGTGTGGTAGGGTTGGAAGCCAGTCTGGGTTGGAGTGAATGGGGTTTAATGATTTTATTTCAGGATCTGCCCTTGTCTGGTGTCTCTGTACTTCGATTCCTAGTAACAGAAATGAAAGCAAAAACTCACACGTGCTACCCCTTTGTTGAATAGTGTGGGGGAAATGGGAAATGTGACACAGGAAAAAGAATAACAAAGGTGAGGCTGTGCATTAGTCCCCTGGCCACTGCTGATTGGAAACATAGCTGACTGCCCACCTGGCAGAGAGGCCCTATGAGAACAGACTGTCCAGGAGGCAGAAGAGAGAAGAATTCATTGTACCTTTCCATTCAATTGTCAAAGTTGGCTTCATGGAAGCCCAGTGCTCTCAGGGAGGGGAGGGGAGGGCAGGACAACTCTCATCTGTTCAAGAAGCAGCCGAGGAAGCGAGATCCCACCAAGGCAGTTTGTGAGCGTGTAAGAACAGCATTGCTCTTTGCCACGTAGAGGGCCAAGGTGGCAGTGATGACCTACTTGGATCCATAGCTGTAGAAATAGCATGGAGACCACCGTGGCCAGAGTCAGGACAATTATAAAGATGGAAGACAAGGAGGCAGGGGGCACATGAGCTCTGTCCAGCATAACTCCCTACCCTAGATTCATGATACTCTCTTTGAAACATGAATGTGGTCTCTGACCATGTCTACTCAGCCTTGTGCGTGCTGCAGCTATGGATATTCATGCCAGAGGAATGGCTCTTTATACTAAGACAGAGATGCCCAGATACACCAGAACAGAGAGCAGATGACAGGTCATCCATACCAGTCACACTCCCATTGATGAGGAAAGAAGTCCCTTCTCTGAAATAACCCTATTGTCTCCAGATCCCAGAGAAGGCAAAGGCCTCTTCGTCTCAATCCTGACTAAGAAATCATACTTTCTAACATTCTTTTGGGGGAGATACTTCCTAAGACTCCTAAACAATTTTTCTTAGGGCTAGTCAAGTTGGCAAAGAGACTGTTTTCTGGGCAAGGCTCATCTTAAGAGATGATTATGTCATTTTGCAGACACATGACCCTGCTCTCTTCCTACTTATTACAATTTCAGTTTGTCAACTGCAGAAGAAACAGCCTAGCATAGAAGGAAGGGAACTTGACATGGAGTTTGAGGACCTGGTAAGTCCTGGACTACTCACTGATTCTGCTCAAAATTTTAAAACCTCAGCATGATTTCCATCTGCCTGTAACTTTGACTCCTTCAGGCAACTGGTGCATGAAAGTTCCATGTACATTATTATTATTAGGACCTCCCAAAAGTGATAGCTGGAGCAGTAGCACATGGAAAATTGATATATGCTTGGAAAGATAAATGATGGTGACATGGAGAGTCTGACTAAACTGGTTGTGAAAGGAAAGCCCTGCAAGTTAATAAGGACAGGTGTATGGCTTTAAAGATAACTCCAGATGGTATCAATGTGGTACAGCATATTCCTTGACACTGGTTCTATTTAGTGGGGAAAGACACTCAGGGATTGGAACAAGAATGTTTAGGAGAGGTAGAACCAAGATTATTAGAGAAAGACATGGAGACAACTACAAAGTACAGGGGCCATTCTACTGAGGACATTTCAATGTAAGCTGTCACTAAGAGATCTTTCTTTTTACTAAAACTTCATTCAGTTAACAAGCATTTTGAGGCTACCCTTTGTATGTCTAGCTTTGATAGGTAAGGCTGTGTAGTACACAGAGAGAGTAAAAAATATGATTCTCTTCCTCAAAGTATATGAAAGCCAGCTGCCATTTTAAGGTACCATGTCTGGAACAACAAAAGAGAGAAGCAAAACATAATAAAATTTGCACACGTAAATAAAGTGAAAATAGACAATAAGAGATATCCAATATCAAACAGGGCCTTATACTGGACAATGAAAAAAAGAGGATAATAATAGGTATTATTTATGGAGCGCTTACCCTATTATATAATAGGGTCTATTCTAAGCCTTTTCATGTGCTAACTCATTCAATCCTCATAATAATCATAAAAAGAAGAAAGTGAGGCACAGAAATGTTAGGTAACTTGCCCAGTGCTACACAGCTATTGAGTGGCATGGAGAAAAACCAAACCCAGCAACTCTGAAGAATACTAGAGGTTTACTAGATACATGCTACTACAGGTCTTTCTTGCGTTCCCAGAGTCAGGTCCCTGCTCATGAGTCAATGGTTACCTGCTGAAATGACATGAGATAAACTGAATGAGCTGGGAAGAGGCAGGAAAGAAGCACAAAGATCATCACAGACAGTGGAACAGCAGAAGCAGGAATGAGCAGAACTCTGCCTTTGTTCCCAGGGCAAAGACCAGATGCCATTCAGGGAAGACATCCAGGGGCACAGTTTAGCCTTGTGATGCTACAGAGACGATGGCAGAGTAAGAATAATGCTGGAGCAAGACCAGGGCTCCATAACTCTCACGACCAAGAGAAGAGTGCATGATTATGAATGATACCATAAGCAACAGACATCCTCTGATCTGGTGACTGGGCTCTGCTCTGCAAATACAATATGTTACTGTAATGGCTAAAAACATATCCCGGACTCACAGTCCAAATGGCTAAGTCACATGGACTCTGATGTTTCCCAGGAACTCTTGCCATGTTTAGACAAACCAAGAGAATAACTGAGATCCGGCACCCCAGGAAACACCAGCAGCCAGTGAAGCTGAGCATCTGTCTGATCGCATCTCACAGTTGAGAGTTTCAGCACAACTGCACACCACGACAATGGCTGGGAAAAATCCTCCATCCATCTTTTCAAAGACATTCAACTCTTCCACCCCCTCACGTGACCCTTTGAGTTTGGCGGCGTTGAGTTTTTTTCCTCCTCACCCTCCCACCCACTTCACACAGCCCATTTTACTTTCCATCTTATGCATACCCCAGTGAAAGACGCCAACATTCTTTCCAACCGAGAGAGTGGAACTGGCCATCAGGATAAACTTTTTCCATCTAGTAAATGTTCATCTGCTATTTTAACGTTTTAGTCATATCAAATAGCTGCAGCAGCCAATGCCCTCAGGGCAAGAGGCCATATCAATATAATTAGCCTACATACTCTTCCGTTCCTGGAAGTGCCTTTTCTTTACTACTCCTTGAATATCAACAGTTCTTAATTTCCAAAGACAGGACATGTAATTTAACTCCCAAATTCCACAAGGAGGGAGAAAATCTGGCCCCCACCCACTCTCATATTCCCAGCAACAGTCCCACAGACTCCGTGTCTTTACAGTTACACCAGGACTGAACTTTTCAATCAATTATATGCTTAGTTGGAGCCAACAGGATTTGTTTCTACCATATCATGTTTTCAGTAATTAGAAAGTAGTTCTCTGGGGCAGAGAAAACTTCAGGCTCGCCAGGAATGAGCTCTGTTGATGACTTTTGAGCCCTATGAAGGATTCCACTGTAACCACCATGACAAAAGAGATCACTTGCCTGACTGCAGAGTCGGGCCATTCTTTCAACTTGGACAGCCATTTTGTCTAGCATTCTCCTAAAAGAAATTCCTTTGAAAACTGGAATTTTTAAATCAGGTTTATAATTCAGATCTGAATTAGGTAGCGATAACTAAACCTTTTCTGATTTTCTAAATTTCAAATGCTGGAATCAGTGAAGTAGGGTGAGTGCATTTTCTTACCATATGGCATGACAGGTCATAAGAAAGGATCAAACAATTCTTGGGTTGGACAAACAATGGCCTTCCCAGCTCAGACAACGATTATTTGTCGATTCCAGATATCATACTAGGGTAAGAATATGCTTGTTATCCATGTTTACAGATAACCAGTGTTATTCACATAGAATTACAAAATCAAGCAAAACTGGCCTTCAGTGTATCTTCCTTCCTCTATTTCCCCCTCAACTTTCTGGTATCCTTTCAACTTTCATTTTGAGATTATATCCTAAGACTTTCTTCTCTACCCCTTAAGAAAAGTGCTTTCAGAAAATATTAGAGAATATTAAAGGTCTGATATTCTATAAATGTTTAAGGAAGCAATTTTAAGTGATTGGGATTTTTAAGTCTCTGAATGGAATTCTAAGCACTAACCATCAGGGGGAGTAGTTGTGATTTTGTGTGGTGACACCTTCCTGGTAGCTTTGGAATCAACTCTTCAGTTTCTTACAACATAGTGTCCTACATTGCCAAAATGTAGACCTGGGTCACTGGTCACTTGAAGAAGGACAAGGATACAATCATTGCTCTTTAACGCTGATATGGAGCATCTCACTGTCCTTTGTAGTTAAGAATGAATTTCCCTGATAATGACTTCTCTTAGATTCTGACAATTTTCAGGCCTATAAGTCCTGAAAGTCAGTAATAGTCACTGCATAGTACTTGCAGATCTCTGGAGTCAAATTATAAATAAGTAAGGAGTTCAGTTCAGTTCAGTTCAGTTGCTCAGTCGTGTCCGACTCTTTGCGACCCTGTGAATCACAGCACGCCAGGCCTCCCTGTCCATCACCAACTCCCGGAGTTTACCCAAACGAAGTAACGGGTAGAGACTAAATTATTCAAAATATATGAGTAATATTTGAGAAGTTCTGAATATATGGCTTATATAGCTTTAACATGTAACAATTTAACTGTGCATTGATATAATTTTTAGTTATAAGGAATGAAAAATATATTCCAGATGTTATTAAATCAGGTAGTTATTAGGCTTAGATTCTATGAGCTGACTAATAGCTCATAGAATCTAACATTTATTGAGTACTTCCTATGGGCCAGAAACTATAAGTACTTTACATATATTAACTCAATTAATCCTCATGGAAACCTTAAGGAAAATATACTGTTATTACTTCTAATTAATAAATGAGAGAACCAAAACACAGAGATATTAAGTAACTTGCAGACGATCACAGGCAAGACTTTGAACTACACAAGTCTGACTCCACAGCCTGAGGTCTTAGAAGTAGCTCCAAAGGTCATGTTGTTTTGAAAAGGATTAACTTAGGAATTTATTGAAAAATGTAAGTGGTCAAGTTGGGATGGAAAACTAGCTTTTTTAATTCCAAAATTATAACATATTTTACTAGCCTAGCCCACTGAAAACTAGCCAGGGATTTCTCTTTAATAGCGCAACAGAATCACTTTCTAAAATGGGGTAAGAACGCCAATCAGCAGAAGATCTAGGATCACATCAGAGCAGGCAG
The DNA here is from genome assembly GCF_054371585.1 of Giraffa tippelskirchi. Lineage (NCBI taxonomy): Eukaryota > Metazoa > Chordata > Mammalia > Artiodactyla > Giraffidae > Giraffa > Giraffa tippelskirchi. The sequence goes on from NC_137281.1 coordinate 97,599,105, forward strand.
GGAGGACACTGAGAAGGTGACATGATCAACCACGCTCTGTGAAGGTCACAGAGGACATACCCAGACACAGCTGAGGCGCTCAGGCCCAAGATCTTCTCCCACTGGGCTCTGCTCCACTAGCCCTCTCCCCTTTTAACCTGTGACCCTGAAATTTGGATGCTGCTTACAGATTTTGATATTGACACAACAATCTGACTTGGTTATTTTTCACTGACTCTGTATCCACCTCATCTGTCCTTCATAGACCTTAATATTGAACCTTGTTTTTAAAATCCTCTCCCTTTATTTAATGCTTTAGGGAAGACATTCTTGACACTGGACCAAACCTCACTATTATTAACTCAGACCTGAAACACGTCCTCTGGTATGTAACATTATTTAATAGATTTCAACTACTCAAAACTGGAATTTCTTAAACCTAGTAATGAATCAGGATCATGGAGCTTTTTACAAATATGGATTCTGAAGAAAACATAACTTTGGGATAGGCAAATATTTCCAAAATAGGAAACATCTAGTATTAATAAAAGGTAAAACATAAAAATTAAGAGCTTCTGTCAATCAAAAGTCACTATTAGGGAGTAAAAAAATAAGTCACAGTGTAGAAGAACATATTTTCAACACATACACAGTTAAAGGATTCACACAAATTGGTACGCAGACAGACATGACTAGAAAAAAAGGTAAAAGATTTGATCAGGGTCTTTACAAAGGAAAGATAACCAAATGATAAAAAACAATAAAAAGATTCTCAACATTCATGAGGCAAACTTGAGTTAAAACCATAATGAGATACCACTATTACTTACCAAGACATAAAATATTTAAAAGATTCATATAATGAAACATTAGCAAGTTTGTGGAGCAACTGGAGGCTTGTTTATTGCTGGGAGTATAAACTGGTAGAACTACTTGGAAAACTATTTGGCAGTATCTGCTAAAACTAAATATATGCATACCATCTGACCAACAATTCTACTTCAAGGAAAATAACCAACAGAAACACATACATAATTTTACCAAAAGGCATGCTAGGAATTTTCACAGCATCGCTATCATAACAGACAAAAATTTTAAAAGTTAATCACAAAATGGATTAATAAATAATGGTACACTCATAGAATAGTATAAAAAATGAGAATGAACAAACTATCGCCACAGGAAAAAAGACTTAAAAGCCTTGCAAACACAATGTTGAGAAAAAGAAATCAGGGACAATATGCAGTGAATGAATCCATTTATATAAAAGCCACAAACTGGTAAAGCTAATCCATGAGGAGTGGAAGTCAGGATTGTGATTACTTTGGAGAGGTTAATGCCTGGGATGGGGCAAAGGGACAGCTCGTGATGGCTCATCTCTTGTTTTATGAGACACTAGTTACTTTGTGACAATTATTTAAACTATACGCATGTGCTTTTGTAAACTTTTCTGGGTGTTATATTTTAAGACAAAATTTACCTTAAGGAAGTACATATTGCTGGGGCTTTTTCTCAGACCTAGAGAATCAGAAATTCCTGGTTAGAGGCCAGGGAATTTTATTATTAAAATAAAATTATTTAAATTGTTAAAAATAAAAATTAAAGAACTAAAAATCAAAGCAGAAATAAATGGCCTAGGGAAAAAAGAAACTAAGAGTTGATTTTTTGAAAAGATAAACAAAATGAATAGACATTTACCTGGACTCACCAAGAAAAAAGAGAGAGGATGCAAAATAAATGAAATCAGAATTGAAAAAGGAGTTATAACTGACACCACAGAAACACAATGGATCATAAAAGATTACTATGAACAATTACTATGACAATAAAATGGATAACTAGAAGAAATAGATAAATTCCTAGAAACAAACGCTCTCCTAAGACTGAATCAGGAAGAAATAGAAAGCATGAACAGAGCAATTATCAGTAATAAAATTAAATCTGTAATAAAAAAAAAATTCTGAACAAACAAAAGTACAGGACTAGACAATTTCACAGGTGAATCTAACCAAACATTTAAAAAAGAATTAATGCCCATTCTTCTCAAATTATTCCAAAAAGTTAAAGAGAAAGGAGTACTTACAAATTCATTCTACGAGGCAAACATCACTGATACCAAAATCAGACAAGAACACTAGAAAAAAAGACAATTACATTCCAATATGACTGATGAACATAGATGCAAAAATCCTCAACAGAATATTAGCAAACTGAATTCAGCAATACATTAAAAGAATTGTACACCATGATCAAGTAGAGTTTATCTAAGGGATGCAAAGAGAGTTCAATATCCGCAAATCAGTCAATATCACATGCCATATTAATAAAGAATAAAAGCCATAAGATCATCTCAATAGATGCAGAAAAAATTTTGAAAAAAATTCAACATCTATTTATAATAAAAATTCTCAACAAACTGGGTATAGAGGGAAAATACCTCAAAAAATAAAGGTCATATATGATAAAATCACATCCAACATCATATTCAACAATAAAAAAAGATGAAAGCATTCCCTCTAAGATCAGGAACAAGACAATGCTACCCACTCTTACCACTTTTATTCAACATAGTATTGGAAATCCTAGCCATAACAATCATAAAAGAAAAAGAAATAAAAGGTAATCAATTGAAAAGGAAAAATTAAAACTGTCACTGTTTGTATATGATAATATATATACATAATGTTAAAGAGACAACGAAAATACTGTTAAAACTAATAAATGAATTCAGTAAAGATGCAAGATAAAAATACAAATACATTTGTATATTTTGTATATACTTTTATATTTATTTTTTGTATATATATTTGTATATATAAGATACAAATATATGGAAATCTGTTGCAGTTGTATACAATAACAGTGAACTATCAGAGAAATTATGAAAACAATTCCATTTATACTTGCATCAAAAAGAATAAAGTACCTAAGGATAAATCTAACTAAGGAGGTAAAAGAGAACTATACTCAAAAACCATAACACACTGATGAAATAAATTGAAGAGAGCACAAAGAAACGGAAAGATAAAGTATGTCTACGGATTGGAAAAATCAATATTTTTAAAATGATCATATTTCCCAAGGCAATCTACAAATATAATGTAATACCTATCAAAATACCAATAGCATTTTTCATAGAACTAAAACAAGTAATTCTAAAATTTATATGGACACATGAAAGTCCTCAAATAGCCAAAACAATCTTGAGAGAGAAGAAAAAACCTGGAAATCATACTCCCTCATTTCAAATTAGTTATCAAAATAGTATGGTACTGGGACAAAAACAGATACATAGATCAATGGAATAGAATAAAAAGCCCAGAAATAACCCGATACTTGTATGGTCAGTTAATCTACAACAAAGAGGGCAAGAATATACAATGGGGGAAAAACACTCTCATAAATGGCCTTAGCAAAACTGGACAACTACATTCAAAATAATGAAACTGGACTACTTTCATATATATATATATATATATATATATATGTATATATATAAACTCAAAATAGATTAAAGTTATAAATGTAAGACTTTAAATCATGAAACTCTTAGAAGGAAAAACATTATACTCCATGACATCAGTGTTACGGATTTTTGTTTTTGGATATATCTTCTCAGATAAGGGAAACAGAAGCAAAAATGAACAAATGTGACTACATAAAACTAAAGCTTTTGCATGGCAAAGGAAACTATCAATAAAACAAAAAAGCTTTCTACTGAATGAGAGAAGATGCAACAGATATATCTGTAAAGGAGTTAATATCCAAAATATAGAAATAACTCATACAACTCAACACTAAGAAAAAAACAAGTCAATTAAAAAATTAGCAGAGGACCTGAATAAACATTTTTCTACAGAAGATATTCAAATGACCAACAGATATATGAAAAGATGCTTAACATCACTGATTGTCAGGGAAATGCAATTCAAAAGCACAGTGAAATACCACCTCACAGTTGTCAGAATGGCTAACATTAAAGAGATAATATATAAGAAGTGTTGGTGAGGATGTGGAGAAAGGGAACCTTGAGTAGTGTTGGTAAGAATAAAATTGGTAAAGCTACTGTGTGAAAGAGTAGCTGTGGAGATTGCTCAAAAAAATTAAAGCTAGAACTACTGTGCAATCCAGCAATTCCAATTCTGGGTATTCTTTCAAAGAAAATCAAAACACTAACTCAAAAAGACATCTGAACCCCTATGTTCAGATCAGCATTATTCACAATAGCCAATATATGGAAGCAACCTAAGTGTCCACTAACAGATGAATTGATAAAGATGTGGTGTATACATATATATGTGTATGTTTACACACACATGCAAACACACACACATACACACAAAATGTAATATCACTCAGCCATTAAAAAAAAGAATAAAATCTTGCCATTTGTGACAACATGGAATAAGTGGGTCAGACAGAGAAAGACAAATACCACATAACTTCACTTATATATGGAATCTGAAAAACAAATAAAATTTAGAAAAACAAAACAAATGAACAAACATAACAAAACAGAAACAGAATCACAGATACAGAGAACATCTAAGTAGTTGCCAAATGGGAGGTTCGTGGAGGGATGAGAGAAATAGATGGGAGATTGAAAGATAAAACTTCCAGTTACAAAATAAGTGAGTCATAGGGATGAAAAGTACCTTATGAAGAATATAATCAATAATAATGTAATAGCTTTATAAGGTGACTAGACTTGCAAACATTTCTTAAAAAAATGTTCCCAGTTATTCTAATAAGCAATTAGTTTTGAGAATGGCTAAGAATAACTCCTGGGGAAGCAAAATACTAAAAATCAGTCAAACACAAAACAAAATACAAAAAACTTAAAAATTCTGATGTCAGAAAGTGTATTTCACATTGAGCAACATATTCTAGAAAACAGCTAGACCAAGGAAGAGGACATTTCAGTCACATAAAGTCACCTGTCCCTGCCTGGATGATCAGATGGAGAATATGGATTCAGTCCAGCAAGAGCCACCTGCCCTCTCTCAAGTGCAGGCCGCAGCTGAAGAGACAATAACACAGCTGTGGAATATCATCAGAGAGTCCCTCTACCCACATTCTTGTCCTGATGAGTCACTCTGTGAAAAAAGTATGTAACTGTTGTGTGCGGAATCTCAGTCTCTGAAATCAGGCAGCAAATCAATTCACTTTAGAGAAGGGGGGAAATCCCTCTCTCCTGCCTTCTGTAGTGGAGGTAACCTAGTCCTCGGCTCCCCATGCCCCTCCATGCCAAGTAAGCAGGCTGTGGGGTTTCTGGTAAAGAGAAGTTGTCTTCTTTGGATCAAGCTAAACCGATGTGAATTCTGAAACATCCAAACAACTTTGCAAAGCTCTCTGCTTAACAATGCTATACTATGTTATCCTGACAAAGGGCTATGCAAAGGCTAAAATAAAATCAGTGAGTCTCAATTCTTCCAGTAAATGTTCTTTGGAGATCTCTGATCTAGCTTACTCAAGTAAACCATTGTTAGCAAAAATCAGTTAGGATTTTGTCTTATATTTGTTCTGTCACCTTGAGGGTTTATCCTTCAAAATGACTGTTTTGAAGAAAATTACCAGGTAACCTCCTCTCTAAAAATCCAAACTGATTTATTTAATTTTTATTGAGTTGCTATTGCCTACTCAACAGCTTCATTTGGATGGCTGGCTAATAGGCAGCTCAAATTTAACATGTTCTATACTAAATTCTTGCCTGGAAAATCCCATGGACGGAGGAGCCTGGTAGGCTACAGTCTATGGGGTCTCTAAGAGTCGGACACGACTGAGAGACTTCACTTGCACTTTTCCCTTTCATGCACTGGAGAAGGAAATGGCAACCCACTCCAGTGTTCTTGCCTGGAGAATCCCGGGGACAGCGGAGCCTGGTGGGCTGCTGTCTATGGGGTTGCACAGAGTTGGACACGACTGAAGCGACTTAGCATAGCATAGCATAGCATACTAAATTCTTGAGTTCCTGTCCTGTAACCCAAACCTGCATTTCCACCCATCTTTCCATTCACAGGTACCCACTATTCACCATAGTGACTAGGTAAAAAACCTAGAAGCTTTTCTTAACTTATCTCTTTCTCTCACACTCAATGTACAATTCATCAAGCCATTATTTTCTCTTACCTAGTGTAGTTGATGCAATTCTGCACTGCTCAGATAGCTCCCTTTAGGACCAAAGTATGCATTCCACATTACTTCCAAGGAAGTATGGGACAGATGATATCAGCTATCCCATCACTGGTCACCCTAAAGTTGGTACAATGGATGTATTAATGGGATGGCTGGGATGCTAATGGGATCCCTCACAAGAATAGAGGCTACGCTTGGGGCCAACAGTACAGAATTCCATTCATCAAGACTGCTTTGCTATTGCTGCCACTGAATTTACAATCTGCTATGAATAAAGAACAAACCTGAGTCTCTAATACGGCACTAGCCCTTGACAAGACAAATCAGTCACGTGTTGGCAAGTTAACTACATTGGTTCCCTTCCATCCAGAAATGGGTATGATTCACTTGACTGGAATTAACTCATATTCTGGTTATAGGTTTGCATTCCCTGTGTGCTATGGCTCAGCCAGTACCAACTATTCAAAGAAACAAGAGTTTGACCCAACAACATGGAATCCAGTATCATATGGCAGCAAATTAGGGAATCCATTTTATAGCATAGAGGTTAACAGTAACAAGTTGACCTTGAAATAGGCTTTACTATTGGCTGAACTGGATTAAATCCCAGAACTGCTAATTACTATGCTTGGGACCACAGGCTCCACCAGATCTATCACATGTCACAGTACCCAGAGACATCTGGTTTGACAGAGAGCTATGGAAGCTCTATCTGTCCTTGAGAAGGTGAAACTCTGGAGCCAGCTTAGAGGTGAGAATACACATATACCTTAAATCAATGATCATTATGTGGTGCTGTATTATCCAAAAGGAACATACACAGATTCGGGAAATAGATCGCAAAAGTAAGAGTAACTCTGGTTCCCTGTCAATGACCCACTTGAGGAATCTGTGCTTCTCATCAATATAACTAAGGTTTTGTGGATATGGAAGTGATGTTTCTCAGAGAAGGGACATTTTTACCAGTGAACGCAAACCTTTTATTAAGTCTTAAGAAAATCCCATGGATGGAGGAGCCTGGTAGGCTGCAGTCCATGGGGTCGTGAAGAGTCGGACAGGACGAAGTGACTTCACTTTCACTTTTCACTTTCATACACTGGAGAAGGAAATGGCAACCCACTCCAGTGTTCTTGCCTGGAGAATCCCAGGGACAGGGGAGCCTGGTGGGCTGCCGTCTATGAGGTCGCACAGAGTTGGACACGACTGAAGCGACTTAGCGGCGGCAGCAGCAAGGTAAAGTTGCTACTTAGTCACTTTGGGTTCCTTGGTCAAGAGATCAACAGGTTAGGAAAGGAACTGCCATCCTAGCAGATCTAAGTGAAACTGATTAGGGTAGAAATGGATGTCAAGTGCAATAAGTATCCTGAAGAGGTGCCAGTAGTGAGAAACTTCAAATGGGAACATTTCTTTGCTCTGCAAAAATCTATTTCAGTTTTGGGATGTCTCTTTTTGGAAGGTAAAAGAAAGTTTCACTAACAAAGAACAATAACTTCCATATAATATGTGCTTACTTTGTGTTTGGCACCATTGTAAAGCACTTGACATTCATCTTGTCGTTTACCCATCTCAGCAGCTCCATAAAGCCAGTACTAACATTATGCCCATTTGACAGATGAGAAAGTCAAAGCTTAGCATGTTTCAGAGCTGGGATATAAACTCAATGCCAAAGTTCTTACATACTAGGTAGTACCACTCCCATCACCAGTTTACATCACCTATTCCATTAACAGAAAACTCTTCCTCTCTGTGGCCTCCTCCCTCTTTCTCTCTCTCTTCCCAAACCTCTTGCACTAGCTTTCCCACTCTCATTTTGCCCAAGCCTTCAACAAGCAACCCCTTATTATGTATACATGTATCTACACATCTATGTATTCACTATTATCATTGTGCTCATATTAAAATACACACATATCAAGTTTCAGCACTATAAAGAGATTAGTCCATTTCCAAAGATAGCCATATGAAGAAGGTTTGAAAAATCCTCTGAGAAAAGGCCCAGTTCTTTGGATGACAGGAATGGGATGCTGGGAAAATATCTGTATCCCTAGTAGGAAAACTTAAAAGACATTTCAAAATTCTCTTAGTCATGCATCAAGGACTCTTGAGAAAGACCAGTCACTCTGGCTATTTTTATTACTGAGAAAATTTAAACACTCTTATATTTGTTTTGTGGTTTCCTAGGTTATCTTTTCCAGAGGTCATTCTGGATCATAATTAAGAGAGGAAGAGCTAGAGGGGAGAATTGATGAAGCAGAACAACGGCATATTCTCTTTTTGCAGAGAAATCCTTGGGTCATTATAGAAAACAAAGTGGAAGGGCCTGGCATTCATTATTGTATTGAATGTTTCATTGAATGTCTTTATAGCATAGGCTCTTCTATGTAACTGTCTAATTTCATCCTCACAAAATCCTGTTAAGTAGATAATGTTGACTCTGTTTAGTAATGGACTAAACCAAGATTTAGAGGCTTGTCTACACTCATACTGACAGTAGGTGGCAGAGCCAGAATTTGAATCCATATCTCTGGGTTCTTACTGAATCACTGACTAGATTCTAGAGTTTCTTTTGTTAACTGCTATTTCTTGTTCTATTTCTTGTTCTTATTAGCCTCTCAGTTTTAAACAGATTTGAACCAATTGTTTTTGTGTGTGTCTGGAAGATGTTAAGAATAAAATCAATACTGTGATTGGATCAAAATTGGAGGTCTTGTTTCCCAAAGCAGTAACACTTCTATAAGGGAACAAACCTTAAGGTTTGGCTGTCACCCAGTCCCTTCAGGTTCCTTGGCCAAGAGACCAGCAATCAAGGAAAGGATTCACCACCCTAGTAGGAGTAAATGAACCTGATAGTTGGGGGGAGACTGAACTACTCTGCAACTGTGAAGTCAGGGAAGAACACATTCAGTACCTAAGTGACCCACAGGGCATCGGTTGGTTTTCTTCTGCTCCGTTTTGACAGTAAATAGACGAGGACAGCAGAAGAGCATGATGACCAGGACCTCAATGTTACTGTTGCCTAAAATAAGATACATAAAATTGTGGATAACTAGCAGCACTTAGTGGAGGAGGTAATGGCAATGGCAACGTGCTCCAGTACTCTTGCCTGGGAAATCCCATGGACGGAGGAGCCTGGTAGGCTATAGTCCATGGGGTCGCTAAGAGTTGGACAGGACTGAGCGACTGCACTTTCACTTTTCACTTTCATGCATTGGAGAAGGAAATGGCAACCCACTCCAGTGTTCTTGCCTGGAGAATCCCAGGGATGGGAGCCTGGTGGGCTTCCGTCTATGGGGTCGCACAGAGTCAGACCCAACTGATGTGACTTAGCAGCAGCAGCAGCACTTAGAACAAGTTATAACTGGGCACAAGAAAGTGCCACAGGAAAGGATAGAGGACAGAGGACAAACCACAAGTAGCAACTCAGGAATGTTTTCTTCTGACTGTGGATACCTTTGCCAGGTTCCTATGGGCTGTTAGCCATCAGCATGAAACTTGTTTTACACTCCCTGAATTTTGGTCATAAAGATGAGAAGAGGCTGTCAACTCAGAATTGTTTCTGGTATCCCTTGTGATCAGCCTAAAAAAATCAGAACAAATGAGACCTCCTGAGTAGATCTGTGCTCTCACATCACCTGAACTCCCCTATCTAAACAGGGTCCATACTTTCCCCACATTTCAGGTTCAGTGATTTATTGCAGGAGCTTGAGAAGCAGCCTGAGGATTTCATTTTCTTGTAAACAAGCAGTCCTTTCTTGACTGTTAAGGTGACAATAGAAGTGCAGTGTGAAGCCAGACCTTCTGCCAGATACCTTTTCTAGTGCACCTCTTAATAGGATAACTTAACATTTTTTCAGATGAATGAGTGAATGAATAAATGAAGACTTGTGCTCTTATATCTAGCCAAGAAGTGCATATCTCAAGTCTCTGAGTTACAAAACAATGGAAGGAGGGGACTCATCATTTCCAGAGAGTTCCTATTAAATAGTTTAATATCTTGATTTATTTGACAATTGATTTACCCGTTCATGTAAAATATATGTCTGGTATTTGTCAAGCATTGTGTTAGGGGTCAAACATAAATATGTCATAATTGTACCCTCAAGAAATTGAAAGCTGAGCAAAACCATGGAATGTAATATTTATAGATAACTGCTATAGCAGAAGAATATATACACTTCTTATTTCTGAACAGGATAGGAATATTATGTAATACATTATATAAAATAGGTGATTGCTAGATGAAAATGAGGAGGAAGGTTATTTCAAGAGAAGAAGCAAAGCATAAAAGTTGTGGTTAGGAAACAGAGTATCTGATGTGGTTAGAGCAGAGGGGTCATGAGTATGGATGAGTGGTTGAAAGTGAAGATAGAAAATTAGAAGGGGCTTGGATCCCAATTTTGGTATGGATTGTTTATATTCTGTAGGCAATGGGGATCCATTAGACATTTCAAACAGGAGTGATTTAATAATACATGTTTCTTCTCTTCTCTGTTTCTAATGGTTCTCTTCCTATCATACTAACTACATTACTACTTACTCCTCTGTCCATGGGGATTCTCCAAACAAGAATACTGGGGTGGGTTGCCATGCCCTCCTCCAGGGGATCTTCCCAACCCAGAGATTGAACCCAGGTCTCCCACATTGCAGGCAGATTCTTTACCATCTGAGCCACCAGGGAAACCCTCACATTACTACTTTAATATTTATGTTTTTCTTACTGTTGCTTAATTGTAGGCACTGACCTAAGTCGATGCTACTTCTTTCTCCTTTTCTAGTGAATAATTCCTGCTTCATAAATCCAACGTTCACCTCTATGCTAATAACTCAAACCTTTATCACCTTTCTGCATCTTTAACTCATTTTTAGTCTATTTTTCTCATGATGTAGAGGTCATCTCTACTGGAATGTGGGATGGCTTGGTGAGGTATGAGCCTAGTTAGGATAAACTGCATTCCCCAGACTCCTTTCTGGTATGTTTATTCTTTTTTTTTTTTTTACATTTTAACTTTTATTTTACTTTCAGTAACTTTCATGCACATTCATATTTTCACAAAGTTACAATTATGGCATATCAAAAATTGGGAGTATGAATGAAATGTTTCCCAGAGCTGGCTGAAGAATGTCATAATATTTTAGGGATTGGATTTCAGAATAACACAAATCTGAGTCCAAATCATGATTTCCACTTCTCAGCTTGTGACATTAGGCAAGTTATGCTTCTGATTAGGGTAGGCCACAAGGAGAGCTGAGAGGCAGGCAGGAGGCAGCAGCCATTCTGTTGCACACATACATACCTTCTCCAAGTTATTCAACAAAACTATAGTCTAGGTACTGATAAAGGATTTTACACATGTAATTAAGGCCTCTAATCAGTTGATTTGGGATTTATCAAAAGGGAGATTATCCTGGAGGTGAGGAAAGGAGGCTCACCTAATTCAGTGAAAGCCCTTTAAAGAAGGAATAGGACTTCCCTGAAGATCAGACACACCAAGTAGGCCTGTATGCTCTTCCGTCCCCATGCTCTTCCTGTGGACCTCAAGCTTCAAATGGAGCTCATGAGCGCCCTGCCCATTTCTTACCATCCCTTCCCGAATGCGTGCTCTTTGGACTTCAGTCTTGCCTAGCCAGCCCCCATAACTGTGTATGCCAATTCCACATAATAAGTAAAAAAATACATACTATACATATATGAGATTCATTTAAATATGTTTTATATATAAAATATGCTTTATATATATAAATATGTTATATATGTGTTTATATATATGTGTGTGTGTGTGTGTGTGTGTGTGTTCATGTGTATAAATAGGTAGGATAGATCTCTCCTTACTGGTTCTACTTCTTTTATATCAAACTCATGAGACACTATTTTCTGGAATTTGAAAAAAAGTGGGGGGGGGAGTAGTTTTGTCATTTCTTTCTTCTCACTTATAGTAGGTAGTAACCCTTAGGTCCAAATAGGTTCCCTTTGAAATCTCTCTCTTCTGCTATTCAAAACCATGCTCTCCTTGTCTCATGCTGAGATGATTTTCCTTTTTCCTAAGGTTTTTCCCTCTCTCAAGTCATACTCTCTTTTAACAGTGTCGACCTAAAGACCTTCTTACATGTTACCATTTATTGCTCTGTTACAACGGGCACATCAATGCCTAAGGTTAAAATCTAACTTTTTTATGATGGCATTTAATAAGACATCCAAAAATATTGTCTCATAAGTAACATAGTAAAAGTGATAGTCAGAATACAGTAAGCACTTCTATGCAAGGCACTCTGAGAAGTAACTTGTAGAGTTAACTCATTTAACATTCACCAAAACCCACAAAGGGGATACAATTATTATCCTCATTTTACAGGTGATAGCACTGAGGCAAAGGAAGTTAATTCACTTACTACTTCATATATCAAGGAAATGGGGCTTCTGGGATTTGGATCCAGGCCGTCCAACTCTGTAGCCCACCACTCTCACATTACCCATGTGAATTTCCTACTCTAACCCATCCTGAATTCTCATTGTCCCTGAATATGTGACACTCATTTTCTCAACTGTTCATCTATTTTCCTTTCAAAGAATACACTTTCTCCTTACTCTTTACCCATCCAATTCTTGGGCCTGATTCAAGTTCTACCATCTCCAAGTAATAGCCATTCATTGTTACAAGTCACGCAAACTTCACTTTCAATATCTGCTGTATTGATTTGTGTAAATGACTCTTTTCTCCATTTAGAGTATAAAGGATCACATTTACATTTCTTTGATACAGCTAAGAAGCCCTCTACAAAAAGATATTTTATTAGTACAGTCTTGTAGTTATGGTGCTGGAGGTAAAAATATAGAAGTTCCCTCTGTGGGTCAGATTGATTAGTGGAGACCTTGCCGAATAATTTCACAATTCTTTGGCCTTAGAAAATCGTTCCAACTCAAACAGGGCTCTGCCATCTTCAACATTTCTCCATGACCTGTGCCAGCATTTTTACATTTCTCCACTTGTGTGTACTTGTTCTGGGTTTATTTTGATGGAAAGAATTAAGTAGAGAAAAAGGAAAATTGTCTCTGACAGAAAAACTTGAGATAGAAGTATTCTAATACATTTGTGTTTCTCTAGTGCTTGGTGTATTCAACAGATTTGTAGATGTTAGTTGACTGAATATTTTTCTTCTACTGGTTCTTTTTATGTTCCTCTATTAGAGTATTATTGAAGTATCATTAGTTATTTATATATCTCTCTTTAAAGAATCATATGTCTTAACAATATTTTTAAGTATCTAGTACAATCTCCCAAAATGGACATCAGACGGATGATAGGGGGAAAAATTAAAAAGTTTAATTCTATTTCCCATGAAACCGTAATAATCACTGGTTTATTAAATCAGAATGTGGTTATCATTTTTTTTCACTCTTTTTATAGTACTTCAGTTACAAGTACTCCCCTGAACTACTCATTGAGAAATTTCACTTTGATTTGAGTAATATGAAAGAGATCCTTGTGGTAATGGGACTGTTCTATATTTTGACTGTGGAGCTCAAGTCAGAAAACTACCCATGTGATAGAATTACATAGGACTAAATGCATGCATAGAGGAGTCTAAGTAAAACTAAGGAAATCTGAATACCTGAATAAGATCAGTGGATTTTGTCAACATCAATATCCTGTTTGATATTTAATGGTAGTTTTGGAGAGGTAATATTTGTAAGATATTACCACTGGGGAAACTAGATAAAGGAAACATGGGAACTTTCTGTATTATTCTTAAAACTGCATGTGAATCTACAATTATCTCAAAATGAAACTATTTTAAAATTACCAATTTCTTCACCAGTGGTTTCATAATGCCTTGAGATTGGTGCAATTGCCATTAGAGGGATTAATCAGACACTGTTAACCTTCCAGGATATGTTTTGGATACACAATTTGAAAAAAAATGCCCCAAACCCAAAGTGGTACAAAGGGAAAGCTATGATGAAATGACCTTTGGATGGAGTTTTGCTCTTGGAGCTTCTTGCCACTTTCTCTTTTCCACATTTTACTGAATTGCATTGCTGTACACCTTGAGGAAACTGGGATATTCAAATCTAATTCTATATTCATTCTCTGTAAGGTTGTAGAAATGTCACTGAAGTTTCCCTTTGTCTTTTGTCAACAAATAAGAAATATGTTTCTAAATCAGATGTTAAAATTCCAGGAGAATGCTTGAAATATGGGGTGGTGTTGATTCCACTTATACAATAATAGGTGTAGTCTTTTGTGTTGTCAATATTGTTACTGTACCAAGAGATTTACACACTGTCTGGAACTGGGCAGTTTGTGGAGCTAGAAGCTTTGACCGTCAAAGAAACTATTTTCTTGTGAATTGTCTCCAATTGCATCAAAAAGCTCCACTACATTGGGAATGACCAGGAGAAACCTCAGGAGGATATGGTCAGGCTGATGAGACAATTCCTTTGCTCTCCTACTGGTGATAAAGGCATAGATCTAGGAATGTCAGTTCATCTGCTGTAAGTCATTAAGTGCAAACAGGGTGACAAATGGGGTTAGTAATCGGAAGAAGTCCCTTCTGAGATGGTCTCAGAAGCCTTCACAGAGAAAATGGACCACCCCAGAGACCAGACTCTTTCCTATAGAAATAGGAAGCCTGTGCTTACGTGCCTGTTTGCTTCTCTCTGACCTAGCTGGTTCCTATCAAAGCAAAAATCCTTTCCTTTGAATTTCAGCTAACTTGACCCTGGACTGAATCCCACTATGGTATTTGGAGGAATCCAGAAAGATTCTCCTTTTTCCAATGGAGGTCCATATAAGGCAATGGTATCCAGCCTCAAAGGATTGTGGTCAAGGGCAGATGTAGGGCTTCCTGGACTGGACACTGGCCATCATTAATCATGAATCAAGCCTTCATCTCCTAAGGACACTGGCCTTTTCTATATATAGGTTGTTTAACCAAAGCTATACTTATGCCCTGGGGAAGGGAAATTGCTTATAGAGCACAGATTTCTCTTCCTGGATTGACCTCTAATTATTAAGCTTTGGAAGAAGCAATTTATTTTTCATGGCACAATTCCATAAAATTTAATATATCTATATCTATATCTATATATATCTCCACATATTTTAATTCTATCTTTCCATTTATCACTACACTCCTGACTTGTCCCTTCTTTCACATTAATTCAATGACACAATCTATTGTCTTCTCTTTATCTCTCTCTCCTTCCTTCTGTTACCACTCACACATTCGTTCCCAGGTATCCTCTGGTTTATATATTTCTTCTTCTAAACTTCTTATTAAAAAATCTCATGGTACTTTCTCTCAGTTACATTTTCTTGCACATAGCCTCTCACTCAACATCTCTGTGTGTGTCTCTGTCTTTTTCTCTCCCATGCACACACACTCACATGAACTCGCCATGTCCCAGTTCACTCTTGGTTCCCTGGGCTGGCACTTAGTCTTTAGCAGGTGTGGCCACTGATTTTCTTGCTACCATGGGCATAACACAAAAAGGGCTGGGACTAGATGGAAGAGATTAGACTGTGGGAGGACTAACTGACAGAATATTGGGAGGAGGGTCATCTCCTAAGCATCTTCAGTTGGGGGCTAAGGAAGTGCTGAGGCAGCAGTAGAGTGTGAAAAAGCAGGTCCAACGTCAGCAAGCCTGAACTAGTGATCAGGATGCAGAAAACCACAGTCAAGGCAGGTGGGGTGTGTGGAGGTGTTGCACTTGGGAGAGTGTTAAAAGGAAGTAGAAGAAAAAGTTAGAAATGATCATGAATTAGGTACTTATGGGTTATACACTGTGTTTCACATTTTGTGACACTTTTTGTTGAATTTTTATAACAAACCTCTGAAGGAGATGATTGTTATCATGCTGCTGCTGCTAAGTCACTTCAGTCGTGTCCGACTCTGTGCGACCCCATAGACGGCAGCCCACCAGGCTCCCCCGTCCCTCGGATTCTCCAGGCAAGAACACTGGAGTGGGTTACCATTTCCTTCTCCAGTGCATGAAAGTGAAAAGCGAAAGTGAAGACGCTCAGTCCTGTCTGACTCTTCGCAACCCCATGGACTGCAGCCTACCAGGCTCCTCCATCCATGGGATTTTCCAGTCAAGAGTACTGGAGTGGGGTGCCATCACCTTCATGAAGATGAAGATAATTAACTGTACTTGCACACAGTAAGTAAAGGATTTATGCCCACTTCTTGTTGGAGCAGCCATTTGAATATATTTATTTTCATTTTGTATATTTCTGACCCCATTCCTATTTGGTATGGGCCAGAGAAGATGGGAGAAGAGAAACACCGTGCGTTAGTCTTAGAAGGTGGTCTTTTCTTGGCTTTAACAGAAGCTGCACACTGTTTATAATAGCCACGACATGGAAGCAACCTAGATGTGCATCAACAGATGAATGGTTAAGGAAACTCTGGTACATATACACAATGGAATATTACTCAGCCATTAAAAAGAATACATTTGAACCAGTTCTACTGAGATGGATGAAACTGGAGCCCATTATACAGAGTGAAGTAAGCCAGAAAGAAAATCACCAATACAGTATACTAATGTATATATATGGAATTTGAAAGATGGTAATGATAACCCTATATGCGAGACAGAATAAGAGACACAGATGCATAGAACAGTCTTATGGACTCTGAGGGAGAAGGTGAGGGTGGGATGTTCTGAGAGAATGGTATTGAAACATGTATAGTATCATATGTGAAACAGAACACCATTCCAGGTTTGATGCATGAGAAAAATGCTCAGGGCCGGGGCAATGGGATGACCCAGAGGGATGGGATGGGGAGGGAGGTGGGAGGGGGGTTCAGGATGGGGAACACATGTAAACCCATGGCTGATTCATGTCAATGTATGGCAAAAACTACTACAATATTGTAAAGTAATTAGCCCCCAACTAAAATAAATAAATTTATTAAAAAAAAAAAAAAGAGAAGCTGCAAAGCCTCTGCAGTTAAGAATGGAGGCTGATTGGAAACTCAGAAGGATACCCCTTCTTAAGCAGCAATGATTGCTCAGTTTTGCTCCTGCCTTCCAGGCACATACTTCTTCAAAGCAAAGCACTGTTTAAAAAACAAACAAACAAAAAGCTCTGAGACAAGTCTTTTGTTCATGCTTAGTCATGACTTCTAGGGATGGCAATGACTGGAGGTTGGAGCAGAGATGTGTAGAATGACAATGAAACCAGAACATGGAGAAAAGTATAAGTTAGTGATTCCCTATGTTCTTGTGGCAAAGGAAATACAAGCATTGTATTGGAGCTCTCCTTAGTAGGAGTCTAACTCAATCAATGGAAAAGCTACCAAACAATAATAATTTGTCCACCTGACGTCAAGGAACTGATTCAAACTATTTTAGACTCAACCTGGCAAAGAAATTCACTGTTCTGGCATCATAAATAAATCCATTGCCTGTAAGGCAGGGGAGTTGGGGGAAGAATGGATACATGTATATGTATGGCTGAGTCCCTTCTCTATTCACCTGAAACTGTTACAATATTGCTATTTGGTGATATCCCAATAAAAAATAAAAAGTTAAAAAAAAAACCAGGGCTACCAAAAAAAAAAAAGAAACAATTCTACCATTAAGCTTTCTATATGTATATGTGTGTAAATGTGTGTGTGTTTAAATCCTACCTTTGAGGTAAATTTCTGAGCCTAAATTTCAAAACATCAAAAAATGACAGGACAGCTCATGACCTAGACTTTCGAGTTAGATACAGTGGCTGAATAGAACTTTGTATCATCTCCCCTGGGGAAAGACTTAGAGTGGTTTTGGCACGGGAAAAGTTGGTATTTGATGAATGAAAGAGAAGGATAGACTCTGTAAGAGAATGCTTTGTGCCCACCTAATGATCCTCTTCTTCCAAGGCCCATAAATAGACTACAACTGAATTCTAAGTCATGTAAGAATGGTCCTTAATCCCTTTCCTTTCCAGCTTGATTAAGATGAGCACTGTGACCTTGGAAGCCATGTTTCAGAGAGAGGTTACAAGAAGGAAAGAGCCAACCACTACCAAAGAAGAGTCTGTCATCAATCAAAAACTTGTTTTGGATTTTAAGTGAGTAAAAAATAGACTTCTATCATATTTGAGCCATTTCTTTAGAGCAGATATATTTATGTGTTTTATATCAGACATTCATAGAGAGATTAAGCTCTCAAGTTTAATGTGAGTACTGGAAAGTAGAAGTCTGCAGCAGGAATACCATCTTATCGCACACTTAACTGGTTTTACAGAGTGGTTCTGTCTCATCCAGGATCCATCATAGAAAATTGCTACACAGGTCTCTGGGGCATTCATCACTGCTTTTTATATTCTTTGTGCTCTATGGATACTGCCTTGCTTTGAACACAGAGTAACAAAAATATGTGATCAAATCTCCTCTAGGACACACAGCCTGCTCTCCTTAGGAAGCCACAGCTCTTGAAGGCCACAGTCAGTTCTCTTGGCAGCTCTGCTCTGTGTTCAACTGTGTTCTCAGGCTACATGTGTTGGAAAGATATTATCCCCAGTAAACCTCAGAGTAAAAAACTAATGCGAATTTGTTCTGCATTTTTGGAAGATGCTTTTCTCTTCCAATACTTCCCTAAAGTTAAGGCCTCCTGGGAAGGGAATCTGCAAAGAATTCATTCCTATCTAGACTAGAGCTGTCCAGTAGAAATTGTGAGCCATAAATGTAATTTTACATTTTACAGCAGTAACTTTTATAAACCTGTGATATTAACTTTAATAATATACTCAATTTAACCCAATGCATCCAAAATATTATTTCTACATGTTATCTATTTATCTATCTTCAGGCATTTTTTATGTAAATTCTGCAAAGAACCTGAAAGGCAAGCAAAATATGGTTGGACAATGTTTGGTGTCAGATACTCTGGCTATGCCCACTTAACCGCAGTGTGGCTTTGGGAAACCTCTCTGAGTCTCTGTTTTCTCAACTCTAAACTGAACATACTGCTATTATCCTCTAAAGACATTGTGAGGAATGATAGACATAGTCCGCATAATGGACCTAGTACAGTGCCTGGTAGGATCAAAAAAGCTCTCACATGTCACTTTAAGAAATTTCATCTTGCAGGCAACAGGGAGCCAGTGAGGACTGAAAATAAAGAGTGATTTGATCAGATTTTCCATATATAAGGCAATTACTGGAAAAAAGAAAACTGAAAATATTTCATTTTTCTTATAGTTGAGCTTTGTCCCAGAACGACGTGT
This sequence comes from Giraffa tippelskirchi, assembly GCF_054371585.1. Taxonomy (NCBI): domain Eukaryota; kingdom Metazoa; phylum Chordata; class Mammalia; order Artiodactyla; family Giraffidae; genus Giraffa; species Giraffa tippelskirchi. Next base: position 97,618,439 of record NC_137281.1, read on the forward strand.
TTGCTTCAGAATCTTTTCTTTGCATAAAAAAGAAAAGAATCTTGGCTAAGCTTAGGACTGAATTTTTGTATATACCCAGAGATATCTTTGAATGAATAAGACTGAACATATCATTAGGCACTTCTACATCTTGCATTTAGGAATATAAACTTATCTTAGGATAACGCACACAGTAATATTACAGGTATTAGTTAGAATATAACTTAATGACTCTTTTTGTTGTTGCTTTATCTCCAGTGGGTTTCAATATGTTATCCTGGACCTCCTTAATGAGAGGTATGATGACTCTAGACCAGATGGTTCTAGACCAAATGGTTCTAGTGCTTTGTCCTTTCAGTCCCATACTCTCTCTGGGAAACAGTGTAAGATTAAATTGGAAGATAATTGAAAAAGCTGAAATTGATAACTGAAAGATACCGATTAAATGGATTCATTTTCAGAATGATCACGCCAGGAAAACTCGAGTTGAAACTCTTATTTGCACTTCAGCAAAAATCATAACAAATGAGTATGCCTCTTTGTTTGAAAGAGTGTATTCTTTTTCAGACATTAAACTTGGAGAAGTTTACTAGCTTCAGTGACATATGTCATAAGGTACTGGGGGAATCTGACTCAGAACCTACTCTGTACTGTATGTAGCAACAAGGGACATCCCAAGCCTAAAGCCAAGGATATACGTGATCTGCTCAATTTATTGACACTGATATGTACAGAGAGGATATAGAAAATGCCAATTGATTCAGGGGGAATAGAAAATGTGACAATGCCACTATAAAGTAGTTGGAGAGACAGTCCACATGCATTGATTCACAGACTAATTAAGAACCTGCAACACAATGATAACTGAGTATACTATGCGTGGCATTTGTAACTTGTGTGCTTAACTCAATTAGATAAATTTAATGGGATCTTAGAAAACATTGTCAAATCTGAAATGTCTGCCCACAGAAAATCAATTAACCCCAGGCAAAGATGTATGAAGACTACAACAGGTCACTAAGATTTTAACTATACAAATTGAGATTAGGCATGTAAAAGAAATGTAAATGTATAAAGTGCTATGTAAACTAGAGGGATTACTATTAAATAACTCCTTAGTGATAGTACTTCACAATGAATGCTTTCCTATGGGAAAAGATTTGAACCATCTGATGTTTTGCATAGTAAACCTTAGCAGAATCTGAGAGTTGGCCAGACTTGAGAAGCCACAGCCCATCATAGGATTCCAACATTTGTTTATAATAGTAAAAGTTTTTGCCTCCATTCTTCTCAGTCAAGGTCTGGTTAAAACATGAAAATATACCATCTCTGTCTATTTTAAGCTTCAGACCCCAAAGTTCTTCAGAAAATGAGAGAGCTCATTCTGCTACAGTTAATCCTTGAAAAGTAATTTGAAATTGTTCCAAACACAGAAATGTTCATGTGTTCAAAGAGGTAGCTTAATGAAAATAATGATTTCACTTGCCAACATTATGAACACAAGATATTTTCTTATTGCCAGTAGAAGTTTATGAAAATATTCATGTACTTTCTGAAAATGGGGTTTCTAATGGAATTATCATAATGTTTTGACTCCCAAGGATATCCTGAATGTGAGGTAATTCATATTCATGGTCCATCTGCCTACAGCATGAGAGAAATCATTCTAGAACTAAAATAAGCTGTCTTTATTCAAAACGGAAATCAGAACAAAAGTTTTACATAATAATACCTATTGCCAATAATTCACCAATTAAAAACTCTAATGCTCAGTCGCTGTTTGCAACCCCATGAACTATAGCCCACCAGGTTCCTCTGTCCATGGGATTCTCCAGGCAAGAATACTGGAGTGGGTTGCCATCTCCTTCTCCAAAAAACTCTAAACTTCTATGTATAAGATGCCGTCCTTGACACCAAAGAACTGACCACAAAACATCTGTATTTTCTAGGTCATCCTACCTGAAGGATAAAAATTAGGAAACACCACTGTTTTTCTGGTTCTGACCACTAACACTTTGGAGGAACTTCAAACATTTCTCAAATTCCTCCCAGACATTTCTAGAAGTCCTCCGGTGAGTGGCAGGTGCTTTGTGTACTGAACGTCTGGGCTACCATGTTTTACCTGTTCTTCTCCTCCTCTCCAGAGCCAAGTCACGGAGCTGAGGTCTCCCATCTCCACCTGTGCCCAAGGCCCGCACAGAAACTTCTAGTCCTCAGTATTATAGAAGGCACACCCAGATTCTGGCACTCGTGTCAACAAAACCTGAAACTCTCAACATACTTAAGAGATGTCAGTAAAACAACTCTCTGTAATTTTAGCTTTATTTTTTTCTAGTTTATCCTAAGTCTCAAGCAAAAGCCTGGAGTTGCTGAGAATATGTGATACAGATAGAGAATCATCACTGCTCTTGGCAAGAACTGGGTATGATCTTAGTTCCTTTTTCCTTGGGGCAAGTTCTTTCCCAAGGGTCTTGGTCACTTATGCAAACTGACAGCTAAGGAGCCTGACAGTTTGATCTCTAGATAGGTCTGATTTCTAATTAGGGTACAGTTTGCAATCCAGCTTGGCCCTTATTAACAATACAATCCTACCTGCCTTCAAAGGCCGTATAGTCTAGATGTGATAGGCACATAGACTGACCAATTATTCCAATGTACTGTGCTAAGTGATACAGTGGAAGAATATCATAAATGTCATTTAACTAAATGTGCAAATTCCTGATGGACTCCCTGGGAGGCAGGATGCCCAATTTGATTGTTGAAGCATGAATGCGTTACATTTTCATTCCACTTTCAATGATGCCAAGTTCTCCTTCCCAATCAAGATGAATCAGAGAAATATGAGAAATTAAAAGAGAGCTCCAGAGCCCTAGGGGCTCCAGTTTCTGGAAAAGGGTTGTGATAGCCATGTAATAGCCTGGGAAAGGCTGATAAAGCCACTTCAGGACAAACTCCTAGTAGCTGCTATGGAGACGATTTCCTCAAATCTTTAGTTGAACAATTCAGGTTGATCTTGAAGTTTAGGGGAGCTCTCTGGACCACTGGCACACTGCACTGAAAAGGATGCCCACAAAACGTGGGGAGCTTGGTTAGCATGACATCCATGAGTGCAGGGTAACAAAGGATAACAGATGCCACATATTTTCTCTCCCTGTCTAATTTCTGAATAAGTTTCAAATCACATTTACTATTTCCCCAAGACTTGCTTCAACAATTGATTCAGTAGTCAGCAACAAACTCAAGGCCCAAGTAGTTTTATTTGGGAAATATGGAAATCCTTTATAGTTTTTTAAGCTCTAAAAGAAATATATAGCCTAAAGGAGACAGTTGCTGGTATTTAATGGAGTTGATCTTTATTTCAGAGGTAATCCAGTTAAAAACAAATGATATAGTGACCCCCGGAAATGTAGCTACATATAAATATATTTTTCTATGAGCAGTTCTAAAGTGAATATTCTCAAACATGTTTCCTTCTGGGAGGATTAGACCGAGTTTTGGATAGGATTGAGGAGGAAGGTTTGAAGTATGGAGCTCAGGCTTGGTCTAAGACATGAATACATGACATCATCTCTAAAACTCAATATGAAACACTTGTGGAGGCGACTCTTCAGAAGAAAAACTAAGAAACAAAGCACTGTGGACCCCTTTATACATCTCCAAACTGAGCTTTACCCCAGTTTTCATTAGAATTCTAGTTCATGTTTTTACCTTTTAAAAATTACACATGCACACACGATACCATTCACACAGAGCCTGGCAGAGCAGTGAACAATGTCTAGTCTCCAAAAGACATTCTGTTACAAACAGGCAGAGGCAATCCAGCTCAGGAAACAGCATATAGAGAAGTCACTTTGTTAGTCGCCTCAGCCTCCTGGCAGCATTTCCATTGCTCAGGAAGAGGTGGCAGAGAAAGGAGGGGGTTCCTACAAGATGGAAGGCTCATTATTTTACTTTTTTTGCAAGATCATCACTCTCGGTGTTGCAAGAGTATGGTTTGACGTGAGCTGCCCGTCCATTAGTCACCTCCTGTTAGCTGTCACCCAGCTCACGGAATGGAAAGAACACTAGGGCACTGGGTCTAAATTGGCCGAGGGGATAGGAAACATGGAATGGTCATAAATGGAAAGTATTCAGGTTCAAAACAAGTTTGTAGGGGGAAACCATACAGGAATCTGTGTGAGGCAGCCTAGAAATGTTTACATAGAAAGCAGCAAAATTGGGAGGAAAGAAGTGAAAGAAGTCAAAGAAGTCCAAGCTCACGGATACCTTCAAATTTAAAGAGGAATTTCAGCAACTAACTGTTTAGCAAGTGTCTGGGAGCCAGGAGTCAGAAGTTTTATAGTACTAGTTAGGAAATAGATATAGAGGATTTCTAATCTGCAGAATGAAAAATTAAAATTGAAATAGAAAGGTCATGTTAAACAAGATATTGTGAACTTATATCTGAGGAATAAATCAAAGTAAAGTATAACAGCAATGAAGTATTTCTTTGAACTAAGACCCTATGGTTTCATTCTTGTTTCCTTTATTTTACCCCTAAAATCAAAGGGGTGATTTTTCTTCTCATGTCAGAAAGAAACAAAGATAAATAGTAGAGAAATACATGAGAGAGAAAATGTGCTATGGAGATGTTTTTAGACACAGGACAAAGGAATAGAAAACTCTCTCCTAATAAATTGCTCTAAAGAAATGTCATCATCATATTGTAATAAAAACGGATGTCTGTTTAAAGTTCTGCCTTGGAATAATTAGCATAATGGTTAACATTTGATTTGTCAAAACAAACTAAAGGGGTAGGTACTACTTTGGTCCCCTTTCACAAAGAGGAAAGTGAAGTTAAACAACCTCCTTGGGATCACACAGTTCATAAAGAAGCAGCTGGGGTTTGAACCCAGGTCTATCTCACCTAAAAGTACGTGCAATTAACCAGGAATATAAATATTCACTCAAACTCAATGCCTCTTAGTTTCATTTGAACTGTCCTGAACTTGCCTTAGCAATGATATACTTACATTTTGGAAAACACAGTGAAGAAAAGTTTTTGCTGAAATTGCAAAACAACTTTTCTACATGAGATAACATTTTAAATCTTTGAGGCACCGGCTGCTAGAAGTGATGCTCCTTAATGAATGATGAGTGGGACACTATGCCAGCCAAGCAAGTGTCACTCTCCTGCCTAATACCCCAGTACTCTGTGACAACACTTGTAACCTTCATTCCAAGGCTTGACACAGCATGGGCTGCATAGTAGATGTACAATACACACTTTGTTTTCAGTAGTCATTTTTGAACTGAAATGAACATCTTCCATCAAATACTGGCTCATGGGTAGCCTGACCTCCATGAAACCATTATCATAGTCATGACAGTCACACCTGTCTCAGGTCATTTAGGCTCTTTCCCACTTGGCCCTTTGCTAGCTTTAACTTATCTCACAAAGCTTAACTAAGAATTACATGAGATTCATGTAAATAAAAATGTTCTGGGAGATACAAATTTCTACGTGAATTTAAGCATTATTATTAACACTGTCTCTATCACCACACCCTTGGCAGTCGTGCTTGTGAATCTATATTAAATATCCGTTGAGGCATACTGTGGGCTAAACAAATAACACTTGATTTAATTTCACAACAACCTGCATAGGTAGTTCACTCGGCCCTGCTTTCACCAATAGAGAATGTAAGAAGTAGAGAAGGTGTGAAAGGTTAGCTGCAATATAACAAACTTCGAAGTCTCTGGTTGTTAACAACCAAGACCTACTTATGAAAGTAGGTTTCATAAGCAAGATTTCCTCCTGTGGATTGTCCTTGGGACTGGTTTTTCTGTTTATTCTATTTAGTATTCTCCTCCAACTTTATGGCAGAGTTAGAGTCCCAGATTTTTGAAGTTAGAGCCTCCAGATCTTTGAAGTTAGGTGTGACTAAGTGGCCAATGAAACCAACAGGTACCAGGACAGGCAGAGGCACAAAGTGAGTGGAAGCGGCATGTGTCATATCAGGTGAAAACCTTAAATAGCCACTGTGTGGATCTCCACCGTGCTGACCACTGTCAAAATGATGGATGATGATCCACAGTGTGGAGCCGCCGTGAGCCTGTGCCCCTGACATTTAGCAGGTAGAGAAGAGCCCCCAGTTGACCATAATGATCCTAAAGCACAAGTGAGGAGTAAGTCTTGGTTGTTTATCACCAGAGGCTTAAGGATTTGTTATATTACAGCTAACCTAGTCTCTCCTGAATAATATAAAAATCCAGCTGTTTTCTGGACATGGTCACTGTTGGAATGGAACAATAGGAAACCAGAAAGGTGGTTGGCTCTCATTAGGGATAATAAGCTTTTCTCAAGCTTCCCTTAGGAATATTGCACCAAATGAAAATGAGTACCCTTCAGGAAACCTAAACACATATTGTAAACAAGGATACATAAGTGCTTTACAAATTATAAATCACTCTGCAAATACTAGTTGCAGCAATATGTCTGCCGCACCCACAATTGTAGCCATGATAATGTTTTCCTATTTTGTAAGTCCATAATATTTACTCAGCTCCCACTAAAGAAATGTACTCATTTACACTGTATGTGGACAATTCAGAGATCAGAGACAACTTTGCTAATCTATGTGGCAAACCAAATACATATGAGGAACACTAAGGTCACTTGGCAGAATACGTACAATTTAAAATGAGTGCTTCTCTGTTATCCTTTTTACTATTCATAACCTCCAGAAATATTATAGGACAGACAAACTCTATTCCCTCCACACCATGAGCACAGAAAGAGAAATACAACATGGGGTTAGTGGTTTGCTTACGAATGGACAGAGCTGCCACTGGGCAATTCTCACTGCCTCCTCCCTTTGCTCCTCTTGGCACCAGGACAGGAAGAGGCGCACAGGCTCTGTAATTGTTTTGTTTATGCCAACCCTTTTATGAGGAATAAACTTGAGGCTTAGCAACATATTGTTAGCTTGGAATGCTACATTTTTAAAACTTCCTAATCCTCACATCTACAAGATTAAGAAATTAAGAGAATATTTTCTAAATGGCAACGAAGCTTATTAATAAATATTTAAGTCCTTAAAATTCGAGAAAAGACAAGCAATGATAATGTAAATGCTTCTTCTTACCACCTAGAGGGAAAAGGCTTGCTTGGCATGGCTAGCTGCGGTTAGAAAGAACAGCCACATTAGATTGTGGTTCTTACCTACGGTTTCTGGCAAAAATAAAGTCTGGACTTAGTCTCTGGAGGCAGAAGTTGGAACTTGATCTTTAATTTCTGGTCATTTTCTATTGCTACCAAACAAGGAAAAGCAAGATTTCCTCCTGTGGATTGCTCTTGGGACTGGCCTTTCTGTTTTATCCTGTTTAAGGAGTCTCCTCTACAAGGAGTTTTCAGAGCTTCTTGCATGCTGTGAGCTGTTTCTCAAACAAACACACCTTTCCTACAGAGCAAAAGGCAAAGGGTCTCTAGATAAGATGCTGTCATACTGCATGCTGTCAGAGTCCAAGCTTGTCAAGCTTAAAATAATGCCCCTGGCTGAGTCTCATCTCAGGCCAGTACCACTTTCTCATAGTCATTCATCTAGGAGGAACATATCCTCCCTGATTTTCCAACCATTCTCCTCCTGACAGTAAGCTTTCATAGGTACCATCTACCCTCTTCATTTCCTGATCCAAATCATTCCTTCCTTCCTTTACTTTTCTCTGGTTCTCTCTTGAGATGATTTTATTTCACTCTACTCCATTCCATCATGTGCCCTGATGCACGCACAAGGTAAAGTCCATGTAGACAAAGTGATTGCATTTCTCTAAGAAATTTCAACTGAAAAGTTCTACCTGGAATGGATAGAATTAGGAAAGAAATTATGCAGACATGCCACACTCTTTTCCTGAGATACACTAATGATTCCTGGAAATATTTTGCCTACTTATTCCTTTCTTTGTTCACAGAAGGATTCAGAGCAGTATCTTTGACAATAAAACTCATGCCTTCTTTGAAGTCTAGCGTAGCTTATATTGCTGACATTTGTGAAAAGAAGTAGCAGTTCTTACATTAGTAGGGCACCCTTCCAATCATACGTTATTATAGAACAAAGAATTAATATTTAACACCATTCCATGCTCGATGCGTAAGACAAATGCTCAGGGCGGGGACAATGGGATGACCCAGAGGGATGGGATGGGGAGGGAGGTGGGAGGGGGGCCCAGGAAGGGGAACACATGTAAACCCATGGCTGATTCATGTCAATGTATGGCAAAAACTACTACAATATTGTAAAGTAATTAGCCCCCAACTAAAATAAATAAATTTATTTAAAAAAAACTTCAAAATGCTCCTGAAAACTTGTGTGAGTGACTTTGCTCTAGAAAAATGATCTATATCTCAATCTATGTCAGATTTTGAAAATTACCACATGTAAACTCTAAGTAAAATAAGAAAAGGAAGATTCTAGAGAGACACAGATGGGAGAGAGAGACAGGGTAACTGCTGCAGAAAATACACTTTGTCTAAGGTTGTCTGAAGTTCTAAGATTAATCAGACTGTCTGAATTCTGGTTGCTTCCTTGCCACTGTAGCTTGGAAAGGCTTGTTGAGATGTCCATAGATCCATGTTGAATAAATATATCCCAAGGCTGGACCATCAGAGTTCAGTGTAGCCAGGAACTCAGGTGTGTAGCCTTCAACTGTTCAGTAAATGAAAAGCGATGAGCCTGCTTGAGGGTAAAGATCACTGGGATAGGTTTTTCTTGCTCCTTTGCGAGAAATAAACCAAAGTACTTGATAAAACCACAACTGACTGACTTTCTCTCTGGTTTAGAACATGGATACTTCATTCTCAGAGTGCACCCAGTCATCCCTCAGTTGGACATAACATTTGACATTGCAAGCTCATTTTGCCACCAAGAATTTCTCCAAAACTCTTAAGTAGCGACAACACCAGCAGGGAAAGTACCACAACACCCTTGTCAGCACTAGAAGAGATCTGGAAGTTTTTATCGTTGCCTATTTTTTTTCTTTCCCACATGTGATCACTGACTAGAGGTGAAATAAGTACTTCTCAGGGTGGAGCAAGAGGCATGTCTAAGGATGCTTTTCCCTACAATTTTGTCTTTAGTTTACTTTTTATAGTTTTGCAGCCAGCTCAGAGGACTTCAGGGACCTTGAGACTAGAGCACAAGATCTTGACATACTACAAATAAAGGCAAAGGCAGTGAGTAATTTCAGCTCAGCACAGCTGAGAAGACAAGGGTCAAGCCTGGAAGTCATTAGATGAAAAGCTCAGAGGAAAAATTAAGATGAAAATATTGGCAGCTGGTATACCACCAAAACCTCAGTAATTCATTCCTTGGGTCCTCTCTGTCTTTCCAGATCGTCAGCTCTCACTCTGTATTCAGAGTTACAAAAGGACCCTCCTCTATGCAGAGATCATATGAGATCCTGGTACTTTCCAGAGTAGAGTGTCACTTGCCCTGATCTACATTAACTTTAAGATACCTTCTGATGCCATGCAAGCCCTAGTGATGCCTCGGTCTAGCCTACATGGGTCATGGTCCAAGGAATCAGACCCACTGAGGTCCCTCAAAAATCCCACTTAAGGGCTAGATACTTATAACATACAAATCTCAAGATTTATATGAGAGCCATTTATTAGCTCTGTGTGCAAATAATTCAGGGCTTCCCAGGTGACTCAATTGGAGATGGGAATACCACACCACCTTACCTACCTCCTGAGAAATCTGTATGCAGGTCAAGAAGCAACAGTTAGAACCGGACATGGAACAACAGACTGGTTCCAAATCAGGAAAGGAGTATGTCAAGGCTGTATATTGTCACCCTGCTTATTTAACTTACATGCAGAGAATATCACGTGAAATGCCGGACTGGATGACTGACAAGCTGGAATCAAGATTGCCAGGAGCAATATCAATAACCTCAGATATGCAGATGACACCACCCTTATGGCATAAAGCAAAGAGGAACTAAAGAGCCTCTTGATGAAAGTGAAACAGAAGAGTGAAAAAGCTGGCCTAAAACTCAACATTCAAAAACCGAAGATTATGGCATCCAGTCCCATCACTTCATGGCAAACAATGGGGAAACAATGGAAATAGTGACTGACTTTATTTTCTTGGGCTCCAAAATCACTGCAGATGGTGACTGCAGCCATGAAATTAAAAGACACTTGCTCCTTGGAAGAAAAGCTATGACCAACCTAGACAGCATATTAAAAAATAGAGATATTACTTTGCTTCCAAAGGTCCATCTAGTTAAAGCTATGGCTTTTCCAGTAGTTGTGTATGGATGCAAGAGTTGGGCCATAAAGAAGGCTGAGCACCAAAGAACTGATGCTTTTGAACTGTGGTGTTGGAGAAGACTCTTGAGAGTCCCTTGAACTGCAAGGAGATGAAACCTGTCAATCCTAAAGGAAATCGGTCCTGAATATTCATTGGAAGCTCTGATGGTGAAGCTCCAATATTTTGGCCACCTAATGCAAAGAGATGACTTATTTAAAAAGACCCTGATGCTGGGAAAGATTGAAAGCAGGAGAAGAAGGAGACGACAGAGGATGAGATGGTTGGATAGCATCATTGACTCAATGGACATGAGTTTGAGTAAACTCCGGGAGTTGGTGATGGAGAGGGAGGCCTGGCGTGCTGTGCTGCACGGGGTCTCCAAGAGTCGGACATGACTGGGCGACTGAACAGATCTCCCAGTTGACTCAGTGGTAAAGAATCTGCCTGTCAATGCAGGAGACATGGGTTCAATGCCTGGGTTGGGAAGACCCCCTGGAGAAGGAAATGGCAACTCACTCCAGTATTCTTGCCTGGGAAATTCCATGGACAGGGTTGGATACAACTTAGTGACTAAATAGCCACAGCGGCAGCAGTAGTGCAAATAAGTCACCATCAAGAGCAAGGAAATCCCAATGAGAACCAATAAGGGAGGTTGTTTAAACTATCTGCAAAGAGTCAGTGAAGGTTGAGCAAGGATAAAGGGAAGTTTCCCTATTAGGACATGGAAGGGGGAAAGGGAAATTCCCTAAATTAAAAAAAAAAAAAAAGAAAGAAACAGCTCTAAAAAGACTGGCCAATGTGAGCTGACGCTGAAGCAGACACACAAACACTAAAAAATGGCAAACTCTCATTCCCAGAGGCCAGCTGGTGCCTGAGACCCAGCACTGAGGTTATTAGGCCATAGCTGGAGCTCCCCTGGCTCTGCTTCTCTCCCCAAAGGTCTCTTGCTACCCAATAGGCCAACAGTTGCTAAATCCAACAGAACAAGATAAATTATGTAATCTTTCTCTCTGGGATTTTATGACTAGAGAAGATTTGTAGAGACCTCACAAGGGACATTCTCAAATTAAACACTAGATTGACATCCACTCCTGTATAATTTTCTACATTATCTCCTAAGTAGAATTCACCTGATTTTCAGGGAAAAGAGAGATCGCCTGAAAAATACTCAAAGACATGATGCAGTTAAATAAGTGCTAAAAGTTTCAGCCTACACATTCCTTTTTAAATGAAGATCCCAGTGCAGCTGAAATAGTATGATTCCGTTCTAACACATGTAAAGATATTTATCATAGTTGGCAGAACAGAATTGCTTCTCAGTGAAATTATTTCATTCCTCTCTCAAAGTTCATAAAAGTTGGATCTTTAAAAGGCTAAACTATAAAATATTGTCCCACAGCTGCACACCCAAAATAAGTCATCAAAATTCAAATGGAAACACACTGCCCCAGCTTGTTCATTGTAGTGAGTAAAGCTATAACTAGCTGTAGCTGATGATATCTCACACTGAAAAATTACCCATCTAATACATAGCATCAGTGGGATACTGGCTAGTACCACCTTTCTGGAGCTGATTACATGCATCTCTTCCCAATTCTGTATACGGTGTTCCAACTTGGCAGTTTGAAATTGGCCATGATCAGAGTTTTTAGACAAAGAAATTGGCAAAATTCACAAACTGTAAGTTTTCTGCTCTCTAGCCCTTCCCCCAAGCCAGCTATTAAACATATACCAACATGCCATGGCACAGCCTTCTACTTTAATCATAGCTGAGCCTAATTTTTAAAAAGCAATCACATTTACCTGTTGTATGCCATTGTACCAACTCATAGGTTGATTAAAAAGATAAGTACTAGCAACAAAACTGCAATTCAGAGAAGGCATGGAGATAGGAGGATTCTCTTGTGGGTGACATAGGGGTATCTCTCAGTTTACTGGCAACAGCTAGCTGGTACCCTAGACTCATCAGCCAGCAAGTGAGAGGCTACGCCGAAATGCAACTTCTTCCAGATCTGAGGTCTTAAAATCTCTAGATGGTAGGCAGCTGGCATTTTCAGAACTCTCCTTTAAACAGCTGGCACTCAATCTCAGGTTGCCAGAGGCTGAAGCCCAGATCCTCATTGTGTCCAGCTGTGCTCCAGTCCTTCTGCAGGGAGCACCTCTTATATGCAGGAAGCCAAGAGGACAGGAACCCATGCATGCATTGGCCCTTCTGCCAGCCTGTATCAAATAACGCTGTTTACCCAGAGTTTTTCCATAATGATTGGGAAACAGACACAAGGGTCCTGTAAAACCACAATTCATCCACAAAGTCTACATGGTCTATGTGAATGGTCTACACGGTTTCTATGTAAATAGATCTACCTTCCTATTTACATAGAAATCTACTTGTAAAGAAACCACCCATAAACATAGCTTTCTTTTAAATTCTATTTGCCACCCTTTTTTCTCCCCAACCTAGCAGTGCCTACAATATTGTTAACCAATGTTAACTCTCTCTAGTAAGAGAGTAAATGAACATTCTTATATGACAGCTTTCAATAAGAAAAAGGAAAAAAATTTAGTGTAGGGCCCTGGGGTTAAAATAAACAAAGAAGGAAATGGATTCTAGTATTTGCCTGTAACACATTATGAGCTGGCAGAGGACAAACAACATTTTCTGTTCATGCAAAATAAGCATAGTGAGGAATCTCTTTGTAAGTGAAGACCAAAGTAATCTAAGCCTTTGGTGTTACCAACACATCTTTCATGTTCTTGCAAACAACACAACCACCCTGCCCCTGACACACACACCACAAATTCACAATCAAAGTTAAAAGAGATTTTAAAAAAATGATGCAGATGTGAATTGTCATGTCAGTTATTTTGTATGTAAAAATCTGTATTTGAAAAGGGAGATTAAAAAGAAAATATAAAACAGAATTAATAAACTCCTGGAGTTCAGCCACGAAATACGATTGAGATTAGGAGAAGGGTGAAGCTGTGGTCAAGCTGTTGATGCAAAAGCTCTGCTTGCCTGTAACCAGATGTGAATCATAACATCTCCATGGAGATGAGTGGGAAAATGACCAATGGTATTTTCATGTCCACGTTTAGAGGGTGAGAATTTCAATGGTTTATTGATTCCAAGTCAGGGGTTAAACAAGGAATTTTATCTAACATGAAACTCTTATGGTCTCTCTAAATAATGCAGCCTGACTTTTTATTAGGCTGATCTCAAAAGGCTCCTTTGTTTCTCTCTAGCAGATGGTTCCCTGGTCTTTACTTCATTGTGATGTTACCTTCTCACTCAGGAAGTGAGAAGTATACCTCTAAACCTAAAAGCTAGCTTGCTATGCACCGTGTTTCAACACGGACCATTTCTTGTCTCACTGATTTTATGTCATAGTTATTGTTACTGGTCTTCATTTATAAGTACTCAATTGGAATTGAGATGATTGCACTTGACAATCTTTTAAATTTTATTTTATTATTTGTGAGAAAGTATAATAAATGCTTCCCTGGTGGCTCAGGTGGTAAAGAATCTGCCTGCAATGCAGGAGACCCAGTTTGATACCTGGATAGGGAGGATCCCCTGGAGGAGGAAATGGCAACCCACTCCACTATTCTTGCCTGGAAAATTCCATGGACAGAGGAGCCTTGGAGGGCTACAGTGCATGTGGTCACAAATAGAAACAACTGAGCGACTAACACATACACGTAATAAATGCAACAGGAATATTATTTAATTATTTACTTGGTATAATACAAGTAATACCAAGTATTATATTAATACCAAGTAAAACTAGGTGTCAGACAAGAAAGACAAAAACCTCAAAACCCTAGCATGTCACATATGGGTCTTAAGTGTCTTCTGATTTAAGACACATCATCAAGATAATGCGAATGGTTGTAAGGAACATGGGAATTGATATTTTAAGGCGGAAATCATGAGGATCTTTGAGCAAGGGTGGAACTGATTTTAATGCTAAAAGGGCTGAAGTGATGAGATCCTTCACAGGGGGAAATAAGCTATCCTCTCTTTTCTCCTCCATTTTTCTATTTGTAACCAAACTCTTCAGAAATGTTCAAAATTGTGTTAATGGGTATTTTGAGATGGGCATTCTCATGTAATGCTCATGACACAATAAATTGGTACTTTTAAGGGAGGCAATTTGGCAAAATAAACCAAGAGCTTTAAAAATGCTCAATTCTTTGTCCCAGTATTTCTCTATTAAAAATTAGTCATGATAGCAAACAAAACAAAACACCATAAATTTTCAAGTACAAGGGAATGATTAAATAAAGACATATTAGTAAGAATAAAATAGTGCATTTTTAAAAAAATGTTTTTTATGGAATATGTAATATATTGAGAATATAGTTATAATATTCTATCAAATGAAAAGACACATACAACATTGCATATACATTATGTCCTCAATGTATACATATACACACAAATATACACAGATATAATAGACAAAACACTGAGAAGAAATTTGCCAGAGTATTTAAAGTGGTTATTTCAGGATGGAAGAGGGGAATAATGATGAATTATATTTATTTTATTTATATTGCATTATACTTTCCAGTGGTTTACACTGAGCACTAGTCAGTTTTCCCAGATTTACATTTTTAATGGAAAAAAAGGATACAGAAATACTATATAAACATCAAGAAATATAAAAATGTATGAAGTAAAAGGGGCTTCCCTGGTAGCTCAGCTGGAAAAAATCCTCCTGCAATGCAGAAGATCCCATTTCGATTCCTGGGTTGGGAAGATCCCGTGCGGAAAGGATAGTCTACCCACTTCAGTATTCTTGGGCTTCCCCTTGGTGGCTTAGACGGTAAAGAATCCTCCTGCAATGCAGGAGACCTGGGTTTGATCCCTGGGGTGGGAAGATAACCTGGAGGAGGGCATGGCAGTTCACTCTAGTATTCTTGCCTGGAGAATCTCCATGGACAGAGGAGCCTGGTGGCCTACAGCCCATGGGGTTGAAAAGAGTTGAACATGACTGAACAAAAAGCACAGCACAGCATGAAGTAAAAGATGAAGATCCTTTCCCTATTTATTCTCCAGATGTGTCTGCTTAACAGCAGAAAAAGTTTAATAGAGTTTATCTTTCCAGACTGTTTATGTCTATATGTATAGATCATGAACTCCTTATTGCCAAATTTAGACTTAAATTGAAGAAAGTAAGGAAAACCACTAGACCATTCAGGTATGACCTAAATCAAATCCTTTATGATTATACAGTGGAAGTGAGAAATAGATTTAAGGGAGTAGATCTGATAGAGTGTCTGATGAACTATGGATGGAGGTTCGTGACATTGCACAGGAGACAGGGATCAAGACCATTCCATGGAAAAGAAAAGCAATAAAGCAAAATGGCTGTCTGAGGAGGCCTTACAAACAGCTGTGAAAAGACGAGAAGTGAAAAGCAAAGGAGAAAAGAAAAGATATACCCATTTGAATGCAGAGTTCCAAAGAATAGCAAGGAGAAAAAAGAAAGCCTTCCTCAGCGATCAATGCAAAGAAATACAGGAAAACAACAGAAGGGGAAAGACTAGATATCTCTTCAAGAAAATTAGAGATACCAAGGGAACATTTCATGCAAAGATGGGCTCAATAAAGGACAGAAATGGTAGAGATCTAATAGAAGCAGAAGATATTAAGAAGAGGTGGCAAGAATACACAGAAGAACTGTACAAAGAAGATCTTCACGACCCAGATAATCACGATAGTGTGATCACTCACCTAGAGCCAGACATCCTGGAATGTGAAGTCAAGTGGGCCTTAGAAACCATCACTACAAACAAAGCTAGTAGAGGTGATGGAATTCCAGTTGAGCTATTTCAAATCCTAAAAGATGATGCTGTGAAAGTGCTGCACTCAATATGTTAGCAAATTTGGAAAACTCAGCAGTGGCCACAGGACTGGAAAAGGTCAGTTTTCATCCCAATCCCAAAGAAAGGCAATGCCAAGAATGCTCAAACTACCGCACAATTGCACTCATCTCACATGCTAGTAAAGTAATGCTCAAAATTCTCCAAGCCAGGCTTCAGCAATACGTGAACCATGAACTTCCAGATGTTCAAGCTTGTTTTAGAAAAGGCAGAGGAACCAGAGATCAAATTTCCAACATCTGATGGATCATCTAAAAAGCAAGAAAGTTCCAGAAAAACATCTATTTCTGCTTTATTGACTATGCCAAAGCCTTTGACTGTGTGGATCACAATAAACTGTGGAAAATTCTGAAAGAGATGGGAATACCAGACCATCTGACCTGCCTCTTGAGAAACCTGTATGCAGGTCAGGAAGCAACAGTTAGAACAGGACATGGAACAGACTGGTTCCAAATAGGAAAAGGAGTACGTCAAGGCTGTATATTGTCACCCTGCTTATTTAACTTATATGCAGAGTACATCATGAGAAACGGTGGGCTGGAAGAAACACAAGCTGGAATCAAGATTGCTGGGAGAAATATCAATAACCTCAAATATGCAGATGACACCATCCTTATGGCAGAAAGTGAAGAGGAACTAAAAAGCCTCTTGATGAAAGTGAAAGAGGAGAGTGAAAACGTTGGCTTAAAGCTCAACATTCAGAAAACTAAGATCATGGCATCTGGTCCCGTCACTTCATGGGAAATAGATGGGGAAACAGTGGAAACAGTGGCTGACTTTATTTTGGGGGGCTCCAAAATCACTGCAGATGGTGATTGCAGCCATGAAATTAAAAGACACTTACTTCTTGGAAGGAAAGTTATGACCAACCTAGACAGCATATTAAAAAGCAGAGACATTGCTTTGCCAACAAAGATCCATCTAGTCATGGCTATCATTTTTCCAGTGGTCATGTATGGATGTGAGAGTTGGACTGTGAAGAAAGCTGAGTGCTGAAGAATTGATGCTTTTGAACTGTGGTGTTGGAAAAGACTCTTGAGAGTCCCTTGAACTGCAAGGGATCCAACCAGTCTATCCTAAAGGAGATCAATCCTGGGTGTTCATTGGAAGGACTGATGCTGAAGCTGAAACCCCAATACTTTGGCCACCTGATGTGAAGAGCTGACTCATTGGAAAAGACCCTGATGCTGGGAAGGATTGGGGGCAGGAGGAGAAGGGGACGACAGAGGATGAGATGGCTGGATGGCATCACCGACTTGATATTCATGAATTTAGGCAAACTCCGGGAGTTGGTGGTGAACAGGGAGGCCTGGCATGCTGCGATTCATGGGGTCACAAGGAGTCGGACATGACTGAGAGACTGAACTGAACTGAATATACACAAGTACACACATATATGTACTTATATAATTATTTCATTAAAATATAACATTTATTTTACATTAAATAAAATACTTTGGATATATTTCCTTGTTGTCATAGGGAAATATATCATCTTTATGTTACTTTAATTTTTAGAGCTGTTTTAGAGTCACAGCACAATTAAGCAGGAAGTCCAGAGTTCCCATGCACAATATCTCTGCCATCTCCTCCACCGCAGACAGCTTCCCCCATCGACATTACACATCAAAATGGTATATTTGTTACAATCAATGAAACTATATTGACACATCATCACCACCCAAAGTCTAGTGGTCATGTTCAGATCCGTTTGTGTTATTGTGCATTCTATGGATTTTGACAAATATATAATGACACACATCCACCATTATAGTATCACACAGCACTGAACAGTTTCACTGCCCTAAAAGTTTCTGTGCTCCATCTATTCATCCTTCCTCCCAGTCCCTAGCAACCACTTATGTTTTTATTTTGTCCATTGTTTTGCCTTTTCTAAGATGTCACATAGTTGAAATAACACAGTATGTAGCCTTTTCAGATTGGTTTCTTTCACTTAGTAATATGAGTCTGAGGTTCTTCCATGTCTTTTCACGGCTTCATAGAATATTCTATGTGTACTTGAGAAGAATGTGTAGTCTGCTGTTGTTGGGTGGAGTGGGTGTTTTGTGTATGTCTCCTAGGTCCCAAATCTATGTTTTTTGATTAGTGAGTACCATTCCCCATTTACATTTAAAGCTAATTAATAATAGGGAAGGCTTTACTATTTTCATTTTGTTTATTGTTTTCTGTGCATCTTATAGCCTTTTTTGTCCCTCCTTTCTTCTCTTAGTGCCTTACATTGTGTTTTGTTGCGTTTTTTTTATATCCTGGTATGCTTTGATTGGGGCTTCCCAGGTGGTGCTAGTGGTAAAGAATCTGCCTGCCAATGCAGGAGAGGTAAGAGACATGATTCCTGGGTTGGGAAGATCCCCTGGAGTAGGAAATGGCAACCCACTCTAGTATTCTTGCTGGCAAATTCCATGGACAGAGGAGACTGGTGAGCTATAGTCCAAGGGGTTGCAAAACGTCAGACATGACTGAATACACACATAAGTACACATACACACACACACACACACACACACACACACAGAATTGAATCACTTTGTTCTATACCTAAAACTAATACAACATTGTAAGTCAACTATGTTGTTGTTGTTCAGTCACCAAGTCATGTCCAACTCCTTGTGACCCCATGGAGTACAGCACAGCAGGCTTCCCTGTCCCTCACCATCTCCCAGAGTTTGCCCAAGTTCATGTCCATTGAATCGGTTATGCCATCCAACCATCTCATCCTCTGTCGCCATCTTCTTCTGCCTTCAATCTTTCCCAGCATCAGGGTCTTTTCCAATGAATCGGCTCTTCGCATCAGGTGGCCACAGTATTGGAGCTTTAGCATCAGCATCAGTCCTTGCAAAGATTATTCAGGGTTGATATCCTTTAAGACTGACTGTTTTAACCTCCTGGCAGTCCAAGGGACTCTCAAGAGTCTCCTCCAGCACCACAGTTCGAAAAGCATCAATTCTTTGGTGCCTTGCCTTCTTTATTGTCCAGCTCTCACAGCTATACTTCAATTAAAAAAACAGTCTATTAGTGAAATCAAACACAGAGTTAGCATATCAGGTATTTGTTACCCTGATGCTTTTGGGTGATTTCTGGGAGATGAGGAAGTGTCCAGTATTATTCTGTCAATTGAAAACCAGACATGAGTGAGTGGCTTTTCAAAAATTCTGTAGCCATTTATATTTCTTCACTTATTAATTACATGTTCATATTCTTGATCATTACTTTTTTTTCTTTCAGATATGTACTTTTAGTCATCAAACAAAATTGAAAATTAATAAACCATTTTCTCTAAGAAGGGTGGCAGTGACCATGATGTGAACAGCAAAGTCAGAGCTGATAGAAAGATTCAGCCTTTAGTCTGATGGAGTTAGTCTTTGGAATGTTTGGAATGTTCCCATTGTAGTCTTTGACCTAAGAAGCCTTCTTTGGTGAGAACTCAATGGGCTCATTCCTGGGCGTAGTTCATCATCTGGTTATTTTAGAAGTATAATAAGAGATGAAAAACTGGAAAGGTAAGCTTCCCTGCTTGTTGCTCGTGTTTAGTCACTCAGTTGTGTCCAACACTTTGTGACCCCATGGACTATAGCCTGCAAGGCTCCTCTGTCCATGAGCTTTTGTAGGCAAGAATACTGGAGTGGGATGCCATTTCCTCCTCCGGTGTATCTTCCCCACCCAGTAATTGAATCCAAGCCTCCTGTGTCTCCTGCTTTGCAGGTGGATTCTTTACCCACTGAGACATCAAGGAAGCCCTAAGTGACCTTGAAAATTCTTTTTTTAGATCTACTTTCTTCTCTTTCCTTGTCCTATCATCAATAGAACTATCAGGGGCCACTTGCTTTGTCATAAGAATTTGAAGAAAACAATTGAATAAAATTTATTTTAATTTGGAATGACTTGAAACTTAGATATACTCAAATTTAGTTTAATCTCTTTCTTGCTTAATTACTCAGTATATTGAAAAGGCAAAGCAAGAAAAATCAAAACAAAATGCATTTCTGATTCATATGTGCACAGATACCAATGTGCTGAGATATATATGAAATGATGTTACTTTTCTCTTTCTAGTTTATAACATCCAGATCATTTTGGCCAAAATTAAATAAACCAAATCACTGATCACAATATAGACATTACAAATAGCTCTGTATCTCTACATACATGCATTCTTCAAGCAAACATGAGGATGAGTCCAACTTCCCTTTTGATCATTATAGATTAGAAAGAAGTCATAAATTGGCTATAAATTTGAAAGAAGGCATTTAAATAGTCAAACTTTATATTAATATAAATAATAAGTAACTTTATAAATTAGATAATCAAATATTTAAATTTAAGTATTGTGGCTTATCCAAAACCCTTTAATTTCTCTGCGATAGACTACAATAAAACAAGATTAGTCACAGGACTGTTATCTTTCACAACTACCAAGATGCCATCAACTACTGAAGTATTTATGCTCAAACAGAAAAGCACAATGTTGTAATTTTACAATTTCAAGATCTTGAAAGCAGACAGTAGACAATATTGTAAGTCACTGCCAGGTGGTGAGAAGGGAATGAGGAAAAGAATAAGATAAAGTGATAATCCTCAAAAACTTATGACAAATGAAAGGTATATGAGTTACATTATTTCCTTCTTAAAATGTTTGTTCTGAATACTAGTACCTTGTTTGCCCATGGCCAACATACCATGAAAAGACAATCTATGCCTAAACTACTGTACATTCTGCCTATATGACTCATATTCCCAGACATTAATTGATTTTGAAGTAGCTGGATTTTCCCCTCTAGTTTCAAAATCAGTTTGGCAAAAACTGGAAAACTATAATAAAAAGCAGAGGAAGATGCTCCCAAAACTACATAAAATGCATTTGGCAATTACCTTGGGTTATTCATGATAAAAGCCTCAGAAAAATTAGCCTTTGTATTATGAAAAACACTTGGAAAATATTTTTGAAATTTTGGTGACACCCCATTCTTCATGAAGAAAAATTAATCATAGTATTGATGCAGTGGAAAACACAAGGGAATTTTCAATGAAATGTTTTCTCTCTTTTTTACTGATGCAATATTTGAAATGGGAGCACAGGGCATTTTTCTAAGCAAAGCAGTTGTCTGCAACCATGACTTTTTTCAGCAAATCACCTGTAGGCCTCTGAACAAATAATTGTGGACATCAAATTGAAAGACATGAACTCAGCCTCTGTTTCCAATTGAACTGTGGTCTTTATCATTAAGTAAATAATTTATAAATCTTTTGCATGTTCTTCATGTGTCCTTCCTCTTCCAGGAAAGAGGTAAGGGCCTTTGTTGGAATCACATGGAATCTGGATCAGAGTTGGGACCAGAGCCCACAGCATCTCCCTGCTGGCCCAGAGTCTACCTCCTTATCATGTTACCTGACTTGTTTTTCTTAAGATCTCTTCACGTTAGCTTGCTACTGCTAAGTCACTTCAGTCGTGTCTGACTCTGTGCGACCCCACAGACGGCAGCCCACCAGGCTCCGCCATCCCTGGGATTCTCCAGGCAAGAATACTGGAGTGGGTTGCCATTTCCTTCTCCAGTGCATGAAAGGGAAAAGTGAAAGGGAAGTCGCTCAATCGTGTCTGACTCCTAGCGACCCCATGGACTGTAGCCTACCAGGCTCCTCTGTCCATGGGATTTTCCAGGCAAGAGTACTGGAGTGGGGTGCCATTGCCTTCTCCGTCACGTTAGCTTGGTAGCATGCAAAAAAATATTCTAGTTATCATGGCTGGAAAAAGCAACTCACTGCAATGTGATAGGATCTGGGCCAAGCAGAAGCTAAAGCATGGCAATGACTTCTATCCAAAGATAAGGATACTGGCTGTGACCCATGAATTCCCACCCTCTGGTCTAGGCAGTTGACATTTGAGGTTTCCTCTTGGTTTGTTGGGCTTGTAGGACAGAACCTCTGTGGATTAAAGTTCAAAAATTCAATACCATGGCTCAAGGAGCAGTCCTTGGGGAGAAAAGTCATGTAGCAGGACTGAAACAAGGTTTGGACACAGAATAACCCAACCAAGAGCACTTAGGCAAAAATTATTTACAAATTGAGCAATACTCCTACTGGTCATGCTATCAATGACTAATACATCTAAATTGGTGTGGGTGCTTCAAAATCATCCATCAGGTTATTAAAAAAGGATTTCTTATTCCTTCCATTAGTTATGTCTATGACTTTCCCTGATGTTCATCAATACATGGCAAATCATGCCAATTTGTGGAAAACGAGGCATGGAGGGGTAAGTGAATATCCAAATTGGCTATTTCAGCTATGAAAATGAATTGAAACCAAAGAATATAATTTCAAATCAAAATTTGTCCTCAGTCTTTAAGTTCAAGTTTTTTCTTCTTTTGTGCCAGTAATACACATCATTCAGGAAACAAGAAAAAGGAAGGTTCACCGACCCCCGAAATTGTCACCTTTCTTCTTGTACAATTTATTTCTCTTTTTCTCTTGCATTCTTATCACCTTCTTTCCTCCCTTCTTTCTTTTTATCACTCTCTCCACTCATTTATTCACTCTTTCAACAGTCATTTAGTCCCCGATGATATTTTAGGTGCTTGAATTCATCAGTGATAAAACAACAGAAATCCTTGCCTTCACAATATTTGCAGTCTCCTTTCTCCTGCATATATTATTAGCAGTGCTAATACAGTTTAAGGACTCCAAGAAGCACCTGTTCTGTTGTTTTGGTCCACAATTGCTGTCCCTCTTTCGTGATACCTATATTTCCTCTGCAAGGAGGTGAGGGTCACATGGTGAGAAAAGGAGAGCTATATCTAGGCACTGCAGAAGGCAGGGATAAACAATTCTCAATCCTATGAAGAAATAGCTCAACCAAACTGAACCGAAGTACAACATCACAGCCTATGTAGGCTTCTAGTCCTCTAGATTTGAGATGAAGTCAGAGGTTATGAATACAATTCTATTTGGCATTATGAGAAAAAGGTAGGATTCAGAGCCATACAAACCTGGGGTTGTATTTTAGTTCTGTAGCCTGAGAGCAGGTCAGATAACCTCTTTAGGTCTCAGTGTCCTCAACTCTTAAGTGAATTGAACATCATTTATCTTATGGGTTCTACTGTTATTTTATTCATTCACTCAATTATTCATTCAATGAGTATTTATTAAGCCCTTTCTATGCATTTGGCACTGTGGTAAATACTGGAGTTAACAGTGAAGAGACAATGAAGGAACAAAAATTCTTGCCATCATGGATTACCACCCCAGGGAGTAAGCTACTGGGAGAGGAAGCATGTGAGGGAGGGGTTAGTTTCAATCATGATTGAATCTATAGGGTAATTGACTCTTCAATAGGCAGGAGAAGTACATCAGAAAGTGGGAGGGTCTAGACACTGGTTGTGGATCAGATCCCCTCTGAGTTGCTTCCTGTGGCACATGGAGTCAGGATGAGAGGCCTGAGCAGATGACAGAGGCATCCTGCTCCAAGGAACAGAAAGACCGCAGCTGCCAGCAGAGAGCACCACAGACACTAAAATGTGAGGCCCATGCCTACTGCAGGACCTGAAGTGAGGGGGGTGGTAAAACAGAACAAAAAGCTGCAATCACAGATGGCTCTGGACCCTCTCAGACCCCATCCTTAGTCTTAGAAACAAAAGGACAGTTGCAGGACAGCTCAGCACTGCCTTCACCTCTGCACTGAAGTCAGGGACCCTGTGGACTGCACACAGGCTAAAGCCAGAAAAATGTGACTCTCCAGCCAGTTTGAATGGCTTGTTAAGTCACAAGTTATTAGAGGATGTCAGGGAACCTTTGCAACTACACATTGACTCTCAGGTGATTCA
Source organism: Giraffa tippelskirchi (assembly GCF_054371585.1). Lineage (NCBI taxonomy): Eukaryota > Metazoa > Chordata > Mammalia > Artiodactyla > Giraffidae > Giraffa > Giraffa tippelskirchi. The sequence continues at coordinate 97,642,437 of NC_137281.1, forward strand.
GTGCTGTCAGACATCCCACATTTGTGGGTTAAAGGCCACAGAGTAAACCCCAGACTCCTGCTTTCCAGCTCCTCAGTCCTCGGGAGCTTCAGAAGCAAACAGACTTCACCCCAAACTCAGCCAAGCCAGCACTGAAAGGCTTCCTTTCACAACAGGAAGTCCCCGGGTGATGGCAGAACTTGGTTTGGCCATATCACCTTCAAGGGCTGCCGCTCCACTGGCTCTGTGGGCACAGAGCTTTCTTCGGGAATGCGGACACTGCATGGTTTACTAGCTGCTTCAGCTGTTCTGAACAAATGAATCCCGATTCTAGGGGAATTGAAACCACACAGTTTCACTCTGTCCTGTTGTGTTGGCAGCTGGCTTTCAGCATTACCCTGTTCCCACAAAAACCTCAACACGGATCCCTTGTATGCATGGCATACAATAGGACCTTTCATTCCTGCTTTGGCACCTGCAGCCCTGGGTGAACAGTGCCACGGAATAGAGAAAGCATTTCCCAGAGTGTGGTGCTGGGGACCCCATCCATGCAACAGTTGAGCAGAGGCAAGTGAAAGCTGTATGCATGCTTGAGGGGAAGGAAGGAGGATGAACCTTGGGAGACCCATTCTTGTAGCCAGCCTGTGTGCTTTGAACATCTACTGCCTGTGTTCTGGGCGATGCACTGAGAGCAGAACCCAATCTTTGTCCTTAACATGTTTGTAGCTCCCAGGGTGAATCAGGCCATAGAGGCAAATGTACCAGTCAGTGTTCTTAGTTATAAGCCACTGAAACCATTTTTGATAAGATGGCTGCCTCTGGGAGCCAGGCTCTAAGGTTTCCATTCTGTCTACCAATTATTAGCTGTAGGGCTTGTATAACAATCACTTAACCACTCTGTATTAGAATCTCATTTGTCAAATGAGAGTTACATTTGTATGTGATACTTGAAACTATTAAAATGCTGAATCCATGGGAACTAACTGGAGCACTGTCTGACTCATATGTGCATTTCATGCAAGGATGCGCACAACAAAGGACAAAAATGGCAAGGACCTAGCAGAAGCAGAAGAGATTAAGAAGAGGGGGCAAGAATACATAGAACTGGACAAAAAAAGCTCTTAATAACCCAAATAACCACGATGGTGTGGTCACTCCTCTAGATCCAGACATCCTGGAGTGTGAAGTCAAGTGGGCCTTAGGAAGTATTACTATGAACAAAGCTAATGGAGGTGATTGAATTCCAGCTGAGCTATTTCAAAATCCTAAAAGATGATGCTGTTAAAGTGCTGCACTCAATATACCAGTAAATTTGGAAAACTCAGCAGTGGACACAGGACTGGAAAAGATCAGTTTTCATTCAAATCCCAAAGAAGGGCAATGCCAAAGAATGTTCAAACTACCATACAGTTACACTCATTTCACATGCTAGCAAAGCAATGCTCAAAATCCTTCAAGCTAGCCTTCAACAGTACATGAACTGAGAACTTTCAGGTGTACAAGCTGGGTTTAGAAAAGGCAGAGGAACCAGAAATCAAATTGCCAACATATGCTGGATTGTAGAAAAAAGAAGAGGATTCCAAAAAAACATCTACTTGTGCTTTATTGACTACACTAAAGCCTTTGACTATGGATCACAACAAACTGTGCAATATTCTTAAAGAGATGAGAATACCAGACCATATTACCTGTCTCATGAGAAACCTGTATGCAGGACAAGAAGCAACAGTTAGAACTCAACATGGAGCAATGAACTAGTTTAAAATTGGGAAAGGAGTACATCAAGGCTGCATATTGTCACCCTGCTTATTTAACTTATATGCAGATTATATCATATGTAATGCTGGGCTAGATGACTGACAAACTGGAATCAAGATTGCAGGGAGAAACATCAACAGCCTCAGATATGCAGATGATACCACTTTAATGGCAGAAAGTGAAGAGGAACTAAGGAGCCTTTTGATGAAGTTGAAAGAGGAGAATGAAAAAGCTGGCTTAAAATTCAACATTCAAAAAACAAAAGATCATGGCATCTGGTCCTATCATGGAAACAGTGTCAGATTTCATTTTCTTGGGCTCCAAAATCAATTTGGATGGTGACTGAAGCCATGAAATTAAAAAATGTTTGCTCCTTGGAAGAAAAGCTGTGACAAACCTAGACAGTGTATTAAAAAGCAGAGACATCACTTTGCCAACAACGGTCCATATAGTCAAAGCTATGGGTTTTTTACAGTAGTCATGTATGGATGTGAGACTTGGACCATAAAGAAGGCTGAATGCTGAAGAATTGATGCTTTTGAACTGTTGTGCTAGAGAAGACTCTTGAGAGTCCCTTGGACTGCAAGGAGATCAAACCAGTCAATCCTAAAGGAAATCAACACTGAATACTCACTGGAAGGACTGATGCTGAAGCTGAAGCTCCAATACTTTGGCCACCTGATGCGAAGAGTCGACTCACTGGAAAAGAGCCTGATGATGGAAAAATTGAGGGCAAGAAGAGAAGGGGACGACAGAGGATGAGACTGTTGGATGGCATCACTGACTCAATGGACATGAGTTTGAGCAAACTTAGGGAGATAGTGAAAGATCTATCTTCATGAACTGCATGCTGCAGTTCATGGGTTTGAAAAGAGTCGGACGTGACTTAGCGACTGAACAACAACAACAACTGATTCATATTTAACCTTCGGGAGGTTAGCCCTAACATTATCATGAATTTATCCTCAACCATAAAGCTGTAGAAACAAATTCAGAAAATGGCCAGGCACCAAGAGAGGCTGAGAAATGGAATCCGTTGCAAAGTTTCTGCTGCGTGCACAGCCTGATTTGAATGCTGCTCCGGCACCATTGCCACTCCTCATGGTAGACAGCACTGCTACTATGGCTGGTCACTCCAGTGGCCACCACTGAACGCTGCTATCATGCAATTAACTATAAATTCATTGTTTCCCACTTGCTCCAAATTCAAAGTTCTATTTGGAATCAAATAACTGTCAAAGCTCAGTTTCCCTATCTGAGACTTAGACATTAGGGTTAAGCAGAAGTCATGTCTGGTCTGCTCTCTTTTCTGTACTGGGAGGTTGTATTCTGTCTCCTATCAAGGCTCACATGATGGTGGACTGCCTCACTGTAGTAAGGGTAGTAATGATGTCCATGTAGTAAGGTGGACAACAACAACAATGCCAATTGACAAATGTCCATACAAAATAATGATTCAGTAGTAGACGTATGAAGTTAGGGACATAGCAGTCACTACCTATACTTTTTTATTGAAGTATAATTGATTTACAATGTTGTATTAGTTTCTGGTGTACAACAAAGTGAATCAGTTATATATATATATATATATATACACACACACAGACTTATCATATGCTTTTCTATTGCAGGTTATACAGCAGGCCCTTCTTGTTTATCTATTTTATATATAGTAGTGTATATCTACTAATTATCTACTAATCCCAAACTCCTAACTTGTGTGGTTTAGTCGCTAAGTCATGTCCAACTCTTTGTGATCTCATGGACTGTAGCCCGGCAGGCTTCTCTATGCATTGGATTTCCCAGGCAAGAATACTGGAGTGAATCCTGGGTGTTCATTTCTTTCTCCTTGGGATCTTCCCCAACCAGGGATTGAACCTGAGTTTATTGCATTGCAGGCAGATTCCTTACCAACTAAACCACCAGGGAATTTCTAACTTATCCCTTCCCATTTTCCCCTTCAGTAAGGGTAAGTTTGTTTTCTACGTCTTTAAATCCATTTCTGCTTTGTAAATAAGTCCATTTATATCATACTTAAGATTTGAAACATAAGCAGGTGCACAATTTAGAATTCAATGTGTCATTCTTGACCCCTGCCTCTCTCTTACCCACACTTCCAATCCATCACCTTTCAGTTTCACTGCTTATCCATCACTTAAATCCACTCATTTACCTTCAATTTCTTAATCTCAGCCCACCGTTACTGTGTTGTTAGACTATTACACCATCCTCATGGCTGAGCCCCTTCCATGGACCCCAGCCCCTGTTTAATTTATTCCCACACAGCAGCCATAGTGATCTTTCCAAATTGCAAATATGAGACTTGATTATCCCTCCAGTTTTTAATGGCTTCATATATCTCTTAGGTTAAGGACAAACCTCATTAACACACTCACAGGATCCAGCCAGCCTTGGGATCTCCCTCCCTTCTAAGTTCACATGTGCCCTGCTCTCCCTTCCTCATTCCATTCCAGCCACTCTGTTCTCTGTCTCATCCTGAGAAGCCAGATGCTCTCTCTGCCACAAAGTCTTTGTCCATGTCCAGTAATTCTCTCTCTGCTTCTCTTTTGATCCCTATCCTTATTCAGTTCTCAGATCAAGAGATACTTCCTCATGGCGACGCGAGAGCAGGGGGCTTCTCTGACCTCCATGACTAGGATACACACTGGTTCCAAATAGGAAAAGGAGTACGTCAGGGCTGTATATTGTCACCCTGCTTATTTAACTTATGTGCAGAGTACATCATGAGAAACGCTGGGCTGGTTGAAGCATAAGCTGGAATCAAGACTGCCGGGAGAAATATCAATAACCTCAGATATGCAGATGACACCACCATTATGGCAGAAGTGAAGAACTAAAGAGCTTCTTGATGAAAGTGAAAGAGGAGAGTGAAAAAGTTGGCTTAAAGCTCAACATTCAGAAAACTAAGATCATGGCATCCAGTCATGTCACTTCACGGCAAATAGATGGGGAAACAGTGGAAACAGTGGCTGACTTTATTTTGGGGGGCTCCAAAATCACTGCAGATGATGACTGCAGCCATAAAATTAAAAGACACTTACTCCTTGGAAGGAAAGTTATGACCAACCTAGACAGCATATTAAAAAGCAGAGACATTGCTTTGCCAACAAAGGTCCATCTAGTCAAGGCTATGGTTTTTCTAATAGTCATGTATGGATGTGAGAGTTGGACTATAAAGAAAGCTGAGCATTGAAGAATTGATGCTTTTGAACTGTGGTGTTGGAGAAGACTCTTGAGAGTCCCTTGGACTGCAAGAAGATCCAACCAGTACATCCTAAAGGAGATCAGTCCTGGGTGTTCATTGGAAGGACTGATGTTGAAGCTGAAACTCCAATACTTTGGCCACTTGATGCAAAGAACTGACTCATTTGAAAAGACCCTGATGCTAGGAAAGATTGAGGGTGGGAGGAGAAGGGGATGACAGAGGATGAGATGGTTGGATGTCATCACCGATTCAATGGACATGAGTTTGGGTAAACTCTAGGAGTTGGTGATGGACAGGGAGGCTTGGCATGCTGCGGTTCATGGGGTTGCAAAGTCGGACATGACTGAGCGACTGAACTGAACTGAACAGACTCTCATGGCATCCTGAATCTGTCCTAAATGGACATTCATCACAAATGCCATTTTTCAATTGCGTGACTATATATATATGTCACATGAAAATATGGACCGCGCAAGATTCTATTCACCATTGCCTAGTATCTTCCATTTGTTGAGTGAATGATTGAATGAATTAAAAAATGGCTTCTCATTGGAGGTTAACATATTCTTGATGTTTGAGGGATTAGTGAGAATTTGTTGGATGAAGGAAAGGAGAAATAAAAGTATCCCAGGAGAGGAAATAGGGAAATCAAAAGTTGTAGGACATGCAAGGGAATGGTGTGTTCAGAGAAAGTTTCGCACAGCTGGTATATGAGTGATGGGAGATGGGTGAAGGATATAAGAAAAGCAGCAAAGAATGCTGGTGAAGTTTGGGTCCTGATTGTGAAGGTCCCTGAATGCATGCTAAGGAATTTAGAACTTTCTCTCTGGGCGTGGAGAGAATTGGATAAGGCAAAGAAATTAAGCATCAGAAATGCAGGATGAAGGTTGAAGCAAGAATATACCTTCTGTCTTTAAAATTTTTTAATGTCACACTAGCAACTGTTTGTATTTCCAGAGCAAAGTTCTATTTACTCATTGTAAAATTAAAGAAAGTTATTCCAAAAATGCCTTAAACTATGTTTGATGTCTGTTTTAAGTAAATGCAATCAGATTTTTTTTTATTCTCTACTTCCAATAACTGTCTCCCAAATGATTATTATCCACATTCCAATGAACAGATGTCACAAAGCCAGCTGGAAAAACTCAGTTACATATAACATGATCAATCAATAGAGGGCCTCTGTTTTCAGCTCAATACAAGTTATTCCTATTAAGTTGATGATAACAGCTGAAGTAGAATATAGTTCTAACCAGCTTTTAAAATAAAACCATGCTTCTCAAATTTTTTGGACTTTGGCTTATTACACTCTGAAAAATTCTTAAGGACTTCAAAGAACTTTTGTTTATGTGGGTTACATCTATGGAAATTTACTATATTAGAAAGTAAAACTTAAAATTTTAAAATATTTATCAATATATTTTAAAATAATAATAAACAACTTAAAATACTTAACATATTTTGTGAAAATAACTATTTTTCTAAAAACAAAAAAAAATGTCTCAAGAGACAGTTGATCCTCATATTAGTGTAATCTGGTATTTAATCTACTTAATGTTTCATCTGCATTTAATCTGCTGTGTTGCCTTATACAGATATATAGTTAGGAAAGGAGAAGTGTTTTGATATCTTTTTTGAATAATCATGACACTGTATCTCAACTTCAAAAGTAATAGTTTCCTAAAGGTCAGTTGCAATATGGAATACAAAACCATATCAATTAAACTTGCATGCTCTGAAACACTAAAATTCATTAGTCTCCTTTGCACTTTGAATGGAACTTTTACTCCTACATGATTGAGTAACATCATGCATTGGTCATTTGGAAAAAAAACATTCACTGAGTTGTGTAGGCTTTCCAAATTTTGAGACATTTTATTATGGCATATCAAAAAAATACTCATATAATAACTATAAATGGAATACTAGCTTTAAAAATTATTAATCGTTATGTTGTACAACTAAAGCTTACAGAATATTGTACATTGACTATACCTCAATAAAATAATTTTTTAAAAAGGGAAAAAATTAACATCTTAAATTAAATCTTATCAAGAAAAACTTTTAATATTGGAAAGCTGTCAAGCTCCTGGTGATAAGTGTGGAAATGTAAGCTTTCAAAAATTTAATTATACTTGAATGCTTTAAATTCTTTCATTGGCAACAAATTCCACAGTTGTTTTTCTTGAAGGGACATTGACTTTGTTAATTCTAAGAAAATGTCTGCCAAATACCCAAGTCTTAATAGCTATAACTTGTCATTCTTTAAATAAAAATGACATTTCATTAAAACCATGTCTAATTTAGCTTGACCTCGAATAAATGCACACATGCTTCCTTTTTCAGACAACACCATACTTCAATAAGAATCAGAAGTGCTGTGTATGTTACTTCCTATTTTGGCACAGAGAGAGTAAACCAAAAAAAGTACTCAAAGATCAAGACAATAAAATTAATAGTTCTTCTTGCTGCATTAGGACTACTGTGTGAAAAAAGAAGAGGCTAAGTATACAATGAGTGCCAATATGGTTTGGTGTCACCATCTTGATTTCTGCTTGAGCACCAGCACTTTTACTCATCAATGCTTTTATACAGTCAGTAGAAGTGTCAACAGCGATAAAAAAGGAAGATAATACGTAAATATTATTATAAAATTATGAAAGCCGACTCATTGGAAGAGACCCTGATACTAGAAAAGATTGAGGGCAGGAGGAGAAAGGGGCAACAGAGGATGAGATTGCTAGATAGCTTCACCAACTCAACAGACATGAGTTTGACCAAACTCCGGGTGATAGTGAAGGACAGGGAAGTCTGACATGCTGCAGTTCATGAAGCTTTGAAGAGTTGGACATGACTGACAGACTGAACAACAACAACATTATTATAAAAAGAATTTTGACCTCCTGAACCACACAGAAGAAGCTTGGGACATCAAGGGGTTTGTGAACAAAACCTTGAGTACTGCTAAAATAGAAGTTAACTTAGAGACCTAGTGGTTTGCTTATAATGAAATAATGGACTCAGCCCACAGCCCTAACCAATTCATGTTTTTATTGTTTTTAAGAAAGTCCATCACTGCATCTTTTCACTACTTCAAGAGCAATATGCAACCTCTAAAGGAAATGATCACAAGTCAAAGGAAATTTTTTAAAGCATTATGGTGACTTATCAGTTTTGGCCACCACAAAGGCTACCTATATATTGATGGTAAAGAAAGGAGTCATTTATGCTGAATCCATGGTTGTTATCACTAAATATCCATTTAGTGACTCTCAGCAACCAAGACCCGCCAATAATAGTAAGTTATTTTAGAAAAGTGTATAAAGTGTCATTTTGTTAAATAGCTTTTCAGATAACCAAAGCTAAACAGGAACATAAGGGGGTAAGGCAGATCTTCCCTCTTTAATTGGAAAAGTAATATCTCAGACCACAACACTATTCAGGATGATTTTCTCCTCTAGTGATTCATTTCATAACACAGGTTAATTCTGAACAAGCAGGGAAAGTTTTCACCCAATACCTTATCATACTGGCATGTGAAAAAGTCAAACCAAGGCTTTTCAAAGAAATTGCCCAGCCCATGCTGAAAGCTATAGTGAAAAATCAACTGATTCATCCTGAGCATTTCTGAACTTGCCAACAAGAGGCAGGAGGAGAGCATGTTGATGGCCATTTGAGCCTGACTTTGCCAGCTAGGCAGGTACAACCCATGATGATTCTTGTGGCTTTTCCAATTCATGTTGGGGCAAGAGCTTGACTTTCAGTTTCCCACACTGAGTGGGTTTCTATGAGTTATGCACACTGTATGAGTGTAACAATGTCATCTGATTTGTCTAAAGGTACAAATAAAGGAAGGGAAGATGTATTTTTCTATTTCTATGACTTACGGGCATAGAAACCATGGTTTGGTCACGGAACCCTAGTGGATTTTCAGTGACAAAGCAAAAGCATGCTGTCCTGGTAGAGAGAGGAACATTTTCTAGTCATTCTTTATTTTTCATAATCATTTTATGCTTATGTTTGAGATTATAGATGTGCACAGATGAAGGATTAATGTTAGGTTCTTGGGCACTTACCGTCACCTATTTCTCAGCCTAGCCACAACCTGTGAGCTGCTCATTATAGTCGATATGTCCTAGAAAGTTATCTAGTCAAACCAGCACCATCTGAGTCAGTGTGATCATCCTAAGAAACATCTAACTGTAAAATCCCAATCCAAAACCAGCCCAATTCAAGAGCCTGGCCCCCATAACCAACATCTTGTCTTCCTCTATAACATCATGTCTCTATACTTTCACACATGTATTAATACCACTGATTCAAGAAGCATTGACATGCCTGCAGTATCCTGCATGCCTTCTTCAATTCCTACCCCACCTCTTCCTTTGGACATGATGTTGACTCTGCCTGGAATGTCTTCTCTTATTTCCTGGTAGAACTCTGTGCCTTGACACTAGGTCAAAGCTAGGTATCAGCCTTCTGCTCTCATAGCATTTCATGCTAGCCTTTCACGATACTTTGTCACTCTGTTTGCTCATCTGTCTCCTCAATTACTTGGGGTTCCTTTAGGGCAGAGATTGAGTCATTAACTTCCAAGCACATCTAGCAAAAGAAAGGGATAGGCTACCCCCTCCAGTATTCTGGTCTGGAGAACTCCATGGACTGTACAGTCCATGGGGTCGTAAAGAGTCGGACACAACCAAGCGACTTTGGAGTTCCCTGTAGCTCATATGGGAAACAATCTGCTTGCAATGCAGGAGACCTGGGTTCGATCCCTGGCTCAGAAGATCACCTGGAGAAGGAAATGGCAACCAACTCCAGTGTTCTTATCTGGAGAATTTCATGGACAGAGCAGCCTGGAGGGCTACAGTCCATGGAGTTGCAAAGAGTCGAACACGACTGAAGTAACTTAGCACATAAGCAAAAGAAAAAAAAGTATGTGATAATGTCTCAATGGATGTTGGCTGGATACACTATGGGACTACAACCTTCCCTTCTATGTGCATCTTAAGTAACCAATTTGAATTTTGCACCCTAATTGAGTCTTATCCTAAAATGTAACTTTATCCACAGTCCTGAACTACTATTTCCTTTTACTTTCTCTGTCAGAACTGTCTCTCTTCATTTGCAACATTAAAAGATCTCTCTTTACCTCCTCCCACCTCACTTAAACATTTCACTGGTCATCATCTGCCTTCTCAAGATATAAACAAATAATTCAGGTCACCAGATTCATGGATATATAGTTAGGTCTCTGTGACTAGCTGGATATTTAAAACATATTTGCTCCTTAATTATTTCAATACCATCATCAAGGCATGCTATGGATGGGGTCAAGGGAAGTAGACACAGGGAGGAGGATGGGTGTTGGCTTGCCTTCCAGGCAGTCTGATGAGTCCTAGCAAGATTAGGTTGCCATTAGAATCTGACCTTTTCTTTGGGTGGGTCTTTGGCAGCCTCTCTTCTCTGACTTTCCCTCAGCTAATCCCTTCTTGGCCCAATCAGGTGGGCCTTGGCTGGGTCCAAAGAAACACTGTAAACATCAGCTGAGGCAGCTCATCCTAATGGTGGCCATGATGACTTTGATTTTTCTTGTAAACTATGGAAGCACTGAATGTTACAGATGAAAGGGACCCAAGAATTTCTTTCTTTCTTTTTTTTTTTTTTAAGGAAGAAACTGAGGCCCTGAGAGGTGAAGTGAATGGTTTGACTGTAAGTTCTCCTTAAGCAGCAGAGGAACGGAGTACACCAAAAAGCCAAAGGTTAGCGTGGCAGTGAGCAACCTGAATAGATATAGCTGCCTGTACCTCCCACAGCCATAAGGAGGAAGGATGAGAAAGCTGCCTCTGCACCACTTGTTTTTAAACCTGCCCAAATATTACTATATTGTAATTAAATTGCAATAAACATTCTCTCCTTCAAGTGCTCACATTCATTGAGTTAGAAATCTACATTATAAAAATATTCTTTCTTTCAAAGAATTGGACAGTTAAGTGTAAAAAATATGGCTTAAGAATGTTTTTATTTTTCTCAGTTAAACTGCATGTGTTTACCTTCACAGGACTAGAAAACTCAGGAAACTTCATAGAAAGACATGATTACAGGCACATAAATATCTTTTCCATATGATACTTTCAATATAACAGTTCTGTCTAAATCTCAAACTGTTTAGATTGCAGACATCTTATCTTCTGCCCACAGGACTCACATTTGTTAATCAGTTGTAACAAGGATACCACTTCTCTTTGTTTTTTCTATTTCTTATTACACTGGACATGAGTATAATATCCAGAGACAGGTCTCCAAACAAACACACTAGAGACAAAAGAGGATGAGGATATTTTATACCTATAGTTTCTATGTTGGTGCTTCAGGATTTCTGCCAGGATTTCCCCACCCCCCCTACCCCCACACCAGGCAAAAGTCTATGTTTAGAACCATGCTCACAGTCCTGGCTAAATAATGTTTCTGGTGGAGTATGCGCAGACCACATGTTTTCTCTACCTCTCCGATACTTATCAGAACCCAGAGTGAAGGAAGAAGGAGGCCATAGAGCATCAGTTCCAGGCTGATCATCTGATCTCCAGGTTCTTGAGACGGACGTAGAATGAGTTCACCCTCTCCTTGGGAGACAGGAGTCTAAGTCTGTCCCCACACAGGGGCATTCTTGTAAAGGAGTGTTGCTGGGGAGGCTACTGACTCCTTTTGTAGTACCAAGCCTCCAGATAAAGTCCAAGAGGAGCAGATGCCCTGGGTAAAGGAGGATAAAAGCCTCAGTAGCAGCAGGAACAGCCTAGAGCTGTTTTGTGGATAATTCGCAAGTAAAGAGCTCCAAACACTCTTTTCTTAGGAATGGGCAATAAGAATTGTCATGGCTTATGTCAGGAAAATGTCAATGTTTCAATTCTGAATTTAACATTATTAGCATCACATCAGGCCAAAAAAGTTCAAACAAGTCAGTAGTAAATAGGTAAAATTTGTCTGAAGCAGAATTTTTTGATAAAACAGGCAGATCTCTAAGAAAAATGGATAACAGTCAAAGTCTTTATTGTAAACTGAAGATTTATAAGTGTTTCCCACATATTACAGCTTTGGGGATAATACACTATTTACTTATAAGAGAGCTGTTATTCTTATCTTTACTTACTCAATAAATATTTAAGAAATCTTAAATATTTAACCCCAATCTTATCATAAATGTAAAACAGCTGTTTTCTTTTTCCTTAAAAATTTTGATTTTGATTAAGCAAAGCAATTCTGAGAGTGCATTTTCTAACAAATTCTGACAATTAACCACAAAATTCTGTCTATAGTATGTAACTATGCAGAAAAAACAGCATAAAGACAGGATAACATTTAATTCACAAATTTCTTTGTTATTTTTCATAGAATGAGCCTCACATCTGGAAAAGCTCAAATAATTAAGTAGTCTGTCCAAGAAAAGTCTATCGGAAGAATTCCAAATATACACTGTTTTTGCATTGTTGGTTGTATCAAATGGAAAGTTCTTGAACACAATAATATGTTAATGAAGGAGAGGGGGAAAAAAGGACTTTCTACATTATCGCTTCCTAGGGCTTGGACAGATACCTGATGTCTGCTGGGAACTGTTCCCCGCCTCCAAGTTAGGACTGTACTGGAGCAACTCCAGAGAGTTCACTGCCTGAAACACTGGGTAAAGGAACTCTATACACTGCCAGCAATTATGTGTCCCAGTGATTCTTTGTAGCCATGAAGGTTTCCTTTGTTCATAACTTCAATTCTTCCTGTTGTCATTTAAGCCCATTATTTTCCCCCTGAGCGCACAAGGTCACTAGACAGTCACACACTCAGCAGCCTCCTGAGACTCTCCCTATAACTGCCCAGCAGTCTCTACCACGAAGAGGTTGGAATTGAAGGGGCCACAGTTCAGAAGGGTCAAGGTCAAGAAGTAGGAAATTGCTTTTCCTGGGCTTGAGAAAGCACTCCATGACAATGGCACCCACAAAATTAGCTAACATGTCACAGGAGTTGATTGCATGGCTTTGGAGGAATAATTCTTTTAGGCATCTTACTCCCAGTCTTTGGAAGAGACCAGTATTATGGTCTGGCAGAGGGAAGGGACTGTGTCCACATTGTAACCTTGTAACAGAGACTAGAATGACTCCTAGAAGGAGCTTATCATTTTTGCCTTGCAGGTTTTTCCTGACCTCCCCATCTGTGTGTGTTTCTACCTTCACACCACCACTGTTGTTAACCATTGTTTATTTTCTGCTTAGCATTTATCACAAGCTGTAATCAATTTTTAAAAATTGGTCTGTTGCTCTATCTTCACGATGAAATACTGTTTCATGGAGGAAGTAACCCTATCTGTTTAATCATCTTTAACCGCATGGACGGAGGAGCCTGGTAGGCTGCAGCCCATGGGGTCGCGGAGAGTCGGACACGACTGAGCAACTTCACTTTCACTTTTCACTGTCATGCACTGGAGGAGGAAATGGCAACCCACTCCAGTATTCTTGCCTGGAGAATCCCAGGGACGGCAGAGCCTGGTGGGCTGCCGTCTGTGGGGTCGCACAGAGTCGGACATGACTGACGCAACTAAGCAGCAGCATACCTATATCACAGGTAGTACCTATTCTTAATACATATGGAGAGAATGAAAGAATAAAACTGTAAACAAATACCATCCATAGGCTCCATTTCTCCTCTACTCTGTTGCTACTCTGTTACTCCATCCTCTAATCACTTATCCCTCTTCGGCAGGAGCCCTCCTCACCCAGGGATCATATTAGCCTGTATTGTCTTTCATCACTGGAGGACTCTGAACAAAGTTCTCCCTCCAGCCCCGCAAGGTGCATATCTAGCCAGCTAACAGCTATAGCTCATTGGCTTGCAGTTTCTGAATTTCACTTTGAGCACATCTGTGGACTGAGGTTTCAGTTTGAAAGGCCAGACCACAAATATTAAGCTAACTGAGGCATTATAGAAAGAGATTTTCCTTCAGGGATGAATTTATGAAGTTTTCTGACCTTGTGGATGATTGTACCATCTTTGAAGCTCAATCCTTTCCTCTCCCTCTGTACAAAAATGAAAGAAAATTAGTCTGCCTTGGAATAGAGAAACAAAGGATTGTGTGGACATTTGATTATTTCATAAAGCGGAAGATGAACAAAAAATCATATAATAATCTCTCTTTAAGTAAATGATACAGAGAAGAAAAACTAATGTGGAAACCAGCAAGCTCATTCTTCAGGAAAACAAGCTGAAGCTTGCATTTAATAAATAAAATCTGTCATAGCTTATTAAGTATTATAAAGGCACTTGGTGAGAGTAAACAAAAAATTTGCATCCGAGAGTGATCTATTGGCAGATGACTTTTATATCATTTTCAGGTGCTGACTCTGTGCTTCTGTATTTTCATTTCTTTATTTTGCAAGTTGCAGTGCATGTGGTGTTGTGGACAGAACAGAGGACATAGCACACAGAAGGGACTCAAAAAATCTCTGATAAAAGAATAAATGAAAAATCAAGTAACAAGAGTACTGTCCCAGTACCATTTACATAAGACTTTGGGGAAATTATTTTATCTTTGAGAGCCTCAAAAATTCCAATTTGTAAAGTGATTTTCTCTGAACAATTCAGAAATTTGTGGGAGATCCAAATGTCATAAGACATATAAAAGACTTTATATTTTATAAACAGAGCTTATGTGTGAGATTTAGTATTATTGCTATCATTATTTTACAAGAAAATTATTATGGAACTCCCCAAGTTCTTATTCAGTATCTATCTAAGCATAGGATAAATACTAGGTATGATGCTAGATATTGTCTTTTCCCCAATTTTTGGTATTCTGTAATTTTTAAAAGTCATACGTCTTAACTATAAAAAGGTAAATGGGTAGACAAATGTGTCAAAAAAAAAAATTGCTCTCTACCTATTTCTCACTCCAAACACACTCTCGGAGACAAATTCAGACCATCATTTAATTTGCAGTCTGACTGATTTGATCCTGTATGTATACCATGTAAATTGCATACATTCTTTTTTAGAAAATGCAATTATATTATACATACTGCTCTGCACATTTTTAATAAACCATATCTCAGTACTTACAGAAAGAGCTCCCACATTGTTTTCAATGGTTTCCAAGTATTTCATAATGTTGTTCCCTCCAATAATCACAGCTGATGACTCTAACAGTGAAGTTGATTACATCATTTAGTTAGATTAATGGTGTGGAGGTAGATGTATTGTTTTTCCAGCAGGAGTTCTATTTGCTTGGTTAGGATCCCCTAAATCCTTCAGGCCCAGAGATTGCATAACTTCCCCTGGCCAGCCAGTCTCAGGGAGAACAAACAGCTCTTCCTCCTTGTGTCTCACCTGAATCTCTTCTGTTCAGACATTGTAAGAATGTCTACAAAATAGGATTTGGAAAAGTTTTCTGGATAAAGTCTTGGACAGAACAGTTTGTCCTGGTTCTACCTGATGGTGTGATATTAGACAAAAGTCATAGTTTCCTAGTATTGTACTTTTTCTTTCCACATAATGGTGTCCAGAGCTGCTCTTTACACCCTCAAAGGACTACTTTGAGGCTGATGGAGACCACACAGGTCAGAGCCATTTGGGCACCTTGAAAAAGATGCTTCAGAAATTCAGGAGATTATCTTCATAGTTAGAAATGCCCTAGGAGGCCTTCTTGAGCCTACCATCTTTGTAGAGGTCCACATGGAATCACCTCAGCAGTCTTACCAAGAAGTTATTATTTCCTCCAATTTATATGGGAAACTGAAGTTCAGAGAAACTGAAAACTTGTCTAAAACCATATTCCACTTAAGTGTTGGTGGAGAGCTCCAAACAGATTAGCCAAGCTCCAAACCCTGTGTTCATGCCGTGAAGGACACCAAGTCCTCAATGTTCACAGAACCAAGGCGCCCTCCATTTGGTGGTGTTTCAGGTGAGGCTCCTGGAGTCCTGCCCTCAGGGCTGGCAGCAGTGCTTCCTGTCTGGGGCCTGTACTGAGCCCAGAGTGTATTCCTCAGACTGCGATGGGTTCAGGGTCTTCCAGAGAAATAAATGGGGCAGCTATAGGTTTTTGTCCTGTTGTGGCCATTCTCACTCACACTGGAGTCAAGGATGCCCCAGCCATGGATTTGAGGGGATCTATGGGTTCTGTGGAACTTTAGTTCCCCAGACGGGCTGCGCCAAGCACAGTAAAGGAGTCATGGTCTTAGTCCCAAGTCGTCTTTTTCTGGGGCTTCCCAAACTGAGTCTGGGAGTCATGAAAGAAATGTCTGAACCTACAATGGGGGCATTAGAGGTGGAGTTTGGGATTAGTCAGGATAGATATTTAACTTCTCTCTAAAGATTTCCTGTCACTGAAGTCATGTTCCAGCTTTAAAGGAGCAGAGGGATTCCCAGAGGCAATATGGCTGCTTGAGTAGACACCCTTGGCCCTGTTAACAAATGCAAAGATTCCAAAAAGGGCAAGGACCCTGGGTGATCTGGTGTTTGCAGAAGATACCTCCTGTAGAGGACTCATTAGGGGTAATTACAGGCCCAAGGCTGTCAAGGTTTCATCTAACCTTTGAGCTATGACTCTGAGGCTGTATGCCCTCAGGTCAAGGATGCTCCTAGCCTGCCTATGACTGTCAAGGCCTGTCACCTTGGGTGGTAAGGCTTCCAGGCCTCCCAGGCAGCTTGAGATTTGGACTTCTCTTAAACTACCACACATGCTGACTCCTGCAAGCTGGCAGACCCTGTCAGCCACCAGGGAGCCACAGCTTTGTCACCTACTCAAACACATCCATGGAGATGGAAATAATGTGGATGGAATCCTACCCTGTACACACTCTACACTGGTATGTGTTGTCTCAAGAACACGCTTCTCGGGAGATAAATGAAGAAAAAACAAGGTTCTCATATGTATCACTTTCTCCTACAATCACTCATTCATTCATCAGCAAATATTTATCATGTGCTCACCATGAATGTAAAAGGTATTCAGTACAAATTTATAAAACAAGATGCTTGATTTGATTTAAAAGTGTATTTAGGAAACTTGAATTTATGTTCCCATGTTTGATTCTCACTGCCTCCAATCACTCTTCCCACAAGAATATTCACCAATTGGTGACCTGGAAAATGCTCTCAATCTCCCTGGTTTTCCATTTCTAACTTATAAAGAGGACAGTGTCTCACAGAACTGTTGTAAGGCTTCCATAATTCCATACATGAAAATTTATAAAGTGTAACTCCAACATCCGTTGGATCATCGAAAAAGCAAGAGTTTCAGAAAAACACCTACTTCTGCTTTATTGACTATGCCAAAACCTTTGACTGTGTGGATCACAAAAAATTGTGGAAAATTCTTAAAGAGAGGGGAATATCAGACCACCTGACCTGCCTCCTGAGAAATCTGTATGCAGGTCAGGAAGCAACAGTTAGAACTGGACATGGAACAACAGACTGGTTCCAAATCAGGAAAGGAGTACGTCAAGGCTGTATATTGTCACCCTGCTTATTTAACTCATATGCAAAGAACAGCATGAGAAATAATGGGCTGGATGAAGCACAAGCTGGAATCAAGATCGCTGGGAGAAATATCAATAACCTCAGATAGGCAGATGACACCACCCTTATGGCAGAAAGAGAAGAACTAAAGAGCCTCTTGATGAAAGTGAAAGAGGAGAGTGAAAAAGTTCACTTAAAACTCAACATTCAGAAAACTAAGATCATGGCATCAGGTCCCATCACTTCATGGCAAACAGATGGGGAAGCAATGGAAACAGTGACAGACTTTATTTTTGGGGGCTCCAAAATCACTGCAGATGGTGATTGGAGTCATGAAATTAAAAGACACTTGCTCCTTGGAAGAAAAATTATGACCAACCTAGACAGCATATTAAAAAACAGAGACATTACTTTGCCAATAAAGGTCCATCTAGTCAAAGCTATGGTTTTTCCAGTAGTCATGTATGAATGCGAAAGTTGGACTACAAAGAAAGCTGAGCGCCAAAGAATTGATGCTTTTGAACTGCGGTGTTGGATTAGACTCTTGAGAGTCCCTTCAATGGCAAGGAGATCCAACCAGTCCATCCTAAAGGAAATCAGTCCTGAATATTCATTGGAAGGACTGATGCTGAAGCTGAAGCTCCAATACTTTGGCCACCTGATGCAAAGAACTGACTCATTGGAAAAGACCCTGATGCTGGGGAAGATTGAAGGCAGGCAGAGAAGGGGACGACAGAGGATGAGATGGTTGGATGGCAACATTGACTCAATAGACATGAGTTTGAGTGAAATCTGGGAGCTGGTGATGGACAGGGAGGCCTGGCATGCTGCATTCCATGGGGTCAGAAAGAGCCTGACATGACTGAGCAACTGTACTGAACTGAACACAACATGCAAAGTTGTTTGTTAATGCCATTAACAATCATATGTCCAGTATTGTATTTCCCTCATCATACACAATTTTATTTTCAAAAAAGTAGAGATTTCTCCAAAGAGAGCTATGCAAATCTCTGTTCTCTGGTCTATGTCCTTTGTCCTATTTGGTTTTCGAACTATCAAAACAGATATAGGGAATATTGCTTCCACAACTGATTCTTCTTACAGTCTTTTTACCAAGAAGAAAGATCTGTCAAAAGCAGCGTAATATAACATCTACCTTTTCCTCACCTTCCTTAGATTCCACTTCTGTGATCAAGATTCACTCATGGGCCAAGCTGTGTGTGCTCAGATAAGAATGCCAATTTTTGATATTTTCTTGTACTTTACCACCATGAAACTTGGCCCTCTAGAATTTAAATGTAAATCTAGTTATTTACATCAGTAAATAACTCAGAGGGGGATAAATCAATATGATTTGGTCCCCTTTCCTTTAAACCTATACCAATGGTCTGTAACTGCTTTTTTTTTTTAATGTCTACTTAAGCTCATGATAGAAGAGTTAAAAAATCCCCTTGATAAAAATGAAAGCATTTTATTGTCTCAATCAAGTTGCCTTTAAAGGTCATTTTATTATTTTATTTATTTTCAGAAAGTACAGATTGGGCCAACTTCTAAAACCAAAATTATTTTTCCCAGACATTTCCCAAATTTAATTGATCTATAGCCAACAGCCTCACATAAATATAAATATGTAACAAATTGGACAATTTTGCAGACTGTCACTTAAAACTGGAACTGCCTAGAAAAGCTTCGGAGACAAATGACATGGTTTGTTGATGACATGGATTTTATAAGTGATTCTATCCGTCTTTTGCTTTGGATTTTAGTAACATTTCAGTGACATTTAGCAACCTGATGGTTCTCTCTGCCTAAAATATTCACCAGTCCACACTTGCCCATCTTCTTTCTGCTCCTGAAGAGAGAAGGGCCTGTGGGAAAACATGAATAGCACTCCAATTCTCTTTAGTCCATTTGAAGCCCAGCAGGATATGAGAGGGAAGAAAGAGAGTGATTTGGGGAGCTTCGTTTCCCCAGTTCTGGGTTCTGTCCCCACGAGGTCACTGCCGGCTGACATGTCCCTCAGTAGAGGTCTTTGGTCTTCTCCAGGATCCCTCTAGGCAGCCTGGGCTAAAACTCTTTCTTCTGGGTTCCCATGACCTCCTCTTCCTCTCCAACCTTCAGGCCTCTGAGTAAATACTATCTTAAATTTTACATGCAACCCCACCTTTCTAAATAAACTCTCCTTGGATTGCACTGTTTTGAATACATCTTTGTTTTTCCATTAAGACTTTGATTGCTACAGATCACTAATTTACATCTTTGCCATCTTTCACTCTGTCTCCAACTCTCTTAAAATTTCTAACTCAACTTAAAAAGAAAAAAGCAAATACAGTTTTATACTATTATATAAAATATATATAAAGTAAAACAACCTTAAGCGTATTTTATTCTAGTGTATATATTGGGTTGGCCAAAATGTTTGTTCAGGTTTTCTATACCATCTTACAGAAAATAGTATATAAATATACTTTAAAGGCTTCCCTGGTGGTCCAGTGGTTAAGACTCTGCCTGCCAATACAGGGCACATGTGTTTGATTCCTGGTCTGGGGAGATCCCATATGTTGAGAGGCAACTAAGCCCATGTACCACAACTACTGAAGCTTTCACACTCCTGAGCTCATGCTCCATAACAAAAGAAGCCACTGCAATGAGAAGCCTGCACACCACAATTAGAGAGTAACCCCTGCTCACTGCAAGTAGAGAAAGCCTTCATGCTGCAACGGAGACCCTGTATAGCCATATTATATATACTTTAAAATACAAAACCCTTCAAAACCATCTCAACCCTCACAATTTTCTTTCAATTTTCCATTGAACTGAGATACAGTATAAACAAAATAGACAAAACAAGATTTTACTTATTTGCAACATTTTAAGCAACACATGATCTTTTGTAAAATGAGGTAGAGATTACATCAAGGTAGAGGAAAGAAAGAAGAGTTCACCATCATCACTATCATAGGTAAAAACATTTAATGCTCTTAAAGCATTATTTTGGAGATGGAAATGGCAGCCTACTCCAGTACTCTTGCCTGGAAAATCCCATGGACGGAGGAGCCTGGTAGGCTACAGTCCGTGGGGTTGCAAAGAGTCGGACATGACTGAGCAACTTCACTTTCACTTTCATACATCATTCAGGCCTAAAATAAGCAATTTATATTCCTCTCATGGAAACCTCAAATCCAATGAAGTAGACACTATTATGTCTCCAATTTACAGCTGAAGAAAGTGAGGCTAAGTAACATGCCCAAGGCCACAAGCAGCACTAAGGCGGGAATTCAACTGAATTAAATCAAGACTTCGTATCAAGAGAGTCATAATCACGTTTTCTTGATTTTTTTCTATATGAAACACTGCCGTTTTTGAAAAATTAATCAGAAAATCAGATAATGATTTTGGGGAGCAAACTGTCAATATCAATAGTTTTAAGCCCTTCTCACTAACCCTGATCACTTTCTTTTTCAGTTCCCTAAATCTTGGCTTGGAGTCAACTGCTCTTCTCGGCCATTTCTGCTTACCTTGTTAACCAGCCTTCCATCTGAGGGACTCCAAGGGTCCTAATCTCTAAGCTGTCTCCTTTACTTCTTTTTGGTTCAGTTATTAGTGATCTATTTCCTCTGTTAGGCTGTTCAAACTTTTCAAATGTCAGCCTTTGGTAACTTTAAATGTAAGACAGAACTTTTCTATTTCTTGCCATCAAAAGCAACTAAAGGTAAAAAGAAATTTGCTTCTGAGAACATAGAGGCTTGACCAATCAGAAGCCATAATATCTCAGCTTTGTCTACTTCCTTTCCCTTTCCCATCAGATTTCTCTTATGTTCATTTGAAATAAAGATCTTGAATTAACAGGAGTCCCGGCAGCTAATCTTGAGAAACACCCTGACAAGGATTCAGCAAAAAAGTATTTCAGATACAAAGTTTTCAGCATAATCTGGAAAATGCCACTTCATGGTAAAGTATAATTGACTATAGTTCTGACAGTTTTTGAACACCAATTTAAATGCTTTTCATTATAACCTTATTAGGATGATAGATCTAACTCTGAAATTTTGACTGCTAACTTCACTAGTGATAGTCCAGATTTTCCAAACATCTGCTTCTATTTATCTCTTTATTTTTCTCAGATTCCCTCTGTTCTCATTGGCTGACCTTGACATCACAGCCAAACCCTAAATCAAGGCGTTTTATCATTCTCTATTTTTTCCCAAAGAAGGTCCTGAGTTTTTATTATCCAAGCAATAACAGATTCCATTTCTAGGACTTCTTATCTTTTCTTGAGTCACATAATAAATAACTAGAATATTATGCTGACAAGGAAACTTCTGTTTTACATTTTTGGAAGAACTATAGTCAACAAGTTGATCAGGACCTTGGTTACACTATGTAACTTGTTGGTGCATCTCCTTTCTGAACTGTGATGACAGGCAGAAAATTGGGTATATCCGCATTTCTATTACAAATTAAATTAATCAAAATTTGATCTTAAAAAAAAAAAAAAACAAGGAAACTGTCAAGTTTGAAAAAACAGTCAGATGCCCTTGAAAATAATGAGAATCTGATTAGATATTTGGGAGGGCATAAAATTCAGGAGTCTCAGAAGGTGAACCACAGAAGGATCACATGGTCCTAGGTAGGGAGTATTAAATATGCATTTCAAACTGTTGCCCCCAAAGAAGTTCAATGATTTATCCAAGATCACATACATGGATCTCTGCCTAAGTTAGCATTCTTCCTGTTTAACTAGGCACCATGTCTAAGAACCGAGTGTCTGACTCATTCTCTTCTAAGCCCTAGAGGGACAAAGTTATGCAATTCTCCACAGGTATTTTGGCAGCTTCTTGGGACATTTGACTCAAGGTTCATCTCCATTCCTCTCTGAGGAGAAATGCACTTGTTCCATCAGGGGCATCAGACCACCAGAACAAATGGTCACTCCCAGAGCAAGGTGATCGCCTTGTTAGATTGGACAGAACCAGTCTATGATCCAACTTCAGAGGACATTTATTGAGCATCTACTCTGCATCAGGCACTGGGCAAGTTCCTCCCACAGGGGCTAACTACTTCCTCCCTGGCCAGGAGATTTACATACCTGACCCAATTCTACCAATAATTTACCTGGAGAACTTGGACCTGAGTATGTTTTCTTTCTACAAAACTGGAGAAAAGTTACCTCTGCTTCTTTTCTTCTAGAATTGTGGATCAAATGAATAAATAAATGGCAAATCCTTTCTAAAAATGTTCTTGAAATAAAAATGCAAATATAGAAACGTCTGTAACGTAAGTGTATATCTTGTATACATTTTCACAAACTAAACACACCAGTGTAACCACCCCACAGTCCAAGACACTGATTAAGATCCAGAAGCCCTATACCATGCTCCCTAATGGCCACCAACCCACCCAGAAGTAAACACCATTCTGACTTCTAACAGCTTCAATTCACTGTGACTGTTTTTGTTTTATATGTAAATGGAGTCACACTATATGCTCTTTTGTGTACGACTTTTGTCGCTCAACATTATGTTTGTGGATTTCATCCACATTGTGATGTACTTTTGTAGGTTCTTCATTCTCATTTTGTAAGATCCCATTGAATGAACAGGCAACATTTTGTTTATCACTTCCCACTGTTGGTGGGCATTTGAGTAGTATCCACTTTTGGCCTAATACTAATTATAGGTATGCTGTACATGTATTTTAGTGAACAAATGTACTCACTTCTGTTGGATACACAATGGGGGTGTATCTGCTGACTCAGAAGGTATATGTGCATTGAGCTTCAGGAGATATTGCCAAATGACTTTCCAAAATAGTGGTTCCAATTTATCTTCCCAACAGTAATGCCTGAGAAATACCAACATTTGATATTCCTGGATTTTTCTTTCTTTCTTTTTTTTTTTTTCAATTTAGCTAGATTACTTCTTGGTGAAAACTGATCATTGTCATTTTGAGTGATTGGATCTTTTTTACCTCAGAGCTCACCACATCACGACACGTTACGATTCCATGTTCTCATACTACATGTCTGAGGAACTTTTTATTATTTAACAAAAGCAGGATCTGTATCTATGGAAGTAAACTGAAGTTAGGTCACTGGATTATACTACTCATGTTTATACTATTACCTAGAAATAGGGCATCTCAGTTTTAAATATCTGCAGTAAAATGTTTATTTCTCAACTGGTATTATGCCCTAGCAATAGCTATTAAAATGAATCATGTAACTAAATTGCCAGTCTGTTATCTCAAGATGAAGACACTTGCTTTAAAAAGGGCTTTTTTAGAAGGTAAGTTTTCACAGAAATAGACTCACAAACATAGAGAACAGACTTATGGTTGCCAAGGAGGAAGGGGTTAGGGGAGGGATAGATTGGGAGTCTGGGATTAGCAGATGCAAACTGTTATATATACAGTGGATAAATAATAAGATCCTACTGTATAGCACAGGAACTATATTCAGTATCCTGTGATAAAACATAATCGAAAAGAACGTGGAAAGCAACGTACATATCTGCATAACTAAACCATTTTGCTATGCAGCAGAAATTAATACATCATAAATCAACTATACTTTGATAAAATAATTTTTTTAATTAAAAATGAAGATAAGGTTCCAGTTTGAAGAAGCCTTGTAGATCCCCCTGACCTACTTTCTCATCCTGTTGGTGAGAAAGTTGAAGACCATAAAGACCAGAAAAATACTTGCCTGAGTTGCTAGAGGTACTTAGTATCAAAGCCAAGAGCAGAACCTAACTCCTCGGAGCCTTCTTTGACCTAATTCCCTTTTTCCTTTCAAAGTTTCTTAAAGAGCTGAGGAAAAGATGCCACTGCACAGAAGTGACCACAGAGGAAACCTAATATGGACAGAGCAGTCGAGGAAAAGGCTGAGGTGAAGTCACTGAAGAAAAAGAAGCTGTGGGCAGAAGAGTCTCAGAGAAGCCAGGGGGGAAGGGTGAGGTGGAATATCTGATGGGTATACCCTCTGGCTGCACAAGGTTAGACAGGAAAGTCACACAAGAACTGTTTTCTCTGTTAGTCATCCATCCCCCAGTCTATCCAGTCTTTTGAAAACTTCCTTGGAAATCTCAGCCTCCTTCCCACCTTCAGATTTGACCATCTGTACCCAGATAATTCTTTCCGTAATAGTCCCTCATTCCTCTTCTCCACCCAAATCATTCCTACACATCTTTCAGCTCTCTGGGTCTTCTATCTCCAGAGCACATATTTAATCACCATATTATTCCTCTCTCATGCCTGGCACTTGGTAGGTAAATAATGATGAATAAATGGGTGAAGGAGTGAATGAATGACTATGCTCTCCAGCACAGTCCTTGTATAGTAATAGAGGTGGAAATCCTTGCTTTGGTTCACTCATTGTAGCTTCTGGTTCTTTTATGGGGAGAAGGGCTGCAGAGGGCTTTGCTGTTATTTTTAAGTAATTTTAACACTCTCCCTAAGTATTAATCCTAAATGCAACCAGAGTTGGGAACCACTGAGCTTGAGTGTGTGTGAGTGTGCATGCTAAGTCACGTCAGTAGTGTTCAACTCTTTGCAACCCTATGGATGATATCTTGCCAGGCTCCTCTGTCCATGGGATTCTCCAGGCAAGAATAATGGAGTGGGTTGCCAAGGCCTCCTTCAGGGGATCTTCCCAACCCATGGATCCAACCTGTGTCTTTTATGTCTCTTTCTTTGGCAGGCACCACTAGTGCCATCTGGGAAGCCCTAATTTTAACACCCCCTCCAAGTATTGATTCTAACCTGCAACCAGAATTGAGAACCACTGGGCTTGAGTAATTGTTATCAATTCTGGTTGCACATGAGAATGCTTATATTTTTTAAAAGAAATAAACATTAAGTTGATAAAATTAAAATGGAGTTTGTATAATTTCTAATTTTTAAATAATTTGAGACACATAACAGTTGCAAAGAAAGATACACTTTTAATAGTAAGAACAAATGAGAAGAGATTATTTATAATCATCTCAAAGCCTAGAGTGGCTTCTCTACTCTTCTCTGCATACCACCTTCTACCACCATCATAATTCACCCACACCCCATCCCCCAAAAAAGAGGTGCGGGGGAAAGGAAAGAGGGAGCAAAACAAAATAAAAACAGCCCCCATTACAGCATGGTAGAATGACCAGAGAAGAAAGAAGCCAGTATCAAGCTAAGGGGGGAAATAAAAAAGCAAGGGGATGAAATGATATCAACACAATGGTTTTGCTCAGGGAAACAAAAAATGTTGAAATGTAAATGGTGAATTTCCTTCCTGAAGGACAAGTTTCAATTCTGTACCTGTTAATCATGAAAATGTGATAGGATTTAACCTCACCAGATATAGACCTACCCCTAGCCAAGCACAGGTATGTTCCTCTGTATAACAGTTTATTTGCCCCTTCCCTACCCACTGATTTCTATTATCACATTGTGAAGACTCTGCCTAGGAAACAAGAAGAACAAAGCACAGGTGAGCTAATGAATTTGATTCTTCTGACAAAGCTTACACAGTTCCTCCATCCTCAGGCCCTTAATTCATAATCAGCGAACATCCTAGTGATATGCAGGCATTCATCCACTTTGCTATTAATATCAGGCAGTAAACAATATACCAGGAAAATCTGGCAGTTTTTGCTGCTTTGTAAAGTTTAGGTTTAGAATTCAAAGCTAGTTACTTTCCTTTTAGCAGAGAAGGGAAAAGAGCATAGGGCTAAGTGAACAGGAGCTGGGGTCTTACCAGCTTAGTTCTGTGGACTTGGGCAAGTCATTTCACCCCTCTTTGATTCCTGTCCTCAACTACAAGCCAGGAGTAATAAGAGTACCTATTTCATAGGGTTAATAGAATTTAATGAGTTAAGTAATACAAAAGCTTGGCACATAATAAGGGTTCACAATATGTAAGCTATAATCATCGTTAGTCCTTTCAATTACACAACTGGTTCTGCTATACTCCCTTGTTTTGAAAATGTGTATTAGTCCCAACATAATTGGGTATATCAGGGAACAATCTGAGCATAATGCAAATTTTAAATTTGCTCTGTGCACTCAGCTGAACTGAGCTATGTAAGAATACACATATGCACATACCTAGTGTGGGCCTAGAAATACCTACCAGCTACTGCAGTTCACCGCATGTATGATGAAGCACATCCATTGTTACAACTTTTGCTCTCGTTTCAGTAACTTCATTCTACCTATTCACCATAATTTATCTACTGCCACCTTTCTGACACCCACTTCCACAAGGTTGTTGTTTGCAGTTGCTAAGTCGTGCCCAACTCTTTTGTGACCCCATGGACTATAGCCTGCCAGGCTTCTCTGTCCATGGCATTTCCCAGGCAAATACACTGGAATGGGTAGCCATCTCCTTCTCCAGGGAGCGATCCCGCATCTCCTACATTAGCAGGCAGAGTCTTTACCACTGAGCCACCAGGGAAACCCCATGCTTCTTGGAGCATTTATGTATTTCTTAACCACTGAACATGGATAAAACTACATCACCATTTTTACTAGATTTGTCTTTGTTATGTGTCACTGATGGAGTTTAGGATTATTGTGCTCCCAGTCACATTTTCTCCATTAACCCTGTGGCTCTTGTGCAATTTTGCATAGAGCTATAGGAACATGTATTCTGCATTGTAGTGGAACTAACTGTAGTTAGCATAGTTGCAATCATTGATTGTACAGTCATTGATATGATTAGCTGAACTAAAATGAATATCCTTCTTACTTATATTTTAGTTAGAAGTTATAAGTATATAATATACTGATATTTTGGTTAAGTAGCATCACAAAGACTACTTTATGGAAATAACTAGGCTCCAATAGTGTTACAAAACATATATAAAGATCCTTCTTAAAAAGTTTTAGGACAAAATCCAGGAGAGCTCTTCCACTAATAGGAAGAGCAGTTTAACCTACTCACCTGGAGCCTTATTTCTAGTCCTAATTGGGATTCTTCTTTCTCATTTACTAGGAATCCCTGTCTAGGTTTCAGATTTCTGCCACAGTGTACCCACAAACTTCCACATACAGACATACTCACTCAAGAAACAATGTCTGTGGCTTCCCTGGTGGTTCAGTGGTAAAGAATACACCTGTCAATGTAGGAGACATGGGTTCGATCCCTGATCTGGGAAGATCCCATATGCCACAGAGCATCTAGGCACATGAACCACAACTATTGAGCCAGTGCTCTGAAGCCTGGGAGCCACAACTACTGAGCCCACACACCCTAGAGCCTGTGCTCCACAACAAAAAAAGCCACTTCAACGAGAGGTCTGCACACCACAACTAGAGAGTAGCCCCTGATCGCCACAACTAGAGAAAAGCCCTTGCAGCAACGAAGATCCAGCATATCCAATAAATAAATAGATAAAATTATTTTAAAAAACTAAAATAAATTTCTGTGATTTCCCCCTGGAAATCAAAAATTTCCAGAATTTGTGAGTTCAAATTCTGTTGATTTCATTCAACAATACTGTACAGACCTACTATGTCCAAGGAGCCAGAGATATTGAACACAAAGATGAATGAAATACTTCCTTTCACCCAGAGAAACTCAGAGCTTTCAGATTCCCAACAGAGTTATTCCCAAGAGGATTCAGCTCACTCATATCTCTAAATTAAAAACATTTTTTAAAAAAGTAACATAGCAAGAACAGCTGCTATGACTTCCATTTAATTTCTTGTTCCTACTAAGAAGCATTCACAGTAATAGCTACTGCCTAATACCTTTTTTTTAAACTAAATAGGATGATCCCTGTGTTAATTCCTTTTCTGCTCACCATTAGGCTTCAAATACTAACTTATTTTTTTGGCTACTTTAACTTTAATGGCAGATAATTACATTTTTTATAGAATTAGAATGTCACATGATGAAACTCATGTTAGAATATGAACACCACGTTGAAAAGAAAAGCATGGTTTCTGGTATAGAGGTTTCTGACCCTTCTCACATTGTTGCTTATATCTTAACAAGAGAAAATACATGAATGTATGTAGTTTCCAAGAGGATAGGAGGAGCATAAGGGTAAGAAGATCCAAATGGGGAACACCTTTCTAGTAGGGGAAGTAGGAACATCATGACAAGGTCTCTCTGAGAATGTTCCCAAGGGTCTTTATATATATATATTATATATAATATATATATAAAATTATCTTGTCAAGATGACCAAGATCTCATCCTGGGTAAAGGCATCTGAAAATACTCAAAGACCATGGTGGGGGACTGTTACTTAAAATAACAGTAAGATTGTGCAGTTCTGAATTAATTTGCAAGGTTTCACATGATTAAAGTGAGTCATCTCCACTACTATAGTCCATAGGATCGCAAAGAATTGGATACGACTAAAGTGACTTGGAATTAATCTCTACTAAATGAGCTCTTGTATGAGGCGCCTGGAATTCAAGGTTATTTTTAATATGACTTTGGATTCCATAGATGATAAATTCCACTGAATTCCTTTAGTCTCTGGTGAAATTAAGCAAGCAAATCACCACTTTTGAGTCTTCAAACTTTCATTCATCCAAAGGATGCATTTTAAAATTCTCCCATTTCCCAAAGTTTCAGAGCTGGTAAGGAAAACATCTAAGAACTATTCAGCCCCCTAGACTTTAATATTCTGTATACCATATTCTGCCACACATTAAATGCTAAGTGTAGGGAAGTCCAGAAACTTAAGTGAGTGGGAGCCTTGTTTTACTTTGAATGTTTACAGGCAAGTTCCAAGGACTGGGGTAAGCTGTTAGGAAGGAGTCCTGGAAAGCAAGCTTAGTAAACAGGAAAGACAGAACTTCAGTTGGTTCTCATTTCAAGGTCCTGCTTGCATGTTTCAAAGGCCACCAAGCAGAATGCCAATCCATTGGAAACACCGTGTAATATATAAGGACAGAACTAGAAATTAGGATCTATATGTTAGGTTCTGAATATAAGTAGACTTCTCTCCTTAAAGTGTACACAAACTGTGGTTGCTAGAATTAAAACAAATTTTAACCACAGAAGAATTAATCCAGCCTTAAATTTCTGGGTAAAATTCAGAGTAAAATATGTGCAAAACAAAATTGAGATCATTCCTGAATAACCAAGTTAAATCTTTAGAGACACTGAAAGAAAAACACTGCCTCCCTCCCTTCCTCCATCCCTCTCTCTTTCTCTTTTTATCTCTCTCTCACACAAACTCCTCAAGCCAACACCAAAAAATTATATATATATATATATTAAAAAAAACAGATTTTTAAACTAACAAAATAAGCTCTAAATATAATTGGAGTGTAGGGGCTTCTATTAATACTAAAGTAAGCAATGCACAGAATTTAAGCAAGGTTCTACTTCACTGCTCCTCCAAATGTAGTTTTGTAATCAGTCTGCAGATGTTAGTTAGTAGGAAGAAAGTGCCTAATGGATCAGAAATCTAAGCATATTTAAGTAGAAAGAATGCTTTTCCTTTAACTAAATAGTACCGGATCCCAGGAATCAAACCAAGAGAGTACATAGCAGAGGAAAAAAGGTCAAGATGACACCATTCTGTTTATCAATTGACCACCTGATCTCGTAGTTAAGCAAAGTCACCCTTTGATGATTTGCATGTTCTCAGAGGATAGAAATGAAATTAACCCCAACAAAGATCCCTGAAATTCATATGCATTTATCTAAAACTCCCCCTACCCTGAAGTTTTATAAGGAACACTATTTCATTTTCATCTAACAAACAAAATTGTGCATTAAATTCCCACCACCCACCATGCAGTATGCTCAAACGCAACACTTACTATCATTGCTTGTGGTGGTGGTGGAGGTGGGGAGGCAGATCTCCCTCTGATTTTGGGGTCTAACATGGCCTCCTAGTGCATTTGGAGAGCAGTCTTTGTGTGAGTTCTGGTAGCTGCCTGGCTACAATGAGAAATAAGTGATCCACACTGCTTCCGGGGTGGTACCCAGGAAGGCACTCTCTGCTCTGAGCTGGTTCCTTTGCTCTTAATATAAAACATTTAACTCCTTCTCTGAAAGGAAAGATATGCTGGCTATAAGGAGTGGCAGAAGTCCTGGATGACCATAAGGAGAGGCAGAAGTCCTGGATCTAGCAAGGACTAGATTCCTGGGAGTTGAAAATCAGTTGAGACAGACTGCATGAGACCATCTCCGGGAACACACAGCAAATAAAATGCCACAAATGAAGTCAGTGGTGACCATCAAAATTGGGGATGAAGCTGCAGGACTAGTCTCATTGGCCTCAACTCAAATCCAGCTCTGGAGTCAACTAATACCTTTCAAGAAAGAGAAACTTAGACAAGAGACAGCATGAAAAGCATCCTGGGTCTTGGATGTTCTTCTCTAACTAGAGCTCATATGAATCTTCAAAGCACTCCTATTGCTGGAAAGATACAGT
This sequence comes from Giraffa tippelskirchi, assembly GCF_054371585.1. Classification (NCBI taxonomy): domain Eukaryota; kingdom Metazoa; phylum Chordata; class Mammalia; order Artiodactyla; family Giraffidae; genus Giraffa; species Giraffa tippelskirchi. The sequence continues at coordinate 97,673,283 of NC_137281.1, forward strand.
TGTAGCACTCTGCTACAACCCACAGTTTGATCAAGCCACCCAGTCTGGGTCTCATTTCTTCCTCCTTTCCCCTAAGTCTGTGTCACTGAGATTACAGAATGACTTGAGGCTGAATTGACTTAGCCAGGATGTTTTGAGAAAATGAATAATTTCTAATGGAGCATCATTAGGCATTATGCTAAGGGAAGCACTGTGCAATTCAAACATTTTAACATAATCATTAGAACCCTGATGATTCAGGCAGGATGCTATTCCAGAACAGTAATGGTCATCTTTTTAGAAACTACCAAAAGTATTGTTGTCTTTCTCTCTCTCTCTTATTTCAAATTGTTACATGATTAGCCATTCCCCAGTTTTCCATTAGAGAAGCAACCCATAATTACTCCCCTGGAAGGGGCAGCCACATGCTCTGCCAGGATGCCATGCTGTCCCCAGGCACAACATACAAGCATACCCATGCCTCTTTGCCATGGCAGAGAAAGTCATTTCCAGGAGAACTTTGGCTTCTTGGCCTCATTCCAGATGGATTCAAAAGAGGAAAAGAGACAGACAAAGCAGCAGATGGAGAGTAGCTGGTTGGGTAAATTCAGTCCACAGACATTTGCACAACCAAGAAATGAGTGCAGCTTTGTAATACACCAAGGTACTCCTGGGTGGGATGATGGCAGAGCAGAGTGGGGGTGCCTGTGTGGCATAGTTGGAAATCAGGGTCCACCCAACCAAGGCTGAGTAATATGCAACTGCAAGAACCATAACCACTTTGTAGTAAAACTAAGTTACCAGAGTGGGGCCCAAAGACAGTGGAATTTTAACCTTACTCATTTTGGCCCAAAAACAGTGGAATTTTAACCTTATTCATTTTGGCCCCTGTTCTTATATTTATGTAGCTGCTTGAAATGCTAGTTCTACTGGGTTCTGAACATGCTCTGCAAGGAAGATTCCCAAGAAACGGGCAAAGAAATACCTTAGTCACAAGAAATCATAATCGATCCTTCCCAAATATGGTGAAATCGCCACACTTCCCAAGAAATCTGCATCATCAGAAGTTCTCCCTAGAAAAAAAGAGAAAGTAGTAGTGAATGAACACAGTAATCAACCCTAAAATATTGCAACCCTTTGAAAGAACACAGAAATACAACCTAAAAGATCGCCCCATTTTCAAGGTTCTATCAATCCAAAGTAGTATCTTCATATTTTTAAAGTATAAATTGAAATAGCACACCACCTCCTTTTTAATTCTTCTGGATTCATGGAGACATAACTTCTGGTTGAATACCAGTTGAACAGACATGCTGGGTATCTTTTTCAGTGGTGATGGATTTCTCTTAAGCTTTCCAAACCACTCCACATCAACATTCTTGATTTATGTTGGCAAAAAGCGGCTTCCTAGAATTTTGGTTCCCCCTGAACTCTGTGTCATTGCAGAGTCCACGTGCCCCAGGGCATGCATTCTCAGCCACGTCTCTCTGCGACCCCAAGGATAGCATGCCAGGCTCTTTTGTCCCTGGAATTTTCCAGGCAAGGATACCGGAGTGGGTTGCCTTTCTTATTCCACGGGATCTTCCCTACCCAAGGATTGAACATGAGTCTCCTGTGTCTCCTTCATTGGCAGGTAGATTCATTACCACTGAGCCACCTGGAAAGCCCCTGCCTCAGGGAGGTACAGATGCACAAATCTCAGCAGCGTAAGTTACTCCAAGATATCACTAGAGAATACAAATGGGCTAGGGTGGCGAAGCAACAAACCATGAATACACATTTAAGCTGAAGCTGACAATGAAAATAACACCAAAAATGCACAGCCAATCAAGTGGAGCAGTGTGCTTTTCCTGATTGGGCAAGATCCAAGTTTCCCAGAGGAAGCACATCAGCTGTAAGCATACCCCCTTATCAGCTCCATTTTAATTGCTTCCAGATTCTTTGAGGATCTTCTAGGTAATTATGAGTTAGGTCCCTCTTAGTCATGTTAATTATCAATACATAACAGTGCCTAAATTTCTGCTTTTTACATTAATTGTTTTCCATAGAGTAGTACAAACTACTCATCGCTTGACTGGAATTGCAAAGATTTCTTCCCACCACACTGAGAACATTTTGACTGGGTCTAACAAGTGGATTTCAGAGGGACTGGCAGTCCATGGGTTGGGCTCTTGTGCATTTTGAAATAGCCTGTGTGTTATAACCATGGCACTCAACCTGAACAATCTTATTGTCCATTTGTTGTTACTGAGTCAGTCTAAGTCAGGATTCATCTGCATCAATGGGGAAAACTTAACCAGCTGCTTGTACTCCTTTCCATGGAGAAGAACATACATTACCTCTGCACTTCTATCCATACTTCCATTCACTCTTGCCTTGACAGTACATATAAACCATACCCTCCAATGTCAGCATTATCAGTCATAAAGATGATGTTGTAGTCATTTTGCCTTACTCTTTTGTCTTTCTTCTAGTTTTCCCTAGCACACCCCAACATTTGGTACATTCATTAGGAACACTAAGAAATTAAACAAATAGCAAGAATGTTGGGGAATAAAATAAACATGTTAAAAGATCTTGAGTGGCACTGGGCTTTAGATTTTTATGCATGGGAGAGATGTTTTGACCTTTGTGAGTTGTGGAGGCTTTCACTGGTCACAAGGTTGCTTTTCCCACTTGGATTTTTTAAAAGTTCTGTGACTTGGAAAAGGGGGCATAAGCTTCAGATCACATGATATTTCAATTCTGACAGATGATTGCAACTTCTCCTATGATTGCTTTATATATGGCTTTTTGTTTATTTATGGATTGTGACAGCCAGCAGGAAAGTTGTATGGCCCTCAGCAAAGACACAATTCTCAGGAGAATTATCAGGACAACTGGGCTTCACAATGAGGTGGCTGAGGGCCTCGGAATCAGCCAAGGCACATATGTGGGTACATCAGGCACCAACTGCGTGGGCCTTAGAGGGCATGGCCAACCCCATGGTGAAATCTTGGTCTTCACACACATGTACTGATGAATCAGGCCCCCTGCATACACTGGTGAGGACTCAAGGCCACACATTAAGTGGTCAAGCTAAGATCTGAAAGCAGACTAGTTGTGCACCACAAACCAAGTTTTTAACAATCTGTATTGATTTTCCTTCACTGATGCAACAAACTCAGTGAGCTAATACAACATAAATTTATTATGCTGCAGTTCTGGAGGTCATATATCCAAAAATAGGGCCCACTGGGCTAAAAAGACGGAGGAACCAGAGATCAAATTGCCAATATCCGCTGGATCATCGAAAAAGCAAGAGAGTTCCAGAAAAACATCTATTTCTGCTTTATTGACTATGCCAAAGCCTTTGACTGTGTGGATCACAATAAACTGTGGAAAATTCTGAAAGAGATGGGAATGCCAGACCATCTGACCTGTCTCTTGAGAAACCTGTATGCAGGTCAGGAAGCAACAGTTAGAACTGGACATGGAACAACAGACTGGTTCCAAATAGGAAAAGGAGTACGTCAAGGCTGTATATTGTCACCCTGCTTATTTAACTTATATGCAGAGTACATCATGAGAAACGCTGGGCTGGAAGAAACACAAGCTGGAATCAAGATTGCCGGGAGAAATATCAATAACCTCAGATATGCAGATGGCACCACCCTTATGGCAGAGAGCGAAGAAGAACTAAAGAGCCTCTTGATGAAGGTGAAGGAGGAGAGTGAAAAAGCTGGCTTAAAGCTCAGCGTTCAGAAAACTAAGATCATGGCATCTGGTCCCATCACTCCATGGGAAATAGATGGGGAAACAGTGGAAACAGTGTCAGACTTTATTTTTTGGGGCTCCAGAATCACTGCTGATGGTGATTGCAGCCATGAAATTAAAAGACGCTTACTCCTTGGAAGGAAGGTTATGTCCAACCTAGATAGCATATTTAAAAGCAGAGACATTACTTTGCCAACAAAAGTACGTCTAGTCAAGGCTATGGTTTTTCCAGTGGTCATGTATGGATGTGAGAGTTGGACAGTGAAGAAACCTGAGCGCCGAAGAATTGACGCTTTTGAGCTGTGGTGTTGGAGAAGACTCTTGAGAGTCCCTTGGACTGCAAGGAGATCCAATCAATCCATCCTAAAAGAGATCAATCCTGGGTGTTCATTGGGAGGTCTGATGTTGAAGCTGAAACTCCAATACTTTGGCCACCTCATGCGAAGGGTTGACTCATTGGAAAAGACCCTAATGCTGGGTAGGATTGGGGGCGGGAGGAGAAGGGGACGACAGAGGATGAGATGGTTGGATGGCATCACCGACTCGATGAACATGGGTTTGGGTAGACTCCGGGAGTTGGTGATGGACAGGGAGGCCTGGCGTGCTGCAATTCATGGGGTCGCAAAGAGTCGGACACGACTGAGCGACTGAACTGAACTGAACTGGGCTGAAATCAAGGTATTGGCAGGGTTGCATTATTTCTGGAGGTTCTAGGGGAAAACTCATTTCTTTATCTTTTCCAGTTTCTAGAGGTCACCTATATTCCTGGACTCATGGCCGCTTCCTCCGTCCCTAAAGACAGTAGCATAGCATCTTCAAACCTCTGACTCTCACACTCTTGTCTCCCTTTTATAAGGGGTCTTGTGATTACATTGGGCTCACCTAGATAATCCAGTTCAAAATTCTTCAAAATTTACATCTGCAAATTCTTTTATTGCTTTGTAAGGTAATTTCACAGGTTCCATGGACTAGGATGTGGACATCTTTAGGGGGCCATTTATTATTCTGTCTACCACACCAGGATACATCCACATGGAAACTGCATTTTGGATCATGGTCTTTGATGACATACTAAGCCCCACATTCTGGGAATGTCATTTTTTTCTGGGATGATTGCTTTAGGGGTTGAGGTTTGGCTTCTCTTCTAAACGTGGTAGGTGTGGCCCACCAGTGAAAATATGTTTTTGAAACTTTTAACCAATCAAATCTATGAGTGACTTGGCATTGAACAGTATACTTTTTGCAGGAACAACATCAACCCCAGTAAGAGAAAGCTTGGGCTGCAAACACTGGCAGAGCCTCTCTCTCTGCTGAGACGGTGGAAATCTTCCATGTGCTGTGCTTAGTCGCTCAGTCATATCTGAATCTGCAACTCCATGGACTGTAGCCTGCCAGGCTCTTCTGTTCAGGGGGATTCTCCAGGCAAGAATACTAGAGTGGGTTGCCATGCTCTCCTCCAGGGGATCTTCCCAACCCAGGGATCGAATCCAGGTCTTCTGCATTGCAGGCGGATTCTTTACTATCTCAGCCACCAGGCCCAGCACTTAAAGAGAAGAAAATTAGTTACTTTGGACTTAATTCATAAGAGCAATAGAATCTGATTTCACACTATGATTCCTTTGGGTTTTATCATCTTTAAACCTAAATTTGTAAGGGGATTAGTGTCTGGGTTTTAATTTTTCTAAGAGAATTACAATGGGAGAAGTTTATTCAAATTTAGGGCATCTCCACATTGTTGGCCTTTTATTAAGAGAATTTCTTTCTGAGCTCTCTCTGATTTTATTGCTGAACCTGTGAGAGGTTATATTTGACAACTGCAGTAGGTAAGATAATGGGAAGAGAAAGGAAATAGGGAGAACAATTTTGGTCTTGAAGTTAATTTAATTAATGCATTGTTATAAACCATTTCAAGTCTCCCTGGGGCAAACTTTCCTCCTGGCAGGAGCAGACCTACCCAGACCAGCCCTGCTGGATGAGCTGGTTTAAGTCCAGGCAGGATTTGATATCTGTGGTCAAGCCTGGGGAGTGGGCTGTGGTGAGCTGCTGTAAGCTGGTCCTGTGCTCCAGGACTCCAGGTTCTCCTTCGCTTCATAAGCCTTGAATGGAGTCCCCAGAGCTGTGGCCACCAAGAACAGACCACCTTCTCTGATATCAGGTTTGCTAGTTTGAAAGGTGATACTTTGGACTTCATCTGGCCCATTCCTTTGTCTTCTTTTCAATTGGATCCAAATTTGAGTAAAACATATGAGTGTAATTTATTGGGCTCCCATGAACTTTCCAGCAGTTCCTTTTTCCCCTTTAGATTGCTGTATTTGTCTTCCAACCAACCTCTTTTTCCAGGCAACCCTTGCAGGCATTTGAGTTTGTACTCATTTACTTAGAACAAGAGATCTTAACCATTTTGTGACATGAACCCCTTTGTCAGTCTGGAAAATCTGTGAACCCTTCTCAGAATAATGTCTTTATAGGCCTGGTGGCTCAGTGGTAAAGAATCTGCCTGCTATTCAGAAGATGCAGGTTGAATCCCTGGGTCGAGAAGATCCCCTGGAGTAGGAAATGGCAACCCACTCCAGTGTTCTTGCCTGGGAAATCCCATTGACATAAGAGCCCAGTGGGCAGCAGCCCATGGGGTCACAAAGAGTCAGACTTGACTTAGGGACTAAGCAGCAACAACAAAGGCCTAACATAAAACAGAAGATGACAAAGTAAACTAATCACATGGAAACACAGTTCTCATAAAGGGCTAAGAAACAAATCTGAAATATATAAACATGAATCTCTGTTAGTGAATTAAATAACAAGATCTAGTTTTATGATACTAATGTATTGAGTAGCACAAATAATATTTCAAGATATTTCTAGCCACTATAATAGAAAAGGTAAATATCTTTGACACCTATTGGTAACAAAGTGATAGGAAATGATAATTCTGACGTGGTATGTTGTGCACATTCAAAAATGAAAGAAATGCCAAATTGCAGTAAAAAGTTAGTGAAAATAAACATGTAATCTTTTTTCTTTTCAAGTTTATTAACGCTCTCCATGGAAACCCAAGTTACAAATCCTGGGCTTAGAGTGACTTCCTATTGCTTATTTGCTATATAAAAATCCCAGTAATCTACTTTCCCTAAAGGTCCTCTACTAGATCTCACTGTAGTTCTTCATACCTCATCCTGCATCACTCATCCAGGTTGATCTGCTTTTATCTGAAACAAATCAGATTTTTAACACTACTACACAGAATACTCAGATTTGCCCACATTCATTTCATTCCTTCAAGTGATCACTTCAAGTCCTGAGCCTTTTCACTATGCATTAAATTATACATGTTTCTTTAACAGTCTTGTCTCTGTGCATAGGAAAATGCCATAGCATCTCATCTCCTTAAAAAGATCTGCATATTCACTGAGTTTTCACAGAATTGCAAACTCAATGAGAACAGAAAATTCTCCTGCCTTATTTATCACTGTACCCCCAATTTGGGACATATAGAAGAACATCAACCAACATTTGTAGAATAAAAAAGCCAATCCATTATCCAATGATAAACTCAGATTTCTTAGTGAAGCAAATACATACCTAAGAGGATATAGGATCTAGGGCTTCCCTGATAGCTCAGTTGGTAAAGAATCTGCCTGCAATGCGGGAGACCTGGGTTTGATCCCTGGGTTAGGAAGACCCCCTGGAGAGGGGAAAGGCTACCCACTCCAGTATTCTGGCCTGGAGAATTCCATGGACTAGATAGTCCATGGGGTCAAAAAGAGTTGGACACGACTGAGCGACTTTCACTTTTCACTTTCAAGAGGATATAAACTACCTGGGAAACAAGAGTTTCATCAAAATGATGAAACTGGCTTTAATTCTTGGAATGTCTATTTCTTTATTATTAGAAAATACAAAAGTTTCTCCTTGCAAATGCTGCCCATATACACAGGGGATGAACAAGTACCTTAGTTTTCCTTAGAAAAGATGTAGTAAAAGTGTGTATCAATTCTCTCATTGCCTTTAATGGTGATAAATCTAAGTTTTCTATTTTGGGAACTGCTCCAAACAGACTCTTCATAACTACCTCCTGTTATGATGTTCTGGATGCTTTAATAAGCATATTTGCTCAATAAATCATGTTAACCTTTGCTCCTTTCATATTATTTAATAGCTCAGTACTCCACTATTTTTTCCTGAAATACATGAATAATGTTTTAAAACATGAAAAATTTCGGTCAAATTTTATCTTAGGTTTCAAAAATATGTATAGATGAAGCAGTTGCTTCTCAACAGTCATTGTTTTGATTGCGGGTTGGCACACATGGATTTGTTTTCTGAGTGGTGGTAAAATAAAACATTAATATGTCATAATTTGTTTTTAAGAGCTTAAATTGTTTTCCACACTGAAGACTGAGTTCTATCAGTGGGTTGTGAAATCATTTTAGTGAGTCACAAACATTATTTCTGAGGGTAAAATAGAATAAAGTAGAAAATATCAGAATACATTACATATAGTAAGTAATGTTTGATAAGTGGGGTGTGTGTGTGTGTGTGTGCACGCGCGTGTATTTATTAAGGGGTAACATAAATGTATTTCTTACTATGAGTCATGGTCAAAACATTTTAAAAAACATTAATTATGATCATTTTATTGAGTCTACAGATTAAGAAAAAAACTGTGACCTGGATATAACCCTGCCTAAGGTCACAGAGTTTTGGACAATTTAAGCAACATTGTAACTCTGGACTCCAATTCCAATCCAGTGCTCTCTCAAAAAGAAAAAGAACTTTATTTTTGTTTATTTAGATTTTTTGCTTTCTTCTCTTTTCTCCATAATGAACCAAGTATGGAGCCAGAATTGTCTGGTTAATTCACACAGAGTTCTCATCACCACAAGAACTTTTGCTTTACTGTTTGTGTTTCTTAACCCAGGAATCTTCAGCTAGCTGGATTTTACTGTGGGCAATAAAGCCCTGTATGGAATGGATTTGTAAAAGGATCTTGAAAATTTCTGTATCACAGAGATATAGGAATTAAATGGCATATAAAGAAAGCTGAGCGCCGAAGAATTGATGCTCTTGAACTGTGGTGTTGGAGAAGGCTCTTGAGAGTCCCTTGGACTGCAAGGAGATCCAACCAGTCCATCCTAAAGGAGATCAGTCCTGGGTGTTCATTGGAAGGACTCATGCTGAAGCTGAAACTCCAATACTTTGGCCACCTGATGCAAAGAGCTGACTCATTTGAAAAGATCCTGATGCTGGGAATGATTGAAGGCGGGAGGAGAAGGGGACATCAGAGGATGAGATGGTTGGATGGCATCACTGACTCAATGGACATGAGTTTGAGTAAACTCCAGGAGTTGGTGATGGACAGGGAGGCCTGGAGTGCTGTAGTCCATGGGGTCGCAAAGAGTTGGCACGACTGAGCCACCGAACTGAACCAAACTGAACCCATAAAAACTACCACAACAATGACTGGCCTCCTGGAAACACTCCATAGATATTCAAAACTAAATTCATATATCTGTAAGTTTGTCCTTCATGCGTATTTAATAGGACAGCCAATAGCTTAAGAGCATAAACTTATTTTGAAAATTACAATATCCTTTATTCGTCAAATGTGACCAGACGAGCAAAACGACTCTACTGCAACAAATGCCATTAGGCTAATATTGTATCTAATGCAATCAAGCCTATGTGTGTGGCAATACACATAACTACATTTATTATTTAATGGTGTAATTAATTATATAAAAATAGTAATTTTAAATATCTAGTGGAGAAAAACTTTTGGAAATAGACTATAGAATGATTGTTAAACAATATACTACAGAAATCTGTGGCATCATTTTCCCTGATTTTTTTTAATAATTACTCTTTAAAGCTGTCTCACTCTGTACTAATTAAGAGACTAAGGAACAAACTATATATATAACTAGTGTATTATTTGAGTAAAAATTCTTGATTAATTTTTAAAATATTTAAAAATTAAACACTGCCTTTCAATGTTATTTTCTAGAAGGACACATTTATGAAATAACTGTGATTTTTAAAGGAAAGAATTAAGAATTTCTACATCAGATTCAATACCATCCTCACCTATCTACTCAATTGTGTTAAGGTAAGAAAGGAGTTGACCATCCAAGAAAATGTTTTTCTCCCTTTAAAAAAAAATGTTACATGTGATACTTTAAAACTTTGTATTGCAGCCTGTTTTTAATGTTTGATAACTGTTACTGTGAATAACACATTTCACAAATTGAATAAAATCTCCTTTTTAAACTCTATATTAGAATCTATATTAGATTCTTTTTGGGCTTTCCAGGTGGTGTTAGTGGTAAAGAACTTGCCTGTTAATGCAGGAAACGTAAGAGATGTGGGTTTGATCCCTGGGTCAGGAAGATCTCCTGGAGGAGAGCACAGCAACCCACTTCAGTATTCCTGCCTGAAGAATCCCCATGGACAGAGGAGTCTGGCAGTCTGTAGTCCATATGGTCACAAAGAGTGGGACACGACTGAAGTGACTTAGCTCACACACACATAGATTCTTTTGTTAATAAACATTTGTGTAAAGTACCTACTGGTTGCTCTGAAAACAGATAAAAGAAGCTTTGTAGCTTTTAATGTGTGGATGTAGAGTGAAGAGTGGAGAAAGGGTTATAGACCCACATGTCAGCAACATTGTGGCACTGGAAGATGGTCTCAAGGGGAAACTGGAAAATCAAAATAAGAATCTGAATCTTACATTCAGTTTTGGTATCAAAGGTATAAATATTAGCCAAGAACTTGAGAAGGAGCAGGGCAAAATAAAAATGGCCTCTGTCCATAACAGATCCATGAATCTAGGGAGGACCTGAATAGAATCTGAGGAGGACCTCTCTGCATCAGCCCTGTGTGTTGAGATCATATTTTGTTGCAAGTCACTGGCCATCTCAGAACAAAGAGGAAGAATCAGCATCTCAAGATGGTATTTTCACAATAGCTGAAAAGCTCATTCTCTCCTTGAGCTCAGAGATGATCTCTAGCTCTGTTCTTTGACAAGTAGCAGGCTGTGGAAATAGGGCAGTGTTTTTCCAGAGATAAACAAGGTTAATGGATATTCCATGATGGAAAGCTGCTGGTTCTAGATGCTGCCAGCTCGCATTCAAAGGAACTTACAGAAAGGTTGTCTGGCTTTCACTCGCTTCACCCCAAGGCATTAGATTACCCAACGCAGGCAATAAACATACCTGTTCCGTGCTTTCCTAACTGTGTAAACTCTTTAATGGGGAACCCTGAATGAGAGGCCAGCTCCTGCCATCACCTAAAGTTCCAGGCAGTAGGATCCTACTGCGTCATATGCTATAATTCAGTCAGGAGCACCAGGTCCCAACATGCTAAACTCAAGTAGAAATGACAGAAATAAGCAAGCCCCTCCCCTCTTTTACACCGTTTGAAAATAACAATAGTTATAGCCAAGATACATGAGTCTCCATTAAAAAAAAAAAATTGGTGAAGCACTTAAATCTATTATAGCTAAAGAAGCAGCATCCAACAAGTTACAACTAATTTATACCCTCAGAATGAATTATGGACCCAGACTACCACATTTCATTAGCCAGAGGGTTAATGGGAGACCCTCAGGGTGATTTTGCTTAATGCCTAAAAAACAAACAAAGCAGTTGAGCCTTTTATAAAAACTGAAGTTCTACCTATCCAAATAAATCAGATCTCTGACAAGAAAACTCAAATTTCAAGCCACCTTCAAACCACAGCCATGAATGTAAACAGGAGAAAAAGAAACATCCTGATTATGCTATGTCTTCCTTAAGAGTTACCTCTTGCTGGTAATTCCCAGATTGCATAAATCACGTAACTGTGAATTAAAATTGGCCTGAAAGTCCAAGGAAGATTTGAGGATAAACAAAAATTCCAATCAATCTTGCTCATTGTGGCTATTTTAGTAGTCTTGAGGAAGTACTCACTAACTCTTTGATGAATGAATGAGTGACTTTCTGCTGGTAGGTACTGAAACAGATCTGTACGTGATTGCGTGAACTGAATATTCATTTTGCAGATGGGCAAATTTTAGGCAGGCTTATTTGTTCCAGCTCTTGGCAAGGCCTAAATAACTAACAGGCCAGTACTAAGGTGCAATCCAAATCTAACCCCAAGATGATTTTGTTTTGCTTTATTTTTTTTTTAATCCTTTTTGTAATTTAACTAAGAAGAAGACAATTTGCATGTTTTGCAATTACTCAGGTCTGAAGAGTAAACAGAAGAAAACTTTCTCATTAGTAGACACAAACCCAAATAGCTTGGACTTGACCAAGCTTGTTTTTGAAAGGTCACACAATTTCAATTTGATGAAGAACAAAAATTGATGCCATGTTTAGTACAACACTGAGGGCCAGTCTTTATATCATAGGTAATGATGTTACCTCTTCTTTTAGTCAATAGTTATTGAATACTGTATTAGTCCCAATAGGGTAGGTTAAACTGCAGTAACAAATAAGTCGACAAATCACAATGCTTTATCCCAACAGAAGTATGTATCTCAATCACACATGTGTTCTGCAATTCCAGAGATCAACCAGGGCAACTTTTACCCTCTGATAAGATGGCATCTAGGTCCAAACTGATACCTTTTATTTATGCAGGGTGATCTGACTAGCTGTGAGCCAAGATGACAGGTGTCAATTTGGGCTTAGTTATTTAAAAGTGGGGATGAATTCTTAACTTTCTCTCTCTTCCTAATACAGAAACCTTAGAGATGAAAAATTGAAATGAAAGTATCCTATGCTGGAGGGACCCTAGATAGGATCCTTGGGAAGAGCTGGGTTAGCCAAAATGTTTGTAAAAACCCGAACTAACATTTTGGCCAACCTAATATTAAATGTTTCTTTCATAGCTACTGTAGGCAAGAAAATGAGATAAGGCTGAGGATGTTTAGGCAAACAAAAAGTACACATTAACACTGTTGTGATTTGTGCCATTCTAGCACTCATCTCTAGCATTCTAGCCTTTCATTCATCCATCCATTCCTATACTCTCTAAATGACTCATTCATTTATAATACATTTATTAAATATCTAGCTGCTAAAATTTGTGTTTGGTGATGGCACAAAAAAGATGACTAATGTATTCCAACATGCAAATTAGTGTATAAACACTACTAAAACCACATTTCAGTATAGGGCCAGCTAAGATAGAAATATATGTTGTGTTATAGAAATACATTCATTCAGACAGCAAATGCCACAAACACTATGCTAAGCAGAGAAACTAAATAATCTTCACTGGCTACAGTGAAAGTGCTAGCCGCTCAGTCATGTCCGAATCTTTGTGACCCATGGTCTGTAGTCCACCAGGTTCCTCTGTCCATGGAATTTCCCAGGCAAGAATACTGAAGTGGGTTGCCATTCCCTTCTCTAGAGGATCTTCTTGACCCAGAATCGAACCCAGGTCTTCTGCAATGCGGGCAGATTCTTTACCAGCTGAGCCACCAGGGAAGCCTTGGCTTCAGTAAGGGGTGAATTAAAAGAAATGATGTTTGAGTTGATCACTAAGGGGTGAGCATGCATTTTTCCTGACCAAGACAAACCTTTATTAGATCTTCAAGTGAAAAAATATACTCAGCTAATTTTCGCTGCAGAATCTAATAGTCAAGAGTATAGGCTCAAGTCAGATGTCTGGTTGAGAATGTTGACCTCTTTATGTATCAGCCAGTTATTAGTGATTGACAACTTCTCTGGTTTTCTCATTGGCAAAATAATACCAATAATAAAAAATACCTGTTATATATGGTTGTTCTGAAGCTAAAATAAGAAAAAATACTAAACTCTCAATATGAAATAGTAAGCATAGGTTAGTAAATTATTACCATTTTCCCCAAAAAGGAAAGTAAGCCTCAGTTCAGTTCAGTTCAGTCACTCAGTTGTGTCCGACTCTTTGCGACCCCCTGAATCGCAGCACACCAGGCCTCCCTGTCCATCACCAACTCCCGGAGTTTACCCAAACCCATGTCCATCGAGTTGGTGATGCCATCCAACCATCTCATCCTCTGTCGTCCCCTTCTCCTCCTGCCCCCAATCCTTCCCAGCATCAGGGCCTTTTCCAATGAGTCAACCCTTCGCATAAAGTGGCCAAAGTATTGGAGTCTCAGCTTCAACATCAGTCCTTCCAATGAACACCCAGGATTGATCTCCTTTAGGATGGACTGGTTGGATCTCCTTGCAGTCCAAGGGACTCTCAAGAGTCTTCTCCAACACCACAGTTCAAAAGCATCAATTCTGTGGTGCTCAGCTTTCTTACCATCCAACTCTCACATCCATACATGACCACTGGAAAAACCATAGCCTTGACTAGACAGACGTTTGTTGGCAAAGTAATGTCTCTGCTTTTAAATATGCTATCTAGGTTGGTCATAACCTTCCTTCCAAGGAGAAAGTGTCTTTTAATTTCATGGCTGCAATCACCATCAGCAGTGATTTTGGAGCCCAGAAAAATAAAGTCTGACACTGTTTCCACTGTTTCCCCATCTATTTCCCAGGAAGTGATGGGACCAGATGCCATGATCTTAGTTTTCTGAACGTTGAGCTTTAAGCCAACTTTTTCACTCTTCTCTTTCATCAAGAGGCTCTTTAGTTCTTCTTCATTTTCTGCCATAAGGGTGGTGCCATCTGCATATCTGAGGTTATTTATATTTCTCCCAGCAATCTTGATTCCAGCTTGTGTTTCTCCCAGCCCAGCGTTTCTCATGACGTACTCTGCATATAGTTAAATAAGCAGGGTGACAGTATACAGCCTTGACGTACTCCTTTTCCTATTTGGAATCAGTCTGTTGTTCCATGTCCAGTTCTAACTGTTGCTTCCTGACCTGCATACAGGTTTCTCAAGAGACAGGTCAGATGGTCTGGTATCCTATCTCTTTCAGAATTTTCCACAGTTTATTGTGATCCACACAGTCAAAGGCTTTGGCATAGTCAATGAAGCAGAAATACATGTTTTTCTGGAATTCTCTTGCTTTTTCGATCCATCAGATGTCAGCAATTTGATCTCTGGTTCCTCTGCCTTTTCTAAAACCAGCTTGAACATCTGGAAGTTCACGGTTCACGTATTGCTGAAGCCTGGCTTGGAGAATTTTGAGCATTACTTTACTAGCGTGTGAGATGAGTGCAATTGTGCGGTAGTTTGAGCATTCTTTGGCATTGCTGTTCTTTGTGATTGGAATGAAAACTGACCTTTTCCAGTCCTGTGGCCACTGCTGAGTTTTCCAGATTTGCTGGCATATTGAGTGCAGCACTTTCACAGCATCATCTTTGAGAATTTGAAATAGCTCAACTGGAATTTCATCACCTCCACTAGCTTTGTTCATAGTGATCCAAGGCCCACTTGACTTCACATTCCAGGATGTCTGGCTCTAGGTGAGTGATCACACCATCATGATTATCTGGGTCGTGAAGATCTTTTTTGTGCAGTTCTTCTGTGTATTCTTGCCACCTCTTCTTAATATCTTCTGCTTCTGTTAGGTCCATACCATTTCTGTCCTTTATCGAGCCCATCTTTGCATGAAATGTTCCCTTGGTATCTCTAATTTTCTTGAAGAGATCTCTAGTCTTTCCCATTCTGTTGTTTTCCTCTATTTCTTTGCATTGATCGCTGAGGAAGGCTTTCTTATCTCTCCTTGCTATTCTTTGGAACTCTAAGGAAAGTAAGACTGCAGTATCCATAATGCTATTGCTAAATGGACTAGTTTCCAAATAGAGTCCAATCTGTGTTACTGAACAGCAGTAGTTGAAAAAGATAAGCAAGGTATCTCACTACCCTCTGAGCAACAATATTTACTGTTTTTATCCTGTTTTACAATAAAGCTGTGAGATACCTGCAGTGTGAACCATGGTGAGTACATATTGATTGATGAGAGCCTGAATTTTTAGACTTTGGATCTAAAACTGAAAAATCCTCTGCCTAGAACAACCTCCATTACTCTGATCCTTCTTCCTCTCTTGGTGTGAGCTCAGATATTACGTCCTCTAGGAAGCCTTACCATGCTTACCACAACAACGAGCCCTTCTTATGTTCTTCTGCCCTCTGAGCTTTCCTATAGAAACACTTAATGAGACATATTAACCTACCAATGTGTCTGCTATTCACACTCAAATCTGAGCACCATGAGGAAAAGGCCCACTGTCCTAAATTCATCACTACCACTGCAGTGCTGAAACAGTAGCTGTTGTGGAGTAGGTACTGAATATATTTTGAGGTCAGAAAGTATAATTATACCAGAAATGAAAGAGTATGGAAAAATTAAGATGGAAGCTACAAGTTGAGATTCCATGAGATGATGAACCCTTAAGTGAGGCTGTTAACAGTTGAAGTAGAGGAGAATGTATGTCATAGAAACCAGATGTAGAGAAATTTCAAGATCGAGCACCATGAATATAAATATCAAAGTCATTGAGAGTCATGGCTATAGGATTTCTCCTATAAATACAGCAGCTCAGTCATATATAAGGGTCTAATGACTTATTGAGTCTTTTTAGAAAATCCTTGTGAGAAAATTCCCCAAACTACCCAGTCCTGTATTCAACAATGATATTCCTTTTTAACAGAAGTTCAAAGACCAGAATGGCCCTCTTAGAGACAAAGGTACAAGCCTAAAACAAGATATCTTTGGACTAAATGTCAAAGTTCAATGTAATAGGCCTTGGCCTACTGTTCATAGAAGATATACTCCTAAATCTGGAATTCTGCAGTTCAGTTGAGGGTGAAGGACAATTCAGACTAGTTTCTCAACAGACACTAACCACGAGTTGTAGCAGTATTATTCCACTCATCACCCCAACAACTCTACTTCGTTGTAAAAGGAAAGGTCACTTCTATCCCTCCAATCCTGTTCCTCCAGCATCTCACATCTTTCTAGTTTTTCATTTCTACCATCAGTTTAGTTCAGTCACTCAGTCATGTCTGGCTCTCTGCAACCCCATGGACTGCAGACGCCAGGTTTACCTGTCCATCACCATCAGCTTACTCAAACTCATATCCATCTAGTTGGTGATGCCATCCAACCATCTCATCCTCTGTCATCCCCTTCTCCTCCTGCCTTCAATCTTTCCCAGCATCAGGGTCTTTTCCAATGAGTTAGCTCTTCGCATCAGGTGGCCAAAGTATTGGAGTTTCAGCTTCAGCATCAGTCCTTGCAATGAATATTCAGGACTGATTTCCTTTAGGATTGACTGGTTGGATCTCCTTACTTCAGTTAATTCCAATCATCATTCCACACACAAGGCACCACTGTAAACCACTGACCCTGTTTCTAGAATCATTTTAAATCAAAAAAATAAGTTTTAGGGTGTATTCCATTCAACCCCAAACAATGAAAACTAATGTAAACTAAAAATGCACATAACAGGATTTGAAACAATATATGAATAATTTCCTATTAAAGTAATTTGGTTCTTTGACTCTTGAATATGATAATAGAAGATAAAAAGCCAAAACTTAAATAAAAACTAATAGAGAGTTGAAAAACCCCGACAAATCCAAGAAAAAGCTTTGGCATATTTGGTATTAAAGATGATAATTCTTTTCAGAAATATAATCCAAGGGTCACAAGCAGTCTAAGAGATTGTGCAATGTTCCAGGTTGCTAGATACTTCTGGTATAGGAGACCTAACTAGGAAATAGGAATGATCATATGAAGAAGGAAAAGTGAGCATAACAATATTCTACATTGAGAATGGACTCTGGATAGATTCATTACATAATGATGAGAGCTGTTCTAATAAGCAATATAAAAGTGTATTTACATTCTTGTTGGTCATTCCTTTTCTTAGAAAAAATGACTTTAGGGATAAAGTGATATATAAGGGTACCTACATGCTTAGTCACTCAGATGTGTTGGACTCTTTGCAATTCCATGGACTGTGACTCACCAGGATCCTCTGTCCATGGGATTTTTCAGGCAAGAATACTGGAGTGGGTCGCCATTTCCTCCTCCAAGGGATCTTCCTGACCCGGGGATTGACCCACGTCTCCTGCATCTCCTGCACTGGTAGGCAGATTCTTTACCACTGAGCCACCTAGGAAGTCCCAAACTGTTATAGACCATTTTACAAAAGAAAGAGTTGTATATTCCATTAATAGTTACGCCACAAACAGCAAATGCATGTAGCTATTCATACTCATTGAACAACCAGATCTATAAGCCATGGTGTTTAAGTCATGGTGGTATGAATTTTTACCTACCTGGTCCATACTGTGTAGGTAGTACAAAAATATACCACCCAAACTATTTTCATGAACAGATGTTCTGAATGGGTCTAATCATGAAGGTGGTGTGCTGATATGACAATCGACACTGATAAACAGATTTTATTTAAGATACAGTATGAAGACAAAATTAGTTATGATTTGTCAAGAAGAACAAAGACTGTTCTCTTCCAGAATTCCTGAGTTCAATATGACAGTGGTTACAAATTTGTTCCTCATATGAGGTAATGTTTTCCTAAGGATATTTAACAATATTTAGCCATCAATTAACTGGCATTGCATCAAAAGAAACACCTGTGTTCCTGCTAATCTGGTGTGGTTTCTTAATCACATTGACAGGAAGTTAGCAAAGCATGTGATGTAGAAACGAAATTAGCAAAGCTCTGTTGTATATCTGGAGGAGGCAATGTCACTCCACTCCAGTACTCTTGCCTGGAAAATCCCATGGATGGAGGAGCCTGGTAGGCTGCAGTCCATGGGGTCGCTATGAGTCGGACACAACTGAACGACTTCACTTTCACTTTTCACTTTCATGTATTGGAGAAGGAAATGGCAACCCACTCCAGTGTTCTTGCCTGGAGAATCCCAGGGACGGGGGAGCCTGGTGGGCTGCCGTCTATGGGGTCGCACAGAGTCGGACATGACTGAGGTGACTTAGCAGCAGCTGTTGTATATCACACTGTTTAGTGGGATCTATAATGAATCCCAATTTGCTTACATTTTTGATGAAACTAAAAGAGCAAAATAAATCCATTATCCTCAACTGGGAACAGGTAGAAGCTAGAATATATCACTTGAAGAGAGAAAGAACTTCACTCAAAAAAAAGGATATCATTTGATAAGAGAGTAAGAATAACTTTTCAGGTGAGTCAGTGTCTGAGATACAGCAAGAAAAGTTCTTTTGAGGAGAGTAATAATCCATATAATCATAGAGATTTCTGTGATTGAAGGAGGAAAGAATAAAGAACCATCTGGAAGCTGTTGCCTGTGATGGGAACAGAAATCCCAAAGCTTAGGCACATCAGAAGATGTACCAGATTTCTTCAGGAGATCCTTAACACATCCCTTAAGTTATTTATCATCTTCCCTTTTTAATCTGTTATTTGTTTCTAACTCTCTTTACAGTAAGTTTGGTTCTTATTCATCTTTGAGGTCCATAGCACCTATCATAATTTATATATTCTAAGAATTAACCTGATATGTCAGTACTTTTAATGAATTCTACTATCAATGTAGTTCTTTATTCTGTGTGTATAAATTTATTCAGAGCCAAGTGTTGAAAGTCACATTCATCATTTACTCATTCATTTATAATGGGTACTTACTAAGCATTTGCCATATACTATAAGCCCTATGAGGCAATAAGTAGATGTTAAAGTCAAGATTTTCACTTTATAAGAACTTATAAATGAAAATAGTTTCCCTATTAGTAGAGAAATACTATTGCAGCATTGATAACCTAATTAAATCCCAATCCATTTTAATCAGTACTTAACTGGTTGCTTTCCAGTCCAGTCTACTCATTAATAGGGTGTGAGGTAATGGCTTCTGGAGGCGGGTGAAATGAGTCCTACCTACATAGCTTGGCAAGAAAACACAAAACAGTATCGGTTACCCTCTGTTCTTAGCCAACATGCACCTAGCTGAAAGGCCCCATACAGTGGTCATGTTTTTGTATAAATGGACAACTGCCCTGTGAGGTATGATGAGGGGAAGAGAGATGAACAGCAGAAGGGAGAATGCATGGCCACAGATTGCCTGAAGTCACTATCCGCTGTTTCATTGCTCCTGAAGATCCACCACTGAGAGAAAAGGCCAGCTATTCAAGGTGAAATAACACCACTTCTTAAATATGAAGATAACTTTGGGCTGCTCACAGATAACACCACTAACTAGATGAAAACATGCTCATACTCCTAAAGGGAGAAGAACACAGAAGGTAGCGTGGGCCCTTGACTAGAGATTTAAAGGGTTAAGTGGAGCAAGATGTGTACAGGCCTAGGTTATGAGCTGGATGTAAAGAATGCAGCTGACAAACATGTGATATCCTTGAGGTACCAGGACAACTTTATCCTGAGAGGTCAAATCTATCAGAGGCTGTCTGTGAGCTGATCCCCCAGCCAGTGACTCAGCAGTCCTGACACTCCCTGTGAGGTCAGCTACCCTCTGGGGAAGAGGAGATCTCTTCAGGCGCATCAGAATGACTCTGTCTCAAATAACTTTCCCCCGCCTTTATAGCTGAGCTTCCAGAGACCAGACAGTGCGTTTCTAGGAAAGAGGCTAGAAGCTGTGCCGTTAGAATCTCAAGGGAGATTCTAACTAATCTATGAGCTAAGCCTCACCTCAGACCCTGGAGTTTGATTCAGTATTACCTGAGCCTCAGTGCTTCCCCAGAGATCACTATTTAACCTCTCAAGGAGTTTCCTGCTGTTTTTCCCAGATGGGGACTTCATCTGCTTCGCCGTGCAAAATCTCTATTAGCAGACTGGTTTCTCTACGCAATTCAACTTTCCAAGTTTTGGGGCCTCAGGATGAGAAACTGTATTGTGTCTTTCTGTATCAAGATGGTGTCTTATGTATAACGTGTTGTTTGACACTCCTCTGAGAGCACAGACTTGCTTTGGAAATATCAAGGGACTATGCTTCAATCTCTATCCTGGTTACTCATTACTGCCACTGCAGCCTTCTCTGGTGGCTCAGATGGTAAAGAATCTGCCTGCAGCGTGGGAGACCCAGGTTCGAGCCCCGGGTTGGGAAGATCCCCAGGAAGAGGGCATGGCAACCCACTCTAGTATTCTTGCCTGGAGAATCCCCATGGACAGAAGAGCCTGGTGGGCTACAGTCCATGGGGTCACAGAGTCGGAAATGACTAAGTAACTAAGCATAAGCACTGCCACTAGATTTGGGAGAAACTACTTAAACTTCATGTTCATTACCTGTCAAATAGGGGTCATAACATCTAACCAATTTACACAATTATTTTGAGAATTCAATGAGATGAACCATTTGAAAAGTGCTATTAGAAACAGTATCATTCTAGACAAATACTCATTCGTACAATTTTAACTTTTCTTCTGCATGGACCTACTGTTTTTATTTAGTTCCACCACATTCTGCTTTGTATTGAAGCAACTTTTAAATTTCTATTTTCCCTTTGAAGCAGCAAGTTAGCTTGCATCTTTATGTCTCCCAGAGGACCAAGCCTAGAATTTTGCATGGTCAATGAATAGTGGGCAAAGATCCATCATATGGAAAGTGTACCCCTGTGGCACACAGTTTGTAGCTCTGATGGTTGTTTTCATTGCTCAGATTTTTAAAAATACACTTCAGGGGAAAATATCTTACTTATTTCCTCTTCAAATAGTAACTTCAGGTAATATTCAGGAAACTCCCAGGCAAAAAACTGCTTCTAGAATGTTATGAATGTCATTTTTAATAGCAATTTCCTATTACGTGAGGGAGACTGAGAGTACAAACTTCCAGTTACAAAATAAATGAGTCACAGGTATGAAATGTGCAGCATGGGGAATACAGTTCATAACTGTAATATCTTTGCCTGGTGACAGGTGACAACTAGATTTGTCATGATGACCGCTTTGAAATGCATAGAAATACCAAATCCCTGTGATATATATCAGGAACTAACATAGCATTATAATCCCCTTATACTTCAAAAACAAATGAATAAACAAGCTCATATAAAAAGAGATCATATTTGTGATTACCAGAGGTGAGAAGTAGACAGAGAGGTAACTAGATAAAGGTATTCAAAAGATAATTTCCAGTTACAAGATAAATAATTACTAGGAATGCTATGTACAGCATGATGAATTATTTAACACTGCTGTATGTTATATACAGCAGTTATGATCACAAGGAAAAAAATGTTTCCTCTATTCCTTCAACTTCTTATCTCCACAACATGATGGATGATTACTAAACATATTGCTTTCAATTATTTCAAGATGCATATAGGTCAAATCATTATTCTGCATGCCTTAAATTGTATAGTACTATAGGTCAATTATATTTCAATAAGACTGGAAAAAAAATAGCAATTGCTATAGAGAAGAACTTCTATGCCCACAAGAGTAGTCTTTACCCTTTGAACATGCACTATTTCCTCCACATCCCAAGTATCTGAGTGTTTTTCCTTATTGACTTTTCCCAAAGGCCCAGGGATGGTTGTTGTTTTCTATAGTTGCCACCTCCATTAACCTATAGATATCTCTACTGTATAGAACTTAACCGTTTACATCACTGACTATTCTTTATATTAAATCTTGTTTAAGTCACAAAGGTGGCTTCTGTCTCCTGATTGGATATCACATGGCACAGTTGGTACTAAGTGGTGTTCCAGTCTTTCTCTGGGGTTATATAACTCAAGGACTCTTCTTCTGTGACAAAGGGATAAGCTGTCTGCATCCTAAACACATGTCTGGGAAATCAGGACCCTATAAGCGAAAAGTCATAACATCTGGCAGTATCCTCAAAGGATTCTTTTAGCAACTGAGTGTGTCATGAGGGTCAAGCCCTTGCTTTAAACTTCCTCAGTTTGTATTCTATAATTATATTTTGCATTTTTGAATGTGTTATAAGTAAGTAGAAACATGCATTTATATATGCATGTGCCAGGTGTACATGAAGCGTATCCATTGTATCCATATGTGAAATCCATAACATATTCCTTTTTATAATGCATTTTCTAAAGAGACATAAAAGTCCTCATTAAATTTCAGCCACAAATATGCAGCTCTTTCCTCTTAAAGCAATGGTTAGCCCTGCAGAAACTATGGAAGTCCAGTAGCAGACCATTCCAGTACAAAGTGAGAAAAAAAACAATCGTATTTTCATTATGGCAGGGTGATTCTATCTGATGGAAAATACTAGGACTCAATATGTAACTCATAGAATTCATCAAAATTGTTGTCTTGTTGAGTTGTTTATATTTCCCTTATCGTATAAAGTTTTTTTTTTTTTTTTTTACAAGCTCTAGAACATTAACTCAATTGATTCCCACACCATACTATGAAGTAGGCGAAGCTGACCTTTTCTGCTCATTTTATAGGATGGTGTAGATGGGAGAGTTTAAGGGGTTTAGCTGAGGTCACACAGATAATAACAACCAGAAGGAACAGATATTTTCTGACTCTTTTCCACTCTATTATGCTACTTCTTTATGTTTCTTTTTTTAAGTAAATAAATCAGTGCAGTATTTAGGGATTTAATTATACTACATTAAGAGCTTCCCTGGTGGCTCAGTGGTAATCTGCCTGCAATGTAAGAGAGCACCTGCAATGCAAGAGACTTGGTTTTGATCCCTATGTAGGGAAGATTCCCTAAAGAAGGAAATGGCAACCCATTCCAGTATCCTTGCCTGGGAAATCCCATGGACAGAGGGGCCTAGCAGGCTAGAGTCCATGGGGTTGCAAGAGTTGCACACAACTTAGCAACTAAACCACCACCACCACATACTATATTAAATATATACTATATGTCAGACACTATGCCAAATGCTTTTTCATAGATTAAAATCATTTAAAATATCTGCTAAAAATAATACAATTATTATTCTTATTTTATGGATGAGACTTAGAGAAAAGCAAAGTTGCTCAAGATCACACAGTTGTTAAATGCCAAAGGTGAGCTTCACATCTTTGATCTTGGATTCTCATGTTTACGTCACATACATACTATCATGCTTCCTTTACTCAACAGACATTACTATGAAATGTGGAGTCAGGTATTCCTGCTTAAGAATAGAAGAAAAGGTACCACAGAAATTAATAATCTAAGCCTTCAAGAAATTCTGTGTTTCTTAAAACATGAATACCAGAAAGTAATGAAGTGTACCTGTATCATAGAAATCAGTCTAAATGGAAACTGATGTTTTACAAAATCATATAATTCTGCTATTAAGAAGCAAAAAAATTACCTGTAAGAAAAATATTGAGCACATAAAACTGTTAGTCATATATGTTACAGTTTTATTCTAAAACACTGCTATCTGTCCATTCACTCTAAATGCACTTTAGAGTTCACTCTCAAATGTTGCACATTCTATGGGTTTGGGCAAATGTATAATGACCTATAAGCCATCATGCAGAGTATTTCCCCTGCCCTAAAAATCCAGAGTATTTCATCTACCCCACTACCACCCAGGCAACCACTCATCTTTTTACCGTCTTCATGGCTTTGCCTTTTCTAGAATGTCATCGAGTTGGAAGCATATTGTATATAGCTTTTCAGTTCATTTTTAATTAATCAATTCTTTTGGTCTTAGAAAGGAAGATGAGCAGATAGGCATTAGAATTAAGACTACACTGAGAAAATTGTAATAGCTTACAAAGTTTTTCATCAAGTATAAAGTGAAATGACATGGGATTTACAGGGTTAGAAAGAGAAAATGCCTCCATAGGCAAACAGGCAAATGACAAATCATAGCCTCGAAAAACCACTCCAAAAACAACAACCAGTAGACTTTTACTTTTAGCCAGGAGAGGGTAATTGGTACTAAACTTGTTCACTCTCCATAAATAATTATAAAACTGGGGAAACAAATCTGAAGCAACAGTTTTTAGGCACTGGATCAGAGGCATTAGAAGACAGCGATCCTTGAGAGAAGGAAAACATATGATGTAAGTCCCATGAACTCCCTGGCCATCTGATCTGAGGCACGCACTGGACCACGCTGCAGAGAAGTGGCACTCTAAAGAAGATGGTGATCTCACTGAACAGAAAAGGTCGAGGCTGAAATTTTGAGGCTGTTGAAGCAGCTAGAATTTGCAGAGTAGTGAAAAAGATGGAGCTGTGCTAATGAGGGGATTGTCAGAAGTCTCTGTATGAGCCAACCATGGCTTTTTGGTTGAGGCTTAGGGTGTACACGTGCAACATGAGACTCTGCCAGGCCTACTGGGGACAGCCTGCCATGCAGCACCAGGCAGAATAGAGATGCTAGAGGTCACACAGTACTGAGAGCTTGTGCTTAGGCACAACTAGAGTGGAGAGACCTCACGGAGCCCATAACTCACCATTTGAGGCCCCAACTAGGCTGTGCCTTGGGAGTAAGGAGCCTTGCCCTAGATTAGGGACTATACCCAAGGGCCAAAGGTAAAACTCAAAATAGATCCCTCCTAACAAAGGAGAAAACCAAGACTGATAGGAATAATTCAAACAGCCAGAGTATATAGCTTCCCATCAAAACAAAACATAAAACTGCGTTAAGGAAGGCAACATAATATAGACTTCCTACAAAATATCATCTACAATGTTCAGTGTAGAAGTCAAATGGCTAGTTATGC
Organism: Giraffa tippelskirchi; assembly: GCF_054371585.1. Lineage (NCBI taxonomy): Eukaryota > Metazoa > Chordata > Mammalia > Artiodactyla > Giraffidae > Giraffa > Giraffa tippelskirchi. The sequence continues at coordinate 97,698,557 of NC_137281.1, forward strand.
ATAGAAAGCAAAAACACGTGGCTCATAATCATGAAAAAATAAACACAGTGAAGAGAAACAGATTCTGGAAGGGTCAAAGACCTAAAATTAGTTATCATAAATATATCCAAGAACTTAAAGGAAAAGGTGAACAACTGATTGAAAAGATAGTGAATATCAGAAGAAAAATACAAAATGTAAAAAAAAAAAAAAAAGGAAATTATAAAACTAAAAAGTAAAATTTCTGCAATGAAATGAAAATATAACTAGATGGGCTCAATATCTGACTAAACTCCGAAGAGCAAAAAGTATATTTGCAGACAAATCAAAGACACTGTCCACTCTTAATAACAGAGAAAGGTTAAAATTTGAAAAAAATGAAAAGAGGCCCATTGGCCTACAGAATAACATCAAGTATCTGTAACACAGCTGAAATTGGAATCTTATATGAAGAAAGAGAAAGAGAGAGACAGATATAAGAGAGAGATGGAGGGAGAAAGGGAGAGGAAGAGAAACGAGGAAATTAAAGGAAAGAGAGGAGACGGGATGGAAGAGGGTAGGAAAGAAGAGGGGGAGGAGAAATAAAAGTTCCCAATTCTGTCAAAAGAATAAAAAAAAAAAACCTTACATCACCAAAAGTCTTGGTCAAATCTATGAAATGGAAAGAAATTCAAACTTAGTATGTTACAACCAAACTGATGAAATCTTAAAGACAAATTTTTAAAGCAGAGAAAAAGGACACATTTTATAAAATCACTCAGATTAAAACTAATTTACATCAGAAACAATGGAGGACAGGAAATAATGACATAACATCATTAAAATGACAAAAGTAAAAGCTTTCAACCCCAAATTCTACATAGAGCTAAAACATTCTCATAAACAAAGGTGAAATAAAAAGTTTCCAGATAATTGAAAACTGCAAGAATTCTACCAGTAGATTTGCACTACAAAACAAAACAAAAACAAAAAATCTAAGTAGTTACTTTGGATTAAAAATAAATTATCCTATTTGGAGATTTAAATTTACAGGAAGGTAAAAACATCAGAAATTACGTAAAATATTTTTCTTCTACTAATTTCTTTAAAAGAAAATTAATGACTTAAAGCAAGAAAAATAAAAATTATATTATTATATTTGGAGTTTATAGCATACTTAGAACAAATATATGATAACAATAACTCAAAGGACAGAAGATGGAATTACACTGTTAAAAATTTCCTGTAGTATTTCAAGTGTTACAACATATTCTCTAAGTAGAAAGTAGTAAGTTAAGAATTAATAAATTTAAATTCTAGAGTAACCACTGAAAAATAAGCACAAGAAGTTATAACCAAAAAAATCAATAGAGGAGTTAGAATGGAATACTATAATGTTAATAAGACATATTTGATTAAATCAAGGGAGACAGGGAAGGAAGAACTGAAGAACGACAACAAACTTATGGGGCAAATAGAAAAGAAATATCAAGATGATAAGAGGATAGACTTAAACACAACCATCTCTATAATAACGTTAAATAAAAGTAAATCAAACACAAATTAAAAGGCAGAGATTATTAGATTGCATTTAAAAATGAGGCCTCAAAATAGGCTGTTTACAAGAACTTAATTTTGCATATATAGCAAAGATAGGTTGAAAGTTACAAGATGAAAAAAGTTATCCCATACAAACAAAAAGCATAAGAATGATGCTGCAAATATAGTAATATCCAGACAAGCAGTATGATCATGGACAAAGCAGAGAAATTCCAGACAAGCAGGATTGCCATGAGTTAAGAAGAAATTTAATAATGATAATGGAGTCAGTTAATTGAGAAAACCTAGCAATCTTAAATGTTCATGCATCTAATAACAGAAGCAAAAACAAATAAAACTAAAAGGATAACTAGGTAAATTCACAATTATATTTGGACATTTTACACCCACTTGGTAATTGACAGAACAAGCTGACAAAAATAAAGGATACAGTGTTATAAAATATTGCCAATCTGCTTGATCTATTGACATTTATAAAATAGTGCACTCAGTGGGGCAGAATACTACTCTTTTCAAGTACAAATGCAACATTTACCAAAATAAAAATTATGCTGTTTCATAAAAATATTAGGTTCAATAAATTTCAAATAATTGAAATCTTGCTGTATATGTTCACTTAATCATAGTTCAAATAAATTAAAAACTGGTATCAACAAGATACCTATTGAATGTCCAAATATTTGAATGTTAAATAACACACAAGCATTTCACATTTCCCTAGGCCAAAAAAACCACAAAACACATTAGAAAATATTTGAAACTAAATATTAGTGGAAATGCAATTTATAAAAATTTATGTGATGCAGTCAAAGCTTAGAGGGAAGATTATGGCTTGCAAATGCTTATATTAGAAAATAAGAAAGGTTTTTCATTAATGATCTAAGTTCCTAAGATTAAGAAGCTAGGTAAGGGCCACATAATCAGTATAAAAAAGGAAATAGTTAAGATGAGAAAAGACATTTCTGAAGTAGAAATAACAGAGAAAATTGATAAGACCAAAAGTTGTTTCTTCAAAGATATTAACTGACAAACATCTAGCAAGATTGATCAAGGAAAAAGAAAAAAAAAAGCATGCATATACATTATCAGAAATGAAACAGAATATTCCACTACAGATTCTCCATACACCAAAAGGAAATAAAAGAATATTGTGAACACCTTTCTGGAAATAAACTGGATAACAGATGAAATGGATAAGTCCCTTGAAAACTACAACTTTCTCAAGCAGACTAAAGAAACAGAAAATCTGAACAGTTTCACTAAAGAATTTGCATTCTCATTCTATTTTCAGCACACCATATGCATCTTGATAGAATCCTAACTGATACAGCTGAAAGGGATTAAGACTTAACCCAAAGTTATGAATAATTTCTAATAAATATTGTGGTTGCCTCCATGAGAAAATATCTGGTAATAATGATAATAAATTTTAAATCAAAGGCAACAGATCAGGAGTAACAGCAAAAGGAACATGGCAAGGGTTAGCTCAGAACACAGTGTATCACAGAGAACTACTAAAGGTGGCCTTGCTTTTCATTATTTCTCCTGTTTCAGAGGGTATTTTGGGTGAAAAGATGTCCTGTGTCTCTAGTTATTGGTATCCATCACACATATAAGTTGTTAATCAGCTTCCTGTTGAAAAATCACCATTCAAAAATCAACTCTTTATCAGGTCACATAGAATTCTATTGGGTAAAGTTTTTTTTCTCACAGGTCTGTAGAACAATCTAGGGGTACTATCAGTATGTATAGAAAACTTCATATTAATTCATAAAGTTAGAAAAACAACAGTAAAACCCCAAGGAAAATAGAAGAGATAATAAAGATTGAGGCAGAAATCTATTAATAGAATAAGAAAAAGGGAACAAATAGAATTGAAAAAGTAAATCCAAGGCAGTTCTTTGAAACACACAAATGAATAATTAACACTAGCTTGCTTCATCATGAAAAAAAAAGAGAATAAAAATACATGAAAGTAAAATTATAAAGAACATAATCATAAGGACACAGATGACACATAAGGGATTACTTTGTTTAAATCTATTCACATATATTGAAGATACAGTAAAATAAATAATATATTTTAAAGTAATTTACCAAAAAGAGGAACCCAGAGAGAGTAGAAACATGAATATACCAATACTCCACAGATAAATTTCAGAAAGACAGTGGAGAAGTTGGTAGGAAAAAAAAAAAAAACGTATCCAAATTGGGACAGAGACAGGATATATGGCTCTTTGACTAACACCTTCAACAAGATTATGTATTTATTATCTGTAAAAAAAAATGTAATTAGGAACTATTATTTAATCAGAACAAAAGAAAGGCAACTAGAAACTCTAGAAGAAAAGAAAACAAGCTGTATTTAAAGGTCATGCTGATAACGTGAGAAAAAAAGAAATCTTTACGAAGTTGGAACTCGCAAATTCTTTTGTTTGGCACAGGTTAAAAAACACAATATTATAGTCCCAAATCTATAATATTAATCTACATATTTAATGTATATATATATATATTTATATTTAAATATATATTTTAAAAAATAAATTTATATATAATATATAAAATAAATATATATATTTATATATTACAATGCATATTATATATGTTTAATTTATATATTATATATTTATATTAATCTATATATTTAACTGATTCAGCTTTCAATATTTGTTTTATAATTTCAAAAAATTACTAGTTATATATATTGGCTTTCAATTTTTAGGGCCAATCTAAGAGAAAGCAGAACTCAGGTATAAAACAGGACTTGGAAAGAATAAAATTAAATGTCACTAGATTATGAAAGCATATGGGTGTTAATGTCTTCTTCCCACAGAGTGGAATTTAAAGGCTAGAATCTGAAATAAATAAATTGAGAAATTAAACTTAATAACTTAATAAAAGCTAATAAAATGTTGACTTACTTGATGATATTAAGTAATAAAATAATGATATAGTTTTTTAAACGAACAAGTGAAAAGAAGATGTGAGAAGGAAAAGGGCACATAAATAAGTTAAATTCTTAGTCTTTCATAGCTGGAGCTAGTGGGTATTATTAAAAGTGGATAAATCATGGAATGGGTAAATGATTATTTCTTACAATTATATTTCAAAGTAGTTGAAACTTTCAAGGAAAAGTACTAGGAGTTGGAGTACTGCTGCTGCTGCTGCTAAGTCGCTTCAGTCGTGTCCGACTCTGTGTGACCCCATAGACGGCAGCCCACCAGGCTCCCCCGTACCTGGGATTCTCCAGGCAAGAATACTGGAGTTGGAGTACAGGATGGTACAAATGATATGCAGATTTATTATATGTTCTTCTACAAATTTTCACTTTATATGTAGATATATTAACTTTATAATATATTAAAATATTTGAAAAGTGAAAGTGAAAGTCGCTCAGTCATGTCCGACTCTTTGTGACCCCATGGACTATACAGTCCATGGAATTCTCCAGGCCGGAATACTGGAGTAGGTAACCTCTCCCTTCTCCAGGGGATCTTCCGAACCCAGGGATCTAACCCAGAAAAGAGCTATTACTAAATATGGGCTTCCCTAGTGACTCAGAGGGTAAAGAATCCATCCACAATTTGGGAGACCTCGGTTCAATCCCTGGGTTGGGAAGATCCCCTGGAGGAGGGAATGGCAACTCACTGCAGAATTTTTGCCTGGAGAATCCCATGGACAGAGAAGCCTGGCGGGCTACAGTCCATGAGGTCACAAACAATGGGACATGACTGAGCAACTAAGCACAGCACAGCAACACATTACTAAATATTGTAGGAAAGCTTAAAATTAATGAGAAAGACAACTATCCAATAGAAATGTTGGTTTAAAGACATAACAAGCAAATTGCTTTGCAGCCACAAATGGCTAATAATCTACGGAAATATACTTAACTCCACTCATAGTTAAAGAAATACAAATATTATCTGTATATCTAGGTGACAAAGATTTTAAAAATACATATTGGTTGACAAATATAAAATCATATTGGCAAGCCTACAGAAAAGTAAGAATCCTCATTATCAACACAAATTTTTGGAGGGCAGTATCTGTTAAACTTTAAAACATGCATATTACTCAGCAATTTCACCATTTTAGGAATGTTATAAAGGTAATTATGCAAGGAAGTTTTCTGTGGTATTATTTCTAAATTGAAAGAAACAAAAGAAGTAAAATAACAACAGCAACAGGTGCAAAGCAAACCTAAGTGGTCTTTAACAGGGGACAGGTTCAATAAAGTTCAGCACATTCATACAATAGCATATTGTACCAGCATTAAAGATAATAAAGAGAATCATAACATGCTAGCACATTCACAAAATATTGGTAATGCAAATTTTTCTAGTAAAATTTGTCTGCACGCATGCTAAGTCACTTCAGTCGTGTCCGACTCTTTGCAGCCCTACAGACTAGTATGCCTGTCTCCTCTGTCCATGGGATTCTCCAGGCAAGAAAACTGGAGTCGGTTGCCATTTCCTCCTCCAGGGGATCTTTCCAACCCAGGGATCAAACCGGCATCTCTTACATCTCCTACAATGGCAAGCAGGCTCTTTACCACTAGTGCCACCAGGGGAGCCCAAAGTTTGTATAATGCTCTATTTGTGTAAAAAATTCTGGAATATTGTATGTATAGAGAGAAACTAAGTTATAACAAAGGAATACTCTGCAGTTTATTGATAAGGCCGTCTGTAGGGTAAAGGGAGAGGAGAGACTTTTCATAAAATTCTCAATTTTTATTTTTTCCAATGGCCATTTACTACATTAATTTTTTAAGAAGCTTTAAAAAAAATCTGTGTTTCACAGTGAAGAACCGTGAAACAGAAAATTAAGCCTACTTATCTGATGTATATTTCTTGGCAGCCCTAACTCTCTCCAGCATCAAACACAATGACTGACAGAGAGCAGGCATTTGTGCAATATTCCCTAATTAGATGATAAACTAAAACATGAGGGATTGAAACCTGACATAGACAGCTATATATTTATTTTCCTGTCACATTAAAGTCATTTTACTATTATTAAATTTAAGAAAAGCCAGTTCTCACATAGGATAACACTGAACACATCTAGCTTATCCATATTTAGATTTTAAAGAAAGTGTAGGTCTCTAATAAAACTTTTGTGTGTGTATGTGTTTTAATGTGTTTCCTCTTCTCTGGGTTCTCCTGCCCACAAACCCATGTTAGGTGTATACTCAGAACCCCGGAGAAATAGGGTCCTGATTAAATGCAAGTCATTAGGAAATGTTTAGAGAGAAGCAGTGAGGACACAGAATAACATTTGAGACAAATTGCTCATTTCCACTGTGAAGTACACAGAGACAAAGAATATGTACCTAGGAACACATTCTCCCTTGTTATTGTTTTTTGCAGGAGGCAATTGTAACTCAATAGAAGGAAATAAAAAAAATATAGAGTTGTCCTAGTTTCAGTGTCTTCCAAAATCAGGAAACAAGTCTGATTGTGACATCGATCTCCAGAGGAAGCCAGCTTCTTTCTTGTCCACTTTGGTCTGACACATGACTGTGATGATGAACTCTATGCTCCCCCCTCCAGCCTCTCCAGGGACTAGACTTCATCCTTCCTCACCTATAAACAGAATCAGGATGTGTCCGGACATTTGGCCAAAAACATCTGACTTTGAATAAGACATGCTCCACAAAGCACACATATGGTACCTTGGTGAGGGAGCCGCAAGGGAAGGGGATGGGAGAGGAGTCAGCAGGGCACTCTGACATCCACTGGCTTATAACAAATCCCAACAGATGCCGATGTTCACAGGCAACTCAGGGAGGAGACAGTAAGAAGACACCATGAAAGACATTAATCTTCTCCATTATAAACAGATTCAGGAAAACAGTACCAAGTGCCAAGTGAGAGAAAGGGGAAGAAAATATAAAAGGAATGAAATCTTTATTGCAAGAGAAGACCTCTTAGACCGTTCTTGTTATGCAACAGAGTGATGGGGGGAGGAACTGTGGTAAAGGAAATATCTGAAGATGGCTGATAACAGGGCTACAGACATGCATTTGAAGAGGTGTGCCAAAGACCTTTCTGTGCCTCTTTTTATCTATAAGTGAGCATCAATATATTTCATTTCAAATGGAAACCATATTGATTATAAATTTTCCCCAGCCACTAGCCAGACCACTTGGTAAAAGGAAAAGTGGATAATTATATTAACAGACATTGTGGCTCTATCTTCTTTAAAAAAAAAAAAAAAATCCTACTTTTAAAAAGGAGGAAAATTATTGTCATCCTGAGAAATGGTTCCAGAAGAAAAGGGAGAGAAGCAATGAGAGCACATGTCCATTACTTTTTCCAGAGGCGAGGTGATGTCCCATTTATGTCAGAAAAGAAAGTATCTGTCCTCTAATAAAAGCCAAAAATTCACTCAGAAAAGGGTAATCTTTGACACTGGTAACTGATCTGAAGGACTTTTCCTAAAGTGACTGAAATGACCACGTGGTGTAGTATTATTGAGTATCAAGGAAACTGTTCTCTGGAGCTTCCCTGGTAGCTCAGATATAAAGAATCACCCTGCAATGCAGGAGACCCAGGTTCAATCCCTGGGTCAGGAAGATCTCCTGGAGAAGGGAATGGCAACCCATTCCAGTATTCTTCCCTGGAGAATGCCATGGACAGAGGAGCGTGACGGGCTACAGTCCCTGGGGTTGCAAAGAGTCAGACATGATTAGGTGACTAACAACACACACACACACACACACACACACACACACACACACACAACTCTTCTCTAAATGGATGAAAATCAGTCAGCAATATGTTTTAGGCTTCAATTCACCTTGTAATTTATGTGCTACTCAGATAATAACTATCACAAATCACTACACATTTCTGTAAGCTAAAAATATGATTGCTGGAAAAGGTATCTATCCAACTTATGTCACAGATAAGGAACTGGCAGTCAGATGATACTGGGCAAGAGAAAAACCAGCATAAATATCTTTCAATCCAGATCAGTGTATTTCCCTTTACACTCACTTAGGTAAATTATTAAGGCCAAAAAATGGAGTCCTCTTATAAGCTATCATGTCCAAGGACCAATTTTCAAACCTATGCTTATCTGTCCCAGACCAACTGGTCTATGTGGCTGGAAGATATTCTAAGAAATTTATTCCTGGTTTTCTCTCTCTGAATTTTCCCTTTCCCCTAGTCAAATCAAGAAAGACCGTGTTTCACTGCCTCAGGGAAATATATGAATGAGTAGAAACAAAAGTAGCATGAAAAACTTCCTGAATTATATCTTTAAAAACTTAAGCTCATTTTGAGTAGGAGAGAACTTGATGGGGGAAAAAAAAAAAAAAAATGGAGGCTTGGATAAAACAGATGAGACAAAGGTGTTTTGCCCATAAATTAAAAGAGAGAAACTCCCCTGCTGGGAGCAGGTCTTTAGGACTCAGGCCTGCTTCATGGCAATATTCCAGAATGGACTTCCAGTTGTCTTCAGGGTGTGAGTCAATGGCTACTAAGATTTCCTGCCCTGAGGAACATTCCAGAGAGCTGAGTGTGACAAGGAGCAACCAAGAGCCTGGGATCCAGAGGGTCATGTTGACAGAGAGGAGGATATTCAAAGTGGCAACAAGATGAGCAAGATGACTTCTCCCCAACCCCCCTGATTGGTGGATGCCTGATGCTTTGAACTGATGGTTCTGGAACCTCAACATGACCCAATGGGAGAAGTGGCAACAATTCTCTTCTTGACCAAACTTTAGTCAGTTTCCTTTGAGTCTTCTTTGCAACTCAGCCTCAACTTGGACTGTAAAAATTGTAGATGCACAGCACAAATGAATTCATTTACACACCTCCCAAATACATTCCCAGATAGACACACTGAGAAACTTGAAAAAATACTAGCCTACTTTTTAACACCTCAAGTTTTGGAAATTGGTACAAAAAATAGGTGGGCTTTGAATTTTTTCTATAGCCATTTTTCTGCTTTTCTAAAGACTTGTTTTGTAAGGCAAGTACAATCAAAAACATTGGGGTGTAACCTGAATGATATCAAGCCATCCAACCACATTATCTTCAATTTGTTTCTTTAACCGAGATGGAAATCAAAACATTTCTATATTCTAGATTTAGAATCGCGTTTCTTTGGAATGATTAAATCCTACAATGGCACCAGGATGTTTTTCTTTCCTTCTGGGTACACAGTTTCATTTTAGCTTAAGGGAGATGGCCTAAATTAAGTTCCTATCTGGTTCTGAATGTCAGCTTCCCATCTGGCCAACTTTTGATCAAAGGGCTACTTTTTAAATTTCTTTTGAATATCTTGTCAACAAGGTAAGCCAGGACAACAAGTAAATATCCCTGGCAGTACTGAACAATTCCATGAATACAAAAGGGGTTCCCATAAAAGGGTACACAAGATACTACTTCCTCAAGATACAGTGCTAAGTCACTTCAGTCATGTCTGAGTCTTTGCAACCCTGTGGACTATAGCTCACCGAGCTCCTCTGTCCATGGATTCTTCAGGCAAGAATACTGGAGTGGGTTCCCATTTCCTAATCCAAGGCATCTTCCCAACTCAGGGATCAAAACAGAGTCTCTAATATCTCCTGCATTGGCAGATAGTTCTTTACCTTTAGTACCACCTGGGAAGACCCAGATCCAGACCCACTCCCAAAGATACCTGAAAGACAGACATAGAAATTTACCCTGAGAGCAGGCAGTAGTAGTCAGCAGGACCCTAGCCACAAATAGAGGGCAATGCATATCTCTGTCTAGCCATCTTTTGGGGTCCCCAACCTGATTGTTGGGGAGACTTGACACCTGGACATCACCAGATGGTCAATACCAAAATCAGGTTGATTATATGCTTTGTAGCTAAAGATGGAGAAACTATATACGGTCAGCAAAAACAAGACCAGAAGCTGACTGTGGCTCAGATCATGAACTCCATCATGCCAAATTCAGACTTAAATTGAAGAAAGTAGGGAAAACCACTAGAACAACCAGGTATCACCTTAATCATATCCCTTACGATTATACAGTGGACGTGAGAAATAGATTCAAGGGATTAGATCTGATAGACAGAGTGCCTGAAGAACTATGGACGGAGGTTTATGAAATTGTACAGAAGGCAGTGATCAAGAAAAAGAAATGCAAAAAGGCAAAATGGTTGTCTGAGGAGGCCTTACAAATAGCTTAGAAAAGAAAAGAAGTGAAACGCAAAGGAGAAAAGATATACCAAACCAAGATCTCAGAATACAAAATGAGACAAACTAGAAGGCAATAGCTTTCCCCCAAAGATAAAGATTTTATAATTCATACTTGTCCCCTGACAACCTGAATTTGAAATGAAGGTGCAATGTGAAATTTTACCTTCTTCTCTTGACCAGGAACCACAGACAGAGATCTGGTAGAGCTGACTTTGGTAAAAATTCTTCCTTTTGCTAGCTTCTGCCAGTCCCAGAATGCCTGCTGTCTGCAGGCTCTGGAGTATGTGGGTTGTCTCAGCAGGTCTCAACCTAGTCACCAGACAATGTAGAGGAGGAGAAATAGTCTTCCCTCTACTCTTTATAGTGAGTGCCTGGCTGAGACCCCTTTTCCTCTAAGGTACCTCATAAATGGATATGCTTATCCAAGATGGTTATGAGAACTGTCATTCAAGATTATCTTTAGCAAAATTCACCTACTTATTCAACCTCAAGACAAAATTTTATTCACCTGAGATCGCACACTGGACTTGGTCCAGTTTAAGTCAGATCCAGTTCGATCCCAGACGCAGCCCAGTATCTAAGCTGGATCCAGTCTGACTCTGGCCAGTTTCTGTCCCCAGTCCAAAAACAGAAATGCTCAAATAGAGTCTGAAAGCTCTTAATACAAAAGCACAGAGCTAGGATCCAGGTGCCTACGACCTCCAGAGGCAGAAAGAAAGCAGAGAGTTCAAGGGGCTCACAGGCACCTCTGCCTGATTGTTCATTGCTCCTGATGGCCCATGAGTGGTCTCCTCAATTCTCTCATCTGAGAGAGAACTACTAATAGATTAACGAAGGTATATTAAAATTTTAAAAGTTAATTTGAGCAAAAATCAAATCAGATCAGGCAGTGTCAAACCAGAAGTGTTTAGGAGCACTCCTGATATCAGGTATTATGTTGTTGTTGATCAGTTACTAAGTCATGTCCGACTCTTTGCGACCCCATAGACTGCAGCACACCAGGCTTCCCTGTCTTCCACTGTATCCTGGAGTTTGTTCAAACTCATGCCCACTGAGTCAGTGATGCCATCCAACCATGTCATCTTCTGTTGCCCCCTTCTCCTCTTGCCCTCAATCTTTCCCAGCATCAGGGTCTTTTCCAAAGTATTATGTATAAGTCTTTAATTCATTTCATTTTTCTGCATATATTTATCCAGTTTTCCCAACACCCTTTGTTGAAGAGACTTATTCCTCCCAATGTATAGATTGAAAACAGAAGTCCTAGAGAAATTAAATTACTTACTTAAGGTGATAGGGCCTGTAAGAAATCCATGTTTTTTTCCCCACTAAACCACATAGACCTAAGATTCATAGACAGACATGCCTGAAATTCCCAAAATCTCTAGGTAGGGTCTTCCAGGGGACTCCTGGGAATGTGCCTCATAACTGGTTCTTCCATTATTCTTCTGACATTGAACTTGAAGACATAATTAGGAGAGAATAGCAACGCGAAGGATGGGAAGGTAGCAGTGGAGCAGGAATTTCAGACATGGAGAATAAAGGAAAGGGTAAGAGGGACAGAGGCAGATTATTCCCTAGTCAGTTACATAAGGGGGATGTCCGAGCAGAAACAGCTCAGTTCTTGTCCAGGCAGCAACAATACAGGTCCTTTCTCTCACCACTTTTGTGAGGAAGACTCACACCCTAGATGTATTATTAGAGTAGTCAAAGATATCTTTAATAAATGCAGAACTGAAAGTCTAACAGGCCCATGCCTAGACGAAAGAATGTCTAGAAGTGACAGGCATCATGAGATAAGTTATAGTCTTCCACAGTTGGCCATCTTTGTCTTTTTTTTCCTCAAAATTATAATCTAATTTTACCTAAGTATCTTATCAAAATTTTTATAACCTGTTCTATGTGTTTATCTGCTTATTTGTCACACAGACATGACAACTCAATTCTTCAATTAATCTACATTTCTTAAAAAGCCACATGTACTGTTATTGGACTAGTCATCATTTACAAACAGAATTCACTGAATTTAAAATAGGATGAGTTCCTCACTGGAAGACATTCTGGTCAGAATTCAGTATTCTATCGTTTTCTTTTACTTCATTTTTTTCTAGTAATTATTTTCTTATTGTGGGAAAATATACATCCATTAAATTTACCTCTCTAACCAATTTTAAGTGTATACTGCTTCCTTGGTGGCTCAGACAGTAAAGAATGTGCCTGCCATGCAGGAGACCAGGGTTCGTTCCCTGGGTTGGGAAGATCCCCTAGAGAAGGAAATGACAACCCACTCTAGTATTCTTGCCTGGATAATCCCATGGACAGAGGAGGCTGGAAGGCTACTGTCCATGGGGTCACAAAGAGTCAGATATGACTGAGCAACTAACCCTTCAATGGCATTAAGTACATTCATTGTGTTATGCAACCATCAACACTATCCAACTTTTCATTTTCCAAAACTAAAACTCTGCATCTATTAAACAGTAACTTTCCATTGTCCCCAGCCCACAGCCTCTGGGAACCACCATTCTATTTTCTGTCTCTATGAATCTGACTACTCTAAAATCCTCATGTAAGCAAAATAATGTAATACTTGTCCTTTTGCGTCTGGCTTATTTCTCTTAGCACAATGATGCCCTTAAGTTTCATCCATGTTATAGCATGTGTCCGAATGTCATTCCTTTCTAAAGATGACTAATACTCCATACAGAACTTGTTTACAAGTTTGTTTACATGTTTCATACATTGTATGTCCTTGTTTGTCCATTTATTTGTCCATGGACATTGTGTTGTTTTCATCTTTTTATTGTGAATAATACCACTATGAATAAGGGTGGATAAACATCTGGATGAGTCTCTAATTTCAATTCTTTTGAGTAAATACTCAAAGTGGAACTGTTTAGATCAAACAGTGACTGTATGTTTAATTTTTTGAGAAATTCCCATTCTCTCTTCTACAGGAGTTTTACCATTAAATATTCCCACCTGCAACGCATAACTGCTTCCAATTTCTCCACATCCTCACCAACCTTGTTATTTTCTCTATTTTTGACAATAACCATCCTACCTGATGTGAACTGGTATTTTATTGTGGTTTTGATTCTCATTTACCTAACGATTAGTGATATTGCAGGGCATTCGCTCTTGGATAACTATTCAGTTAGAAGGAGACTGCCTGGGCTCAAAAACTAGTTTCACCATTTATCTATTCTTTGACCCTGAATGGGTCATTAAATCTTTCTCAGCCTCAGTTTCCCCATCTGAAAAATGGAGAAAATAATTAACTTCACTAAGCTTTTGTGAGGATTAAATTAACTCATTCACATAGTAATACAAAGCTAGCATAAACTGAAAGACAAGTGTTCATGAAGAGGTAGCTTTTACCGTTCATGTTATGGTTCTTGCCACTGTTACCATTATTATTAGCTTAGAAGTTATCACATTTTTAAAGTAAGAATATATATAACATTCTAATGTTCTGTGACATCTTTTAGGAAAACCATTGACTTCCTAAGTGCTAAAGCACAGCTATACATTATGAATACCCCATACACTGATAGAGTTTTGAGCCAAGAAATTTTCATGAATGGTAAGAATATTAAGTTATTACGAATAAAGTTAGTCTCATAAAAGTTCTGTTAAACACCTACAAGTTTGCAAAGAAATAAACTGCCTTTTAGTACTAAAAAGCTAAAATTAAAATTTTCCTGTTCCTGAGTAGAACCAGGTGCAGAGAGATAGAAGTTGGGTTAAAGATGGAGTAGACTGTGAATATCTGCTTCCATCTTTGGATCATGAGGCAATTGGGTATATTCGTGATAGGAATTCTTCTTTCTTCAGCCAAACCAAGTTAGTAAATGCAAGTGCCTGAAACCACAATCTGGACAAGGCCTGTGACACCATCTGGACACAGCCTGGGCTGAGATCAGACTTGGAAAGGGCCCTACTCTCCTTCTGAAAAATGTCTGTACTGATCTTAAGAAACGAATAGGAATATCACCACCACACTCTCTAGTCTTCCCTGGGGTCTTCAAGACCAAAGGGACCAAGAGGGTCCCTGATCTCATTTTAGGAAGCCAAAGAGGGAAACTCCTGGCTCCTTCTTAGAAGCCACATGGAACAAATAGTAAAACAAACACAAGCATAGACAAAATAAAATTCTTATAAGTCTTTCTAAGGTGGGGGAGTACATAAAAGCTCAGCTTCACACACATTGACATGTATTTTCCTTCTTGAAAATGAATCTGTATGTGTCTACTTGATTTGTACTTGGATCCCCAAATCCTGTGTCCCTTCCACTTGCTGCAGGCAACTAGATGGAGCACAATTTGAAACTGTAGCTAGATTTATCTGAATGCCAGTTTTATGGACAGATCACAGAGGGAGATTCACACTGATCACCCTTGCCATGAAAGAGCTTTCCAAAGGTTCATGTAAAAACTTTCAAGTGAAAAATTCCAAAAATGATTTAAACAATAGTTTAAACTGGTTTCAGACAGTATGTAAAATCCCAAAGTGAATAATCTGAAGTTCTTGTGATCTCCAGCACTGAAAGAGAAGAGCGGTAGAGGACTCTGAGCTAAGAGTAAAATAAAGATGATGCAAAGTTTCTTGTTCCATAAGGCAAAGGCATTTGTAATTCTATTGAGCTCTCACACCACATATCAAATTTCCCTGAAACCGGATGGTCAAGAAGGAAGTAACAAGAACTGACATTTACTGAGCTGATACTCTGTCAAGCATTAGCGCAAGCAAAACTTCATAGCAATTCTTATATAACTTACAGGAGATGAAAAATCAGAGGGATAAAGCAAATTACTCAAAGTCACAGTCAGTAAGCTCAGGTCTTTCTTCCTCTAAATCCAGTGCATGTTTTATTACATCCTAACTCTCTTCTCTGTAGCTTCTGTTTCTAAATAGTGGGGGTAGAAAGGTCTCTACTTATTTCAGCTCTCTTAGGTAAGACATCACTCTACTAAATACATGACCTCATTTATCATGCTTTCAGAGGGTTGTAAGAGCAACTGAAACAGGGAGAGTGAGGACAAGAGTATTTCCTTGATCAGACTGAAACCTGCTCCACGTGACATCTCAGAGTGGAGAAAAACATCCTGATTGCTGCAAAACAGTCAATGATGGCAATGGATAAAGCAAACATTTTGGTTGTCACCGGCCATTAATTCAATTCCTAAGGGTCAAGACCACCAGACAGTGGGAAGAACTACTTTTGTAATCACTTGTAGAGAGACAACATGGCAAAAGTGAGTGATTTGTAGTTCAGTTATATTTTTGCATACTTTGTCTCTCTTTGTGCTCCCATGGATCCATTGGTCTTTGGCTTGGCATCCACCTTAATCCTCTATCTTCCCCTTAACTCCTAGAAATCAAGTATGAATTAATAGAGCTGTGTGCATGCTAAGTCGCTTCAGTCATGTCTGACTCTTTTGTGACTCTATGGGCTGTAGTCTGCCAGGCTCCTCTGTAGGATCCTCCAAAAGATACCTGGGGTTTCCCCACAATCATCCTCAACTCCACACATTCCAACAGGTATGCTCACTGAAAGCACACAAGAGTCCAAAGGACACAGAAGGCTCTGTAGCCATCCACACTTTCCCAGGGCAAAAGACACCTTAACAAGAAATGGCCCATCTTGTATGTTTTCATGCAGTGTTCTTTCTAGAAAAGGATCTCATTCAGGAGAACTTTTTATCTGTCGCCATATTGGTTTAATAAGATGGTCAGGAATGGCTACTACCCTTATTTTATAAAAGAAGAATTCAAGAAACAGCAGCAACAGTGATTGTGGCCTTTTAATAAGTTCTTTCTAGGTTGTGAATTCTAGGCACTATAATTATTTGCATTCAGCTCTTACCTAAGGTTGTCTCAGCTGCCTGTGGCTTGGATCTCTAATAGGGATATTTTCCATTAAATTTAATTCACATAGAAAATCTTTTGGACTTTAGAGTAGTAATAAAATCCTATCCTTAGCCACTATAATTAAGGTCCCTTTTGTTCCTGAGGGAAGTTTTTGAGGGAGGGTCAGACAGGAGCATTCCTGTCTGAAATGACCCTAAAGTGGGAGAAGAAAGGAAACCCAAAGTTTCCATGTTTTTTTCCAGTCCCCTTCTCTTTGGATCACCATAGCTGCCTTATAGCTTCCCTAATTTTTTCATGCACAGCACCAAGAAAGTTGATTCTCCCTGGCCCTGTAATAAATGTTACCTCTCGCATTTCCTTAACACTACCACTTCCTCTAGGAAGAATTTCCTGTACTTCCCAGATAGGGTTAAGTGACCTCCTCCATACCCTAACACCAGCTTGAATATATTTTTATTTGTCATTCGTTGAATTACTGTGTATTAGTTTATCTTAAATGATAAGCATTTTCATTAAATAAAAATATGCATATATTATGGGTTTCATTCCTTTGATGATATACCATTTTTTATTATTTGAGGGTTTGGTAAGAGTTTCATAAAATTTTTTGCTGTTGTTGTTCAGACTCTAAGTCATAAAATTTATTCTTAGCTTATTTAAATTAAAGAAATGTTATGTCCTTGGTTGATGGTAAATATGTGGTCAACCTGCTTCAGTAAAGCATAGAATCCGAGTTGTTATGACCATCATGTTAGTTTTCTATTGTTGAGTAACAAATTATCACAAACTTAATAGCTTGAAACAATACCTAATTATCTGATAGTTCTGTATGTCAGAATTCTAGGTGGGCTCATCTGGTTCCTTCCATCAAAGTTTCACACTAATGTGTCAGTCAGCTGCAGTTCTAATCTGGTTCCAAATCCTCTTCTGCTTGTTGGTTGTTAATAGAATTCATTTCCTTCCTATCTTTCCACATGGCCCTTCCATCTTCAAGCCAGCATTGGTGAGCGGAGTCCTTCTCATGCTTCAAATCTTTCCAACTTCTTCTACTTCCAGCCAAAGAAAACTCTCTGCCTTTGAAGGGCTCATGCAATTGGTTGAGCCCATCAGGACAATCTCTCTTTTACCATTTAAACGAACATAACCAAGGGGGTAACATCAGGGGGCATGGGAGTCTTCTTTAAAATTCTCCCTACCACAACCATGATTGTGCTGCTGTTAATCAAATATATCTGCATTTTTTCATCTTTCTGCCTATAGCAAGAATATGATTTTCTATGAGGGATGTTTAGAATTAAGATATGCAACCTGCAGTCCTGAAACAGAGAATCACTCCTGTGGTCATGACTTCGGGGGAAGTATGTGCTACACAAATGAGCAAACCAATCATCCTACTGGGCAAGTAATAATAAAGGCAGCCTTGATTTCAGAGGCAGAGATGCCGATGATTCCATTAAAATATTTCATTGCCCCCAAAGAGTAAGGCTGTGACCACCATTTGAGTTGGAAATCCAGCTACCCTGCTGTCAAACCACACTTATATTGTGCAACCAAGAGTTTCTGAACTAAATATGATTAAGCTGTTTTCCTGATTATAATCAACTTAAATTTCAGCTATATATTCAGTTTTTGTTTATTGTTGCCAAAGTATACCAACTATAGGCACTGTGATACTATTTTGAATGTTTTGTAACTTATACATTAAGAAATTAACAGAATCTCTAACAAATCAATCCCATATCATTTTATTGGGCTCTTACACAACACTGTCTGGAAGAAAGAAGATGGACTAATCAGCCCCAGGAGCTAGTTTTATGAGCTGCATTCACAGAGAATACAAAGGGACTTGAAGATCATAGAAGAAAAAGGGAAAAGCGCTTCTCAAACAGTTACTATCATTTACGAAGTAGTTTCCTTTCATTAAATCCCTGGAAGGAAAGGACTGTTTATATCTTCGTTTATCTTTTTGCCTCCTACAAATTGTGCCTAATTTCACGATTTGAACTTGGTGTTTGAATGAATCAATGTTCACTGCAAAACTTCCTTAAGAAGTATTTTACTAGTGAAAATTTGAAACTAATTTTAATGTTCAAAACTTGAGAACAATTAACAAATACTTTATAGCCTTTGAAATCACAGTCAGAAAGAATATAATATAGATGAAATAAAAATGTGAAATGAATCATAGATGACAAAGGCAGTTTACTATATACTAAAAATATTTCATTAATTATGGGATACTAAAAGATACGCAGAACTTATTATTTGGGGTTCTTATATTTGGGGGTTAGACTACAGGTTGTTTCTATTTTCTTCCTTGGAGTTTTTTTTTGTAATTTCTGAATTTTATTCCTTTGTAACCAAATTTGAAAAAAAAAAAAAAGCTACTGAAACTAAAAAAATGAAAATGAATCAAGTTTGAATTACAAACTGGAACTTTCAACGGAACATAGTTGATTCTTTGCCATGGACACCAAGTCATTTCTTTCTTTTCATAGGCATTCATATCACTACCCTGCATTTTTCCCAACTGAAATGACACAATGGAAAGACCATTCCTACACCAAGCCCTGAGCCATAGGAAAATGGAAAGTCATTCTGAGCATCTGCAGATCAGGAAATCAAGTTGTGGAGCAGGACTAGCAAAAGATACTAAGCTTGTATCATTTGCTGATCAGTTACTATACTTAAAAAAAAGAAACAGTTATACACATTATAATCCTCTTTCTCTGTTCCTCAGCCTCTATGATGAGGAAGAGATTTTGAGCAAATGTTCTTTATTTTCGTATTTTATTTAATCTTTTTGGGCCTTGATTTCACCATCTTCATTACAGTCAGAGGGCCGATTCACTTTAAGAGTCCAGCTGGGAAACTTCTACAATACTTGGCTACTAAGTTGAATTTTTAGGGCTGCATGACTACTGTGAATCTTCTCCATCTTTTTTCCCCCTCCTTCACTCTACCCTTACCCACTAAATAGCCAGGTTACACCAGAGTTCCCCGACCCTGTCTCAAACAGTTAACTTGTCTATGACTCCATTCAACTTAATCCCTGAGTATGACCAAATGTTCTTTAAATGGAGAAGGGAGGAAGATAAATTACCCCAAATTACTTCAGATTAGATCTCAGTCAGAATCCTTCCCCAGAATGGAATTAGCTTCCCTATTGGATTCATGATCAGAGCTGTGACAGGCTCTCAGCAAAGACTGAAAAGCATCATTAACATCAAGCAGCCCTTATTTTATCTGTCCTTGTCCCCTTCATCTTCCCTTGAACTCCTGGTTTTGCTTATATTTCTCTGAAATCCTTAGAAAAATTCCTTTGAAACAAGTGGGTGCCTGACTCATTGGCCTGCTTCCTCTGTTTTCCACCCAAGGGGTAAACAATGGGTTCTATTCAAATGCGTCCTGTCTGTAATCTGGAAACCTGCGTGCAGACAAAGCTCATCATTGCAGGGCAGATTGCCAGACCCATATTCTCTTCTGCTCACCTCCCAGGCTCTGCTTCTCTGTTATAAGGGCCACTTGACAAAATGCAAAACATTCTCATGGTCCTATGACCCTGGAACTCACTGTCTTCTTTTCCCCCAGGCCCTCAATGAAATACCACCCTAAATTCTCAGGTCAGTGCATTTGAGAACAGCCTTTCAAAAGCTAACAGAAACAATGACAGGAGGTATCAAGTCCCAGTCATGTGATTTACCATAAGGACCACCATGATTTATTTCTAATCACTTTAAGGATTATGTCTTAACTCTCAGGTTATTTTTTATGTAGATAGTGCTTGCTGGGGAAGAGAAAGCTCTGCAAAATTAGGGATATGACAAGTCACGGAAATACGTAAGACTTGTTGAAGACTTTGGGAACAACAAAGGGTGACTGAACACAGCAATAGAATCAGACTATAGAAAAAAAGAGAAATAGTACAAAGCTTCAAGTTAAAAGTGAGCCCATAGGAAAAATATCTGAATCTAAGTGACAGGGCATATTCAAAGAATATAAAACCACTGATTTGAAAAGATATATGCACCCCTATATGTAATGCTGAAAATTCTCTATGCTAGGCTTCAACAGGATGTGACCCAAGAACTCCCAGATGTTTAAGCTGAACTAAGAAAAGGCAGAGGAACCAGAGATCAAATTGCCAACATCTACTGAATCATAGAAAAAGCAAGAGAATTCCAGAAAAACATCAACTTCTGCTTCAATGACTACGCTAAAGCCTTTGACTGTGTGCATCACAACAAACTGTGGAAAATTCTTAAAGAGATAGAATACCAGATCAACTTACCTGCCTCCTGAGACAAGAAGCAACAGTTAGAACCAGATATGGAACAATGGACTGGTTCCAAATTGGAAATGGTTGTATATTGTCACCCTGCTTATCTAACTTATATGCAGAGTACATCATGAGAAATGCCGAGCTGGATGAAGCACAAACTGGAATTAAGATTGCCAGGAGAAATATCAATAACGTCAGATATGCAGATGACACTACCCTTATGGCAGAAAGTGAAGAGGAACTGAAGAGCCTCTTGATGAAGGTGAAAGAGGAAAGTAAAAAGCTGGCTTAAAACTCAACATTCAAAAAATGAAGATCATGGCATCCGGTCCCATCACTTCATGGCAAATAGATGGGGAAACAATGGAAACAGTGACAGATTTTATATTTTGGGGCTCCAAAATCACTGCAGATTGTGACTGCAGCCATGAAATTAAAAGATACTTGTTCCTTGGAAGAAAAGCTATTACCAGCCTAGACAGTGTATTAAAAAGCAGAGACATCACTTTATTGACAAAGGTCCATCTAGTCAAAGCTATGGTTTTTCCAGTAGTCATGTGTGGATGTGAGAGTTGGACCATAAAGAAGGCTGAGCACTGAAGAATTGATGCTTTTGAACTGTGGTGCTGGAGAAGACTCGAGAGTCCCTTGTACCACATGAAGATCAAACCAGTCAATCCTAAAGCAAATAAACCCTGAATATTCACTGGAAGGACTGATGCTGAAGCTGAAACTCCAATATTTTGGCCATGTTGATGTGAAGAGCTGACTCATTAGAAAAGACCCTGATGCTGGGAAAGATTGAAGGCAGGAGAAGAAGGGGATGACAGAGGATGAGATGGTTGAATGGCATCACTGACTCAACGGACATGAGCTTGAGCAAGCTCTGGGAGATGATGAAGGACAGGGAAGCCTGGCGTGCTGCAGTCCATGGGGTTGCAAAATGTTGGACATGACTGAGTGACTGAACAATGCACCCCTATCTTCCTTATGGCATTATTTACTATAACCAAGATATAGAAACATATGATATATATACATGTATATATATATTCACATGTGTATACTCACATACACATGAACACATATGCATACACATGATGGAATACTACTCAGCCATAATAAAGGATGAAATAATGCCATTTGTGGCAACATGGATGGACCTTGAGGGTACTATACCAAATGAAACAAGTCAGATGGAGGAGACAAATTCTATATGATTTTGTTCATATGCAGAATATGAAAAATTAATAAAAAAGTAAAAATAAAATAAACGAACAAATCAAACCAAAATAAACAAATAGATCTAGAGAACAGTGGTTACCAGAGAGGAGGGGTTGGGGGAGGGTAAAATGGCTAAGGGGAATACACTGCATGTTGATGGGTGGAAACTAAATTTTTTGACGATAATCCCACTGTAGGGGACACAGAAATATAAAGTTGTACACATAAAGCTTATATAATGTTATAAATCGATGTTACCTCTAGTATTTTAATGAATAAAAAGAATGATGGAGCAGCCCTCAAGGTGAGAGAGACAGATGCAGAGACAGAGGAAGCTTGCTTGCTCTTAAGGAAAGCGCAACCCCACTGTCATATAGGAGTAACAGGAAGAGCTTTTGCAGACTGTGTGGACCCTCCCTTCCCAAGAATTTCATTTCTCTCCTGAGGATCACTGCCTTCCTTTCTTCCCTCCCTCCCTTCTTTCTTTTCTTTCTTTCAGCCTAAATCTGAATAACCCGAGCCTGCTTAGAAACCTTCAGTGACCTCCCAATGACCTAAGGTTAAGTCCTCACCCCCAAACCTGGCACTGTAAACCCACTGACCTTTACCTCACATCTTCTCCCATTCGGTCTCTATGCTCTAACCACAGTGGACTTCAATTTCTTCAAAGCTATAAGTTGCATACTAGCTAAAAGTGTTCCCACTCGCTGCTTCTTCAAAATGGATACTCCCGTCTCTTCTTTGCTGAGCTCAGCAATACTCAAATCTTTAGGACTCAGGATTTCTTTACACTCTTAAAAATTTTTAAGAACTCCAAAGAACTTTTTTTAATCTACATTCTATCTATGGATAAATAGATATCTACTTATGTATCTATCTATGGATACATACATGCTTCAAACCTATAACTGGGACATTTAAAAATATTTAATTCATTTAAAAATAACATAGTAAACTAATTCTACTTTAATGAATATAACATATTCTATGGAAAATAACTGTATCTATCAAAACTACATAAGTGAAAAGAATGGCATTGGTCTTCGTTTTTTGCAAATTTCTTTAATGTCTGACTCAAAAGATTATCATATATGCTTCCACATTCAATCTGCTGTGATATATGTAACATAGGCTCTGGAAAACACCACTGCACACATATCAAAGAATGAGAATAAACATTGTTTACTTCTTAGTATCATTATGGAATAGATTTGACTCCTGAACACCCAAAAGCAGCTTAAGCAGGGATTTCAGGGATCTCAGGGTGTACTTTGAGAGCTTCTGATTCTTTCTTTTTTCTTCAACTTTATTAAGGCCCAACAGACAAATAAAACTGTAATATTTAAAGTGTATAGCATGATTTATAAGAAGATGTGGCAAGAATACACAGACGAATTGTACAAAAAAGATCTTCACGACCCAGATAATCACGATGGTGTGATCACTCAACTAGAGCCAGACATCGTGGAATGTGAAGTCAAGTGGGCCTTAGGAAGCATCACTACGAATAAAGCTGGTGGAGGTGATGGATTTCCAGTTGAGCTATTTCAAATCCTGAAAGATGACGCTGTGAAAGTGCTGCACTCAATATGCCAGCAAATCTGGAAAACTCAGCAGTGGCCACAGGATTGGAAAAGTTCAGTTTTCATTCCAATTCCAAAGAAAGGCAATGCTAAAGAATGCTCAAACTACTACATAGTTGCACTCATCTCGAGACACGCTAGTAAAGTAATGCTCAAAATTCTCCAAGCCAGGCTTCAACAATATGTTAACCGTGAACTTCCAGATGTTCAAGCTGGTTTTAGAAAAGGCAGAGGAACCAGAGATCAAATTGCCAACACCTGCTGGATCATCGAAAAAGCAAGAGAGTTTCGGAAAAACATCTATTTCTGCTCTATTGACTGTGCCAAAGCCTTTGACTGTGTGGATCACAACAAACTGTGGAAAATTCTGAAAGAGATGGGAATACTAGACCACCTGACTTGCCTCTTGAGAAATCTGTATGCAGGTCAGGAAGCAACAGTTAGAACTGGTCATGGAACAACAGACTGGTTCCAAATAGGAAAAGGAGTACATCAAGGCTGTATATTGTCATTCGGCTTATTTAACTTATATGCAGAGGACATCATGAGAAACACTGGGCTGGAGGAAGCACAAGCTGGAATCAAGATTGCCGGGAGAAATATCAATAACCTCAGATATGCAGAAGACACCACCCTTATGGCAGAAAGTGAAGAAGAACTAAACAGCCTCTTGATGAAAGTGAAAAAGGAGAGTGAAAAAGTTGGCTTAAAGCTCAACATTCTGAAAACTAAGGTCATGGTATCCAGTCCCATCACTTCATGGCAAATAGATGGGGAAACAGTGGAAACAGTGGCTGACTTTCTTTTTCTGGGCTCCAAAATCACTGCAGATGGTGATTGCAGCCATGAAATTAAAAGATGCTTACTCCTTGGAAGGAAAGTTATGACCAACCTAGACAGCATATTGAAAAGCAAGGACATTACTTTGCCAACAAAGGTCCATCTAGTCAAGGCTATGGTTTTTCCAGTAGCCATGTACGGATGTAAGAGTTGGACTATAAAGAAAGCTGAGCACCGAAGAATTGATGCTTTTGAACTGTGGTGCTGGAGAAGACTCTTGAGAATCCCTTGGACAGAAAGGAGATCCAACCAGTCCATCCTAAAGGAAATCAGTCCTGAATACTCATTGGAAAGACTGATGCTAAAGCTGAGACTCCAATACCTTGGCCACCTGATGCGAAGAGTTGACTCATTTGAAAAGACTCTGATGCTGGGAAAGATTGAGGGCAGGAGAAGAAGGGCACGACAGAGGATGAGATGGTTGGATGGCATCACCGACGTAATGGACATGGGTTTGGGTGGACTCTGAGAGTTGTTGATGGACAGGGAGGCCTGGCATGCTGCGGTTCATGGGGCTACAAAGAGTTGGACACGACTGAGCAACTGAACTGAACTGATATTATAAAAGGATTCCCACAAATGAGTTAACACATCCATTACCTTACATAATTACCTTTTTAATTGGTGATAACATTTGAGTTCCACTGTCTTAGCAAATTTCAATTATACAGTACAGTATTATCAACAAATAAACCATAGTCATCATGTTATACTTCAGATCCTCAGACTTAAAATTAATCTTATAACTGAAAGTTATAACCTCTTAGCAACCTCTCCCCATTTCCCCCACTCTCAGCTCATGGCAACAACCCATTCTTTGAGTGTGACTTTTTTTTTAAGGTTCTGCACATGAGTGATACCATTTTGTATTGGGCTTCCTCTTTCTGGCTATCTCACTTAGCATAATGCCCTCCAGGTTCATCCATGTTGTTACAAACAGCAAGATTTCCTTCTTTTTTAAGGATGAATAATTCATTGTGCACATAGCCTGCATTTTTTTTATCTATACTTCTGTAAATGGACACTTGGGTTATTTCTATACCTTGGCTATTGAGAATAATGCTACTATGAACATGGGAGTACAGACACCTCTTAGCAACAATGATTTCATTTCCTGGGTACACAACACCCAGGCCACAGTAGTGGTGCGTGGCCTGTTGGGAAGCAAGGAGAGGTGAGTGGTCATCTTCCACAAAACCAATCCCTGTACCAAAACGGTTGAGGATGGCTGCTTTAGATACATACCCACAGGTAGAAATGCTGGATCATGTGGTAGTTCTATTTTTAGCTTCGTGAGAAAGCTCCATAGTGGCTTTACCAGCTGACCCACCCAACAACAGTGTGCACCTGTTCCTTTCTCCACATCCTTGTCACCACTTAGTGTGTCTGATCTTAAAGATCAGATTTGCAAGGAGGTCTTCCCTGACCTCAGAGAATAGGTTAGGTTCTCTTATTCTCTCCTCCTACAGTACCTTCTACTTTCTGTCAAAACATTCATAATACCTATAACGTAACCAACAATTTGCACTGAGGATGGACCATGTCTAGCTTTGTTCATACTGAATCTCCAGTGCTGAGCCCACATAACAGGGATGCGAGAATCTTTGTGGAAGTGAGGAAGACACAGAGGGAGGAAGGGAAAGAGAGGGAGAAAGGGAAAATCAGACCCACGGACACAACTTTCTGTCAACTGCTGTATTCCTTCAGCAGGTAGGTACAGAGACTTAACTTTCTCCTGCAGACTGATGCAGCCCTGAATTCCATTTCCCTCCAAAAGAGGGTGCAGAGAGAGATGGGTAGAAGACTGGTCTGAGGAGGCAGAGGTGAGATGGTATAGAAGAACAGTTAGGAGCACATGTGCTGGAATCTTGCACTAATGTAGTCATTCCACAGTGTAGACTGAGTATCTGCAATTTGCCAGATATCTGAGTATCTTCTAGGTGTTTAGGAAGAAAACAGAAAAAGTTCTGACCTTAAAGACCTTCACTTAAACTTGACTCAACTCTAGCTTCCACCACTTGATAAATGGGTTGCCTTGGATTAGTTACTTAATCTCCCTATGCTTCATTTTCCTCATCTGTAAAATGTGAACAAAACTTAAGAGTTCCTAGATGAGGACTAAATAAGAGCATCTCTGAAATGTACCTTATAGAGAATCTGGCACCTAGTAGGTATTGAAGAAATGAAAATCTTTCCAGCAGCAACTCACATTCCAAAACTGATTTCTTCATATGTAGAAACTACAATCCTAGAGACCAGAAACCAACCATTTACAGAGTATTATTTGGGTAGTTGGAGGGTGTGTACTTAAGGTCCTCAGAAGACTCAGGAGGGCTGCAGTATCACCCTTCCTATAAGGAAAGGGTACCTCTGGCACCTGGATATTGTGACCTTGTCCCAAAATTTTGCAGAATAAAACTATACAAAGCACTATTATTGTCTTAAGCAATGTAGTCCTTCAAGGCAGGCTTTCCCATGCACCCCCGTTTTACAATTATGCCAAAAGCATAAGACTACTTTAAAGAACATATTCAGAGCTAACTATCTGTAATTGGCTATCTGTTCACATGATTTCTCACGTATCATAGTGTTACTGAGGTTTCTAGTCCCACCTCTGACTGAGTTTGGTTTGACCTTTCTGAGAAGCAGAGACTGTCTTCAAAATAGGATTACAAAGAGAAAGAAAAATGGATTGGAATCTTTCTCTTTTTTCACCTCATCTTGGTGACCTCTCTACAGTTAGGACCACTCAAGAAAAGTAGAAGACAGAGGAAGAAAGAAAAGGAGAGTCCTGTCAGCTGATTTTGCTATATGATGCCAGCCTGGTAAAAGCATTTGGAGGTAGAGAGTATTTTAAACATGGAATGAAATAAAGTTAGGGAATGAGTTGTATGGATTTAATTTCCTCAGACTACTCTCATTGTTTTCCAGCAGGAAATATTCGTGAGTCAACTCTCCAGAATTGTAGTTATTCAAGAGTTGTGGGTTTATAAGGAGGTTTGATGGCATGGCAAATCTCATGGACTTAGACTGTTCTTCAAGTTGAAGAGCAGAATGATGTCTGAAGGGACTAAACACATTTGGCTTTACAGTGTGTGAGGAAGACCTAAAAGCTCCCACATGCAAGTGAAATTCATTACTGGCAAGATCAGTGACAGGACACTCCAGAGGATGGAGCTGCAAAGAATTCAGAGTCCTGTGGCTAACTCCGTGGCCTAGTTTGATCTTAAAATCATTGTCTTGGATAATCCTTTCAAATCTGTTCCTGCACTTAAGAGCCACCCAACATGACTGAGCTTTCCCTTGCAGGTTCTTTTACACTGACCTGTCAGAGAAGACTTTCAGCAAACACAGATATCATGTAAAATCATCCAACAGATGTCCTTTCAAAGAAATTGGAACAGAACCAACTATATGGAGAAGTTATAAACAAGGAAATATTTCAACCCAAGGATTTTCTGTGCTGTGCTAAGTTGCTTCAGTTGTGTTCGACTCTTTGTGACCCCCGTGGCCTGTAGACCACAAGTCTCCTCTGTCCATGGGGATTCTCCAGGCAAGAATACTGGAGTGGGTTGCCACACCCTCCTCCAGGGGATCTTACTGACACAGGGATCGAAAGTGTGTCTCTTATTTCTCCTTCATTGGCAGGTAGGTTCTTTACCACTAGCACCACCTGGGAAGTCCTAAGGATTTTCTATGGATTGGTATAGTTCTTTGTACAGAGAATTCAGTCTCCTGGGTGGAACACAAGGTAGCCAGAGGGAATGAACATCAGAAAACTGGATCTTGCCCCAACTGGGGGTTATGTTGTCTTAATGGAGAAGCAGAAGGACATTTTAGAACCTAAACTCTTCACCATTTCAATAAAGTAGTCCTCGCTAGCACAGTTCTAAGAAGTAACACATTTTAATAACTAGGATAAAAGGATTTAGGAGAGAGAAACCCAGCATCCAACCGCATTTCAGTTAGTGACTTTCTCACCATATTGGGAAGGGATGGGCCCGAACCATGTGATCTGTTTCTGATTTCCCTCTTCGTTGGCATCAGATTTACTGCAGAAAACTAATATCTGACTGGGTTCCAAGTGTGAAATAAGAGCATTCCATGTTGATTCCAGGCCACCCAGAGGTTTGGGGTCACTGAGTCACAGACTATAAATCTGAACACTTGATGATATTTGCAGGTGACTGGGTGAACAAAGGAAAACCCAGGAGATACATAAAGGTGGAAATTAGAAGTTTCTCGTTTGAATTGTTTGACATATCTCACTCTGATGGTTCTGAAAATAAAAGAACTGCAGGCCCTTCAAACGAAGTTACTGGATTTAGGTTCCTGGCCCAATGAGAAGCGGAAGTGCACTCACTAATATTTACAAGGTCCTTCAAGGCACCAGGGAAAATGGTCAGCTTATTGGCCAGATATGTTGGTTGTTATTGCTTTTACTTCAAATGGGCAGGCAAGGAATCCTATTTTTAAAAAATGAAAGTACCAATTCAACACTGCCTTGTTGTTTTTTAGTCATTAAGTCGTGTCTGACTCTTTGCAACTCCAGGGACTGCAGCACGCCAGGCCTCCCTGTCCCTTACTATCTCATGGAGTTTGCCCAAGATCATGTCTACTTCTGATTTAATTTTATTCTAGCAACAGCCTAGGATTTGTTGGAAACTTCCAATGTATCAGGCACTATACTAGGAATATAATAATCAATAAAGGTACTGTCCCTTACTTCAAGGAATTTTCATTATTTCAACAACTTTCTATGCCAATTTTATTATATATTTTTATGTTGAAATCACCAGAGCACTTAGCTCAAACTAAGCATTTGGATTAAACTTCATAAATGAGATCTTTGTTGAGATGAGTCTTACAGGATATAGGAAGACGTGTACACATATTTTAAATGTTGGTGAACTTACAAGAAGAGAAAAAGAAAGAAAGAAAATCTCACTCTCTGTCTCCACCATGTTAGGACATAGCAAAAAAGTGGCCATCTACCAGCCAGGAAGACAACTCTCATCAGAAACTGACCTTGATAAACACCCTTATCTCTGACTTTCAGCCTTCGGAACTGTAGAAACATTTACTTCTGTTGTCAAGCCACCTAGTCTACGGTGTTTTGTTATGGCAGCCCAAGCAGACTAATAAAACAGTTAGGACCATTTTATAAGAACAGTATATGAAATTTAAAGGAGTCATTAGGACATGTAATGAGTAAAGATGGTTATTCGATGGGTTTACTTGCTAAATCTACTATATAGCTTCAACCACTGTGGGATATAGTGTACTTTCCCACAAGTATGCCATAGCCTACTATTCCAAGAGAATCAAGGAAAAAGAATGAACAGATTTAGGGGATGTGATAGTCCTATACTGGCCAATGGACATGACTTCTGTGGTTAGGGGTGTGGAATAACATCTGTCACTGACACATAAGTGCCAATCCTGCTCATTCTCTTCCTTGGCAATGGCAACAGATGTTTCCATAACAGGTGTGTTTGCTTCCCCAATGTGGTTTGCCCAGGCACAACACATGCAGTGTTCTCAATGGATCAACTTTTCAATTCAGGCAAAGTAAGTAGAAAAATGAGACAACAACCCAGATAATTTGATTCTGAGGGGAAATAATATAGTTGGTAGCTTCTAGGCTGGAGGAAGCACAAGCTGGAATCAAGACTGCTGGGAGAAATATCAATAACCTCAGATATGCAGATGACACCACCCTTATGGCAGAAGTGAAGAACTAAAGAGCCTCTTGATGAAAGTGAAAGAGAAGAGTGAAAAAGTTGGCTTAAAGCTCAACATTCAGAAAACTAAGATCATGGCATCCGGTCCCATCACTTCATGGCAGATAGATGGGGAAACAGTGGAAACAGTGGCTGACCTTATTTTTCTGGGCTCCAAAATCACTGCAGATGGTGATTGGAGCCACGAAATTAAAAGACGCTTACTCCTTGGAAGGAAAGTTATGACCAACCTAGATAGCATATTGAAAAGCAGAGACATTACTTTGCCAACAAAGGTCTGTCTAGTTAAGGCTATGGTTTTTCCAGTGGTCATGTATGGATGTGAGAGTTGGACTATAAAGAAAGCTGAGCATCGAAGAATTGATGCTTTTGAACTGTGGTGTTGGAGAAGACTCTTGAGAGTCCCTTGGACTGTAAGGAGATCCAACCAGTCCATCCTAAAGGAGAAAAGTCCTGGGTGTTCATCGGAAGGACTGATGTTGAAGCTGAAACTCCAGTACTTTGGCCACCTGATGTGAAGAGCTGACTCACTGGAAAAGACCCTGATGCTGGGAAAGATTGAGGGCAGGAGAAGAAGGGCACGACAGATGAGATGGTTGGATGATATCACCGACTCAATGGACATGAGTTTGGGTGGACTCTGGGAGTTGTTGATGGACAAGGAGGCCTGGCGTGCTGCAGTTCATGGGGTCGCAAAGAGTCGGACACGACTGAGCGACTGAACTGAACTGAGGGTATTTGAATGTATATTTGGCAGGGAGTGGGGAAATTACCAAATGGTGGAGACTACATGTTTCTCAAGCTTTTTATAATTTTGAATTTTTTCACTTCTTTTTCTGTTGTTTATGAGTATTAGAATCAAGACCGGATAATGTACAGTATGCTCCCTGAGCAACAGATTGGCAGGCTGAGCCTTGAAAGTTGAAGCCGTACGGTGACAATGAACATATTGTTGGAGCTCAACCTTGACTACTAAATTCACAATCTTAGATCAAATCCTTTACCTATTACTCTCATCTACCAATAATTTTTATCATCTAATTTCTTTCATGAATTTAGTAAGAAAGTACTAGCAATTGTTTAATTTTAAATCATGTGATTTGCATTTCTAGTATATAACTAGTTTTTGGTTCATCAGGAAATTCCTAAACCTTTGTCTTTCAATCATCATGTCTCAGAATATAACTTCCCACAAACCTTGAATTTAAAATGCACACACATTTCCCAACCCCTTTATAAAGAGTAACATAGGATGGTAAAAAGTCATACATAACCCTAATAAAAGCTAGGACACCTCATAATTCTATCTAAGCCTATAAAGGTATTCAAAGAGAAACAGTCTGCCAGAATTAAAAACAATTCAAAGTTTTACTTATATTTTACAAAGAATTATGAGTACAGGGATATATATACTTAATGCAGAAAAAACATCTTTTAAGTCTTTCCAGTTATGGACTAGACTTGTATCCTGCCTATGAATTATTTATTTCTGTATTCATCCGACCCAAGAATCTCACTTTCCACAGATGTAACAAGTATGATTTTTATATAATATTTTAAGATAGGAATCTATCCAGGTGTCCAGAGAAGTTGCTGTCTAAGACCACACACCTCCTTTCTTAAGGAAATGTTTTAAGATCTCCCTTTCACATCATGTGAGTTGACATTTCCTCTCTATGAAAGCAACATCCTAGATCTACCATTTAAATAAATGAGATATACATTTTAATCCAAAAGATAAAATGCCAGACTTGAAAAAAATTTCGTATGTTTCAGTCATCAGTGAAATTCACTTATTAGACTAATGTGTCCCCTGGTGGCTCAGACAGTACAGAATCTGCCTGCAATGCAAGAGACCTGGGTTCAGTCCCTGGGTGGGGAAGATCCCCTGGAGAAGGAAATGAGAACCCACTCCAGTATTCTTGCCTGGAGAATGCTATGGACAGAGGAGCCTGGTTGGGCTACAGTCCATGGGGTTGCAGAACTGGACATGACTGAGTCATCTCACACACTAGTAAAGTAATGCTCAAAATTCTCCAAGCCAGGCTTCAGCAATATGTGAACCGTGAACATTCAGATATTCAAGCTGGTTTTACAAAAGGCAGAGGAACCAGAGATCAAATTGCCAACATCCGCTGGATCATCGAAAAAGCAAGAGAGTTCCAGAAAAACATCTATTTCTGCTTTATTGACTATGCCAAAGCCTTTGACTGTGCGGATAACAATAAACTGTGGAAAATTCTGAAAGAGATGGGAATACCAGACCACCTGACCTGCCTTTTGAGAAACCTGTATGCAGGTCAGGAAGCAACAGTTAGAACCGGACATGGAAAAACAGACTGGTTCCATATAGGACAAGGAGTACGTCAAGGCTGTATATTGTCACCCTGCTTATATGCAGAGTACATCATGAGAAATGCTGGGCTGGAGGAAGCACAATCTGGAATCAAGATTGCTGAGAGAAATATCAATAATCTCAGATATGCAGAAGACACCACCCTTATGGCAGAAAGTGAAGAAGAACTAAAGAGCCTCTTGATGAAAGTGAAAGAGGAGAGTGTGTATATTATCATACGTGAAACATATTGCCAGTCCAGGTTCGATGCCTGAGAAAAGGTGCTCAGGTCTGGTGCACTGGAATGACCCTGAGAGATGGGATGGGGAGGGAGGTGGGAGGGGGGTTCAGGATGGGGAACACATGTATACCCATGGCTGATTCATGTCAATGTATGGCAAAACCCACTACAATATTGTAAACTAATTAGCCTCCAATTAAAATAAATAAATTTAAAAATAAATAAATAAAATAAAAAATCAATGGACAAAATAAACAAGCTTAACATTCAGATAGCTAAGATCATGGTATCCAGTCCCATTACTTCATGACAAACAGATGGGGAAACAGTGGAAACAGTGGCTGACTTTATTTTTCTGGGCTCCAAAATCACTGCAGATGGTGATTGCAGCCATGAAATTAAAAGACGCTTACTCCTTGGAAGGAAAGTTATGACCAACCTAGACAGCCTATTAAAAAGCAGACATTACTTTGTCAACAAAGGTCCGTCTACTTGAAGCTATGGTCTTTCCAGTAGTCATGTATGGATGTGAGAGTTGGATGGTGAAGAAAGCTGAGCGCAGAAGAATTGATGCTTTTGAACTGTGGTGTTGGAGAAGACTCTTGAGAGTCCCTTGGACTGCAAGGAGATCCAACCAATCCATACTAAAGGAGATCAGTCTGGGTGTTCATTGGAAGGACTGATGTTGAAGCTGAAACTCCAATACTTTGGCCACCTGATGTGAAGAGCTGATTCATTGGAAAAGACCCTGATGCTGGGAAAGATTGAGGGCAGGAGGAGAAGGGGACGACAGAGGATGAGATGGTTGGATGGCATTACCAACTCGATGGACATGAGTTTGGGTAAACTCCGGGAGTTGGTGATGGACAGGGAAGCCTGGCGCGCTGTGGTTCATGGGGTCGCAAAGAGTCGGACACGACTGAGCGACTGAACTGAATTGAACTGAGTGATTAACACCTTCACTTTACTTTCAGTATCTATTAATCCTAGTCTGATGGCTGCTACCAGTATCTTGGATATTGAGGGGGGTTGGTCTTAGAGTTATGGAAAACTTATCATTAGAACCATAGTGTTTACTTGCTTGTTCACTCATATATTGCCTGCCTTTTCTACCACCAGAGTATAAACACGAAAGTAGGGACATACTCTGCCTCTTCACCTCTATACTTACAGCTCCCAATATAGGCTTGGCAAGACTAGATTCTCTAAAAGTGATTTGAATGATTAAGTAAATGAATATATGAACAATTTTTTGTAAAAATGCCCCCTCTTCCCTTTCCTCTGCGTTAGCTTGTTAACTGGTGCTGGGGTCACTGCACCAATGACAAACACTGAGCAAAAATTTAGGGACTCAGATATCAAAAAGTGGACAATAGAGGAAATAGTAAACTAAGATGACACATATCTTCTGAGCATAGGATTCTAGGGAAACATATGTATGCTTTTAAGATCTTCTATCAACAGTTTGAAATTAAGTACTTTCTCCAATTATAAAAGCAAATTTTCGGGCCATTCTGTGCACTCAAAATGGCTAACAACAAGCTTACATGTATGTGCATTTGGAAAACGATGTTGGAGAAAGGCATTTAAATCAATTCTTAGAGGCGGTTTTTATCTTAAAAGAATGTAAGGTAATTATAAAATCACATTCTCTCCCATGAAAATAATTAACGTCAGTAAGAAATAAGTAGGTATCTACTGACTAGATATTATATGCAAAATACTGTGTAAATTTTAGGTAGTGTATTAGTCTGCTAGAGCTACTATAACAGAACACCACAGACTGGGTGGCTTGTGAACAATAGTAATTCATTTTCTCACCATATTGAAGGCTGGAAGTTCAAGTTCACGGTGCCATAGAATTTGTTTCTGATGAGGCCTCCTTCTCCTGGTTTGCAGATGGCTGCTATCGGAGAAGGCAATGGCACCCCACTCCAGTACTCTTGCCTGGAAAATCCCATGGACGGAGGAGCCTGGTAGGCTACAGTCCACGGGGTCGAGAAGAGTCGTACACGACTGAGCGACTTCACTTTCACTTTTCCATTTCATGCACTGGAGAAGGAAATGGCAACCCACTCCAGTGTTCTTGCCTGGAGAATCCCAGGGACGGCAGAGCCTGGTGGGATGCCGTCTATGGGGTCGCACAGAGTCGGACACGACTGAAGCGACTTAGCAGCAGCAGCAGCCATCTTGATGCGCCCTCACGTGACATTTCTTCTCTGTGAAGAGAAAGAGAGTTTTTGTTTCCTTTCCTCCTCTTTTAAAAACACCAATCAGTCCCATCTGATTAGGTCCCCACCCTCATCACCTCATTTAAACTTATTACCTCCTTAAAGACCTTGTCTCTAAATACAGTCGCATTGGGGCTTAGGGTTTCAACATACTGATTTGCTGAGCGGGAAAAATTCAATCCATAGCAGGAAATAAACAAGATAAAGGGCTTCCCTGGTGGCTCAGATGGTAAAGAATCTGCCTGTAATGTAGGAGACTAGGGTTCAATCCTTGGGTCAGGAAGATCCCCTGGAGAAAGGAATGGCTACTCACTCCAGTATTTTGCCTGGAGAATTTCATGGACATAGGAGCCTGGTGGGCTATAGTCCATGGGTCCACAAAGAGTCGGACATGACTGAGCCACTAATACTTTCATCTGATCATATGACGAACAAGGTAATATGAGTAAGACCCTGATTTTCTCTAGGAGTTTACAGTCTAGAGGTGGGTTGGGAGTGGAAACCAATACAAACACCCACGCATAACTGGAGCACCCAACCTGATAGAAATTCCCAGACAGAAGGGAAAACTAGTTGCCCTGAGACTGACAAAAGGAAAGCTAATAAATTTTTTCTGAAATGACTGAGAAAGTCTTCTGAAAGATATATTAGGTGGTACCACAAATATAAGATCCTATGCTAGCTTCCTTCTGAGGCAGATTTCAAAAACAGCAATCTGCAAAAATCTAACCACATGAAAACAGAATGAAATCTTTGAAAGAAAACAAGATAAAATATATGAAAACAAAGTTTAAAAAACCTAAAAAGTTTCCTATTTGGGAAATTAAATAGTTGGCCGTATGTGAAGGTTGTTGTTTTGCTTATCAAAATCTGATGCACAGCTCTCAGCAGCAGGGTCTCATGCACAATGAAAAATGTCTAAACCGAGATCAGCAAGAATATCTCAAAATCTAAATCTATATGCAATACAGTCTGTGTATTTACCCACACCAGCATATTGCAGAACTCTCTTGATTCTTATTTATTATTTAATTTTGTATACCAAAAAAATTTGTATGATCTGATTTATTGTGATATTTGTGGTGGTTTTTTTAAATTATTTCCTATTGAAGGATAATTGCTTTACAGAATTTTGCTGCTTTCTGTTAAACCTCAGCATGAATCAGCAATAGGTATACATATATCCTCTCCCTTTTGAAACTCCCTCCCATCTTCCTCCTCATCCCACCCCTCTAGGTTGATGTTTGAGTTTCCTGGGCCATACAGTAAATTCCCATTGGCTATCTATTTTCTGTATGGTAATGTAAGTTTCCATGTTACTCTTTCCATGCTTCTCACCCTCACCTCCCCTCTCCCTAGGTCCGCAAGTCTATTCTCTAATTTATTAACCAGAACAAGGGGACACATTTTTAGATAGGCGACTAACTTCTACTGATAAAAGCACATCCTATGGCTTTAAAAAAGAAAGTAGAAATCCCTTTTTTGTGGCTTATTTTCCCTTAAGAAAAGAGAGAGAAACTCTGATTGCCAACATGGTACTACAGAGAGGCTCCTTTTTAGGATTTCTAAGACATGGAATTTCTCCAATACTGGGGATTCCTAACAAGACTTGATGAGGCATATTGAGGGGAAACAAACTGGCAATTTTATATTAACATATCTAAGGCCAGTTCATCTGACTTCAGGTAATTTTTAGCTAAACAGCAGAACTTCTGCAGGACATAATACTTTCACAAAAATGGACTGATTCTGATTTCAATTAGAAGTTTTGCAGTTTGCTTTGAAATCACTCCAACAGTATCTTTCAAAGCTCATTTCTTACCACACTGCCATTATCTGTTTACTCATTATCTCCCCTGCTAGATTGCAAGCTCTTTGATGACAGGCATTGCCTTGTCCACTGCCTTCTCTCCACCACTTCTCAGGGACAATACCTTATTGAAGGTTTTGGACCTTCTCCATCAATTTTCCTGTTAGTCATTTTACACAGCTGTGTTTTTTTGTTTTTATTTTTTTTTTTAATTTGGAAAACATACCCATCCAGCATCTGGACTGGAAATCAGTACACAATGAATATGCAGTCACTCAAAAATACAAATCGGTTATAAAATGTAAAACTGGATAAATCTTTATAGGTCCTGAACAAGCCCTGTCACTGAAGGGGGCGAATTACATTCTCTCTTGTGCTGAAAGTCCTTGTGTTGGCTAATGGGATCCTCACATTCATTTCTAACTGATACCTTGAGGTTCTGAAAGTATCTCTGAATAAACTAGATAATCTCCAACATCCATTCTTCTCCATCTTCCTTTTAGGTGAGTATGACTTCCTGGAATAATTACTACATTTCAGAGCATTTCTTGAAAGTTGGTATGACTGGCTTCACAACTAAAACTCTTGTCAATAAAATGTATGTGGAAACAATGCATGCAGCTTCCAGAAAGAGCCTTAAAAGGAGGGGTTGCTCTTCTAATCCTTGTCCTGCTCCTTCTAGCTGGTTGGAATATTGACATAATAGCTGGGGTTCCAGCAGTTATTTTGTGTCATGAGGTATGTTGAGAAAATAAACCATGTCCACTGAAACAATAAGATAGAAGCCTGTATCGCTGATGCAAAGGGTCACTGACTACATCACTCCCCAATACCAGACTCCTTTAATAGGAAACAAATAACTGCAATCTTGTATAAGTTGCATTATTTTACTTTGTTTTGATACTTATGGCCAAATGTAATCTCTATTTTTATTCTCTGACTGAGGGAATAGTTTCTTGGTCTGATATTACTCAGTAAGCATTAAAGAATTTATAGTAGCTTCATAGGAGTTTTGAAGAGGCATCTGTTTAAATGCTATGCAAAATGTTATCCATGGACCATTGACAACCCACATGCTATCTGTTATGCGTCCATGACAAGATAACTAGAGAATTTGAGAATAAACATTTAAAAACTTTTGTAGCAATTTCACACTGCCTGACTTATCTCATTGAATGAGGTGAACATCTTTGAACTTTCCTAGTGAGTTACATATAATCCAAACTGCCTGCTAATCATGGACTTTATGATATGTCACTTTAAAGTTATCTTGTTAGCTGTCAGCAAAAGTGTTTTAAAAATCTGAGACCATATAAGCACATATTCATAAAAGCATATATCTACAGAGACATAGATAGATTGATTGATAGACATCTGAGAAAGTACAAGCATATAAATATATATAAGCATATATACAAATGAAATTTATATATTGGAGAATTGAAATTGGTATTACTAATTTTAATGTTAATTTACAGATAAAAACAAGCTTTGCTGATTTTTGTCAAGAAAATACTAACTTCTTATGATCACAGCTGCTATATTAACTAAATGATGACAATAAATAAGATTTCATAGAAATAAAGACTGGAAAGTTTTATACTTTTATTTGAAAGTATGATTCTTCATATATTGAGTTCAGTTTTACAGCCGTAATTGATGTTTAAGTTAAATAACAGTGTGTTATCTGAAGAGGTGGGTTGGCTAATCAATCAATGAAATCATTAAGACCTAAGAAATATTTACGCCCAAATCATAAAAAGTAAATTCAAAACCAGAAGAATTTTTTTTTAAAAAAAGTACAGGATCAAACAGCTACCAGAAGAAAATGTGCTTTGTGGGCTTCTTATAAAAGTAACACGTTGAGTAGCTAAGTCGAAAAACCCACACATTTGTTGAAATATAAATGAGAGACTGCAAATCAAAGATGCTTGCTTGGAAATGTTGAAAGGATCTTGTCAGACAAGGTAATTCAACTGCCTTTTTCCAGGGACACCAAAGTTATGCAGGATCAACTATAAAACAAACGAAGCTAGTAATATGATTTTTATTACAACTAGACGGATGTACAATTATTTCTAAAATAGCAACTCTTTTCATGTGCATGCAGTTTGAACATGATGGTGACATAAGGAAGAACTGTTTCTTAAGTGTTCTTTTCAAAACACTACCAATTCTAAACTACATAAAACCACGAAGGGTTAATCAACAAATGTGATTTAGAGTTTAAATTTTAGGAGTACTCTCTGATGGATTTATGGAAAGCATTTTGGAAGAGCTGTGCCACAGTGTAAATCAATGAGGTGCTTCCTTCATCAAGAAAATCTTATTACAAAAATGCTGACTAAAAAGTTCACTTGGTGTAAGTTACATTAAAGCTAATGCACTAAATTTGAGAGCATTCTTTTTGCTTGTAATGATATAGAAGCTGGATATAAACAACTACTGTGATACGGTTACTGAGGAAAAACATTCTATCAGGAATATTTGAACTACTGGACAAACTTATCGTGTTTCTGCAAAATAAGAACTAGTTTCAACATTTCAGAGATATGAGTTAGTTATGCTAATTTGTTTTCTTTATCATTTGCTGTTTTAAACAACTTAATATTTTCATTCAAGTAAATGAGGTGACATGTTTTCAATGATAGACGAGATCAAAAGGCAAAAAAAAATGTTAGATTAGACAGAGTTTCTCCAGAGTTTTGATTGTCCTGTAATTTAACAACAACTAATGATAAGGCTGCAAAATCACTGCAGATGGTGATTGGAGCCATGAAATTAAAAGACGCTTACTCCTTGGAAGGAAAGTTATGACCAACCTAGATAGCATATTAAAAAGCAGAGATATTACTTTGTCAACAAAGATCCGTCTAGTCAAGGTTATGGTTTTTCCAATGGTCATGTATGGATGTGAGAGTTGGACTATAAAGAAAGCTGAGAGCAGAAGAATTGATGCTTTTGAACTGTGGTGTTGGAGAAGACTCTTGAGAGTCCCTTGGACTGCAAGGAGATCCAACCAGTCCATCCTAAAGGAGATCAGTCCTGAATATTCATTGGAAGGACTAATGTTGAAGCTGAAACTCCAATACTTTGACCACCTGATGTGAAGAGCTGACTCATTGGAAAAGACCCTGATGCTGGGAAAGATTGAGGGCAAGAGGAGAAGGGGATGACAGAGGATGAGATGGTTGGATGGCATCACCGACTCGATGGACATGAGTTTGGGTAAACTCCGGGAGTTAGTAATGAACAGGGAGGCCTGGCATGCTGCGGTTCATGGGGTCGCAAAGAGTCGGATACGACTGAATGAATGAACTGAACGGAACTGAACCGTCAGCCTTTGTTCACTGACGGAGAGCAGATTATGGTGTATCCAAAGGTGACGGAAGCACACTTCCTGTCTCAAAACAGACTGAGGCCCTACCACTATAGGTCTCAGAAACCAAAGAGACAGGAAACAGACCTCATATGGAAAAGCCACACAGGAAGCAGTAAGAGGGCCTGTAACTCTTGGGCTCCACTTCCTGGTGGCTCAGACGGTAAAGAGTCCACCTGCAATGCAGGAGACAAGGGTTTGATTCCTGGGTCGGGAAGATCCCCTGGGGGAGGAAATGGCAACCTACTCCAGCAATCTTGCCTGGAGAATCCCCATGGACAGAGGAAACTGACGGGCTATAGTACATGAGGCCACAAAAGAGGTGGATATGACTGAGCAACTACACCACAACAACAATTCTTGGGCTACTTGGCCAGTGTATGTGCTCAGTTACTCAGTCATGTCCCACTCTACAGGACCCCAGGGACTGTAGCCTGCCAGACTCCTCTGTCCATGGGATTCTCCAGGCAAGAATAGCGGAGTGGAATGCCATTTCCTCCTCCAGGATATCGTCCCAACCCAGGGATCGAAGCCACTTCTCTGGAGTCTCCTACACAGGTAAGTGGATTTTTTACCACAGCCAGAAAAGGATACAAAACCAAGACACAGACGCAGATAGTACAGCACACCTGAGGGGAACCTCTCTGAAGGGAATTGGGAGTGAGTCTCCAAACCCCACTGGCAGGGTGGGGAGGAGAAGCAGGGCCATATTCTCCTTCAACGCTGATCGGGAGGCGGATGTTCCATGGGACAATTTAGAGACTCTGGTAGATGCGGAGGCTTGGCTCGTGGTCCATACATGACACAGCTGAGCTCCCTGATAGATTTGGCCCCATAGAGATTGGATGCCTACTCTCCCAATTTGGCAGGTCAAGGGATACCTGAGAGTTTTCACCAGACACATATAGGCTCTGTGCCCATAATCCACTCTCAGAGATCAGGGAAGACCATGTACGCTTGTTCTCCAGGGATGTCATGTGACTTTTCTATAAAAGAGTTGAAAGTGCTATATAAGTACTGAATGGCACTGTTCTTCCACAGAGCTCTCATGGGCAAGATAAAAGATAGGAGCTCCCTCTCTGCCTCTGAGAGCCTTTTCCCAGAGTCCCTTCTCCTTTTGTCCACCCCATCTATAAACTATAAGGTATCTGCCCTGAGATTCTGAGATGACCTTTTCCATTAATCGCCATGATTATTCATGTTTTGTGGAAAGAACTCACTTGAGGTCTGAATCCCCAGTAAGCTGTAGGAGTGCCTGGTCAAATCCAGTACAATGTAGCAATGATCTCATTCTCTAGAGCTGGCTTCAGTTAAAGAAATGCTTCATTCATTGGAGGAATGGGGGGGTCTGAGGTGGGAGGTGTGGTTTGCATTCATTGTGGAGTTTCAGTATCTGCAACAAGTGAACTGGGTTTCTGTGCTAGACACTGCCTTTCCCTTTCCTGTCCAGTAGTTTCAAACTCTATATTCACAAGATCTCCAAAATCCCATCACAAGTCAAACAATAGAGCCCTCAATTTAAAAACTCTAACTCTGGTTTCAGCGAGCTAAGTCAACATCCAAATGCTCCCTGAGTTTTCATAGCCCTTATTGCTTGTGTCGTAGGTTTGGCACTTGATTATATTCAACTTAGCACATAATTATATCCCCACCCTCACAAGTTTTCCTTTCGTTGCTTGTTAAGTGTTCTGCTTTCTTCTTCCTAATAACACAGTTAGTCCCTAAACAACAGAGACCACTTTTCACCCTTCACCAGCAACCCACAGACATAACATAATGTCAGGCCAATAGCAGACATGTGATAAGCACCTGCTGAGCTGAACAGAGTGGAACAAATCACCAGATTCACCTTCCAACTTGCAATGTGATTGATGAGGAGAAAAGGCAAGACCAATTGGGCATTGAGCTTACCCCTGTATCTGTCACTGCTGGAAAGTCATATGCTTCCTCACTGGGCTTTTGATGGGAAAAGAATGGTTTTCCTGAGGCTTTAGCGTGGGCATGTCCTGGGGGAGCCCCTTCTAATGAGCAGTAAGGGTCTGGGTGGATAGTGACTGTGACTCATTGTCAAGCCTACGTGGGAGCCCTGGTGGCTATCATCTCATATGAAAAGCATTTCTGTTCCATCCTGCTTCTTCCCACACTCAATCTTCCTGGATCACTCTGTTGCCATAAGCATCCATACCATGGCTTGTGTTTCCAGGCTACGTGTGATTCTCAGAACATTAGCACCAGCAACAGGGCTTATTGAAAATGCAGAATATTTGGCTACATCTCAGGCTTAATGAAGCGGGACCTTTTTAACAAGAGTCTTACAAACATTACAATTAGGGAAGTCCTGTTCTCAAAAGGAGCTTCCTAGGTGGCTCAGTGGTAAAGAATACACCTGCCAAGCAGTTGTGGGTTTGATTCCTGGATTGGGAAGACCCTCTGGAGGAGGAAAGGGCAACCCACACCAGTATTCTTGCCTGGGAAATCCCATGGACAAAGGGGCCTGGTGGGCTACAGTCCATGGGGTTGCAAAGAGTTGGACATGACTTAGCTACTAAACAGCAGAGGCAGCAGCTCTAAAGAGAGCCTTGTAAGGAATCACCCTTGAGGAGGCAGCCTGACTCTCTGAGCTACAGCTGCACATCAATCTAGAGAGCTATCCTGAACTCTAAATTATGTTTTCTTACTCAAGAGAAGGAGAAAATCGACAAAGCAGCAAGTACACAAATTATCCTCAACCCATAGGCAGGCACAGAACTCAAAAGAAATTTGGCAAGGCTAACAGTAAGCAGGATGCTGCTACTAAGACTTGTAATAAACATGCAGGTAGCCCCCCATGCACTGCTCTGTACTTCTGTCTGTTGCCATTTATGCTCCAGTACATACAGCCTTCAGCTGAGTGCTGATCCAACATATTAGTGGGAACCTAATATGTGTCTGAAAACATATTCTAGTGAAAGTCTAAAACCACAGAGCACAGCAGAGCAAACCACAGAGTACAACAGAGCACGGAGCACAACAGCTGCTAACTCTTCCTAACAAACGTTATAGAAATCACTACCGTGATTCCGAAACTCTGAAACCTGGGTTTGATCCAATCTATTGCAGTCTACAACAACTCAGAATGTTCTTCCCTCCCTTCCACCTACAGATGCTCTGTGCAAGTTTCAAGGCTTCATTCAACTCCTGCTTCCTTCCCAGCATCTCCCTGATCACCCCAAACCACACGGGGGACATCCTCCAATATTCTGGTTCTTCACAGTTTCATGAAGATTGTTCTCCTCAATAAAGTTGTAAGTTTCTGGAATGAGGAACTTTTGTGCCTTAGTTCTATTCCTCACCTAGTCCATTCCCTTGAAGGCTGTAGACACTTACAAATCATTAAATATGAGTAAACATTCTCAAACAGGACTTAGAAAGGACTGTGGAGTAGCCCATTAATATGAGAATCTTCAGCTCACTTCCTAATAGCCAGCACCCTCCCTCTCTACACCATCACAGCTTGTCTTGGGTAGACTATCCTCTCTCCAGAGGTCCTTCTAGGAGAGTCTCAGGGCACTCAGATTTCGGAACCGTGTGCAGTCCAGGTGAGTAGACTAAGAGATGACCCTTGGTCTGACAGCAGCAAATTATGTTCAGCCCAGAGACCCAGCCAAGCAATTCTTCCACTTACTTGTGACTCTTGGGGAGTACCAAGCTAGTGTTTCACAATGGGAATGACAGGTCAGACAATAAGAAGTGACAATAATAATAATAGTTTCAGGATGAGGTTTTTCTGTTAGGCTGACTGTATTTCTGACCTCCACTGGGAAAATAACTGCACTCCACAGTCCTCCTGCCTTTGGCACTATCGACTAGAAGAGAACAGTTTCAGACAATGACCAAAGGCATCCACTGACCTTCTTCCTGGAAATATTATTGCTCAAAGACAAATACCATATGATATTGCTTTTATGTGGAATCTAAAAAAATGGATACAAATGAGCTTATTTATAAAATGGAAACAGACTCACATACATGGAAAACAAATTTTTGGTTACCTAAGGGGTGGAAAGAGAGAAATTAGGAGTTTGAGATTAACATATACACACTACTGTATATAAAATAGATAAACAACAAGGACCTACTATATAGTACAGGGAACTATACTCAGTATCTTATAAAAATCTATAAAGGAAAAGAATCTGAAAATGTGTATATATATATATATATATATATATATATACATACAAATATATATGCAACATATATATGCAAATACACAAGTACACACACACACATATCTGAATCACTCTGCTGTATGTCTGAACCTAACATGACATTGTAACATTTATAAATCAACTACACTTCAATAAACACCCCTCCAAAAAAAAAAAAAAAAAAGCATGAAAAAAGAGATGATGCCTGTTATCAGAACATCTTTTTTAAAAACTAGATGTGTGGATTTTCCTCCTACCTCTCTGCTGTCTTCCCTAACATGAACTAAATTAGCAATATATAGACCAAATTTCAAAATCACTGAATAACCTTAAATACATAGTCAATTGAAAACATCCTGCATGCAAGGATGGGAACACTAGCTATGATTCCACCCTGCCATGACTGTCATGAAGGTCAGCCTCCTTCCCAGGACCACTGGATTCACAGTTCCAGGGACTGCAGCTCACAGGGTCGTTTCAGAAACAGGGTCCACAGTGCTTGCAGTGCACAGCCTGCAGGTCATATGCGG
Source organism: Giraffa tippelskirchi (assembly GCF_054371585.1). Taxonomy (NCBI): domain Eukaryota; kingdom Metazoa; phylum Chordata; class Mammalia; order Artiodactyla; family Giraffidae; genus Giraffa; species Giraffa tippelskirchi. The sequence goes on from NC_137281.1 coordinate 97,743,522, forward strand.
TAGCCCTGCGCCTTCTTCTGCAAATTATCTTTTATTCTTTCCAATGACTTTCCAATGACCCATACCTGACAAACTTGTAAAATACGAGGAAATTTAAAATGGTTATTAAGTCTTAAAATAAGGAAAGTTGAATGTTTTTCCTTTAAATTGCCCTGAGTATAATGTCTTCAACAATTACAGGCCTAGCAGGAACCCTCAGGAGTTATTACATTTTTGTCTTAAGAATAATGTCACACAACAAGAAACCACTCTAGTCCTTCTTTAAAAAGCAAACAACCATCTCTCCCTCAAAACATAATCCTAAAAAGGAACTGCAAACATTCTACAGAATGATACACTCTTGCCGCTAACCTCTTTCACGCCAGGAAATCCTTCCTGATTGCTACCCTCATTACCATCTTCTATTAAAAATAGAGGCTGGCTCCATTAAACACAAAGTTTCAGGCTCCCCACAAGTATCCATGGTCTCATACTTGGCCGGCACCTTTCTGGGCACCAGATGACTCAGTGTTGAAAGCATTCCTCCAGGTCCTTAAAATGTAACCTCAGTCCTCTACTCAGTTCCTCCTTAAAAGGAGAAAACTCAGAAGTTGGTTTGTACAGGTTTGGGATCCAACAAATATCTCTGGCAAATATTTGCTGTTTTTTTTTTTCCCCCAGCCAATGTTCATGACCTAGAAGAAGCTGCACCTGTCTTGGAGGTTAGAGAAATGAACCAAGGCATTTGATATAGAGGCAATCTTGTCATCTTAAAAAGCCAGAGGAGGAAATCCAAATCTCAAAAGGAAAATTCTTATGAAAAAGGTAGTGAAAGATTTACCACTTTCGTTTTTCCCTTTGAAAAAAAAAATCAATGGCCATTGGGTGTTTAAAGGAGAACAAAGACTCCCTGAGAGAAAGGTGAAGGTAAATATTTGCAATAATATGTCACTGCATTTTACATAATGGGCCAGTCGTCTATGAGACCTGACACCTTTCATACCTACAGGTTGTTGGTTTTTTTCCTTGTTTGCTCTCTCAAGGTAAGCCTCTCTTAGGCTGCCAGCCACCAAAGAGGCTGCTGAATGAATACCAGGACGCTGACGGGCATTTGGCCAACATGACCTCAGACGTATTGACACGCTGAGATGAGATCATGATGTAATCCGGTTTCAGCCTCACTAATTTTCTGCCCGTGAATATTCCAACGTGTGCCTCAAGGATGTGGTAAATGTTGGTTTAAGATAAAAAAGTTAAGACAAATATTAGCGTGCTACATAAAGGTACCACTTTCCATGAGAGCTTTGTTTTTCAGCACGAGCTCCCTGGGTCCCATCTCCAGAGACTCTGATTGCATCAGTCTAAAGCGCAGCCTGGGCACTATCATTTTAAAAAACTCCTCCAGTGATTCTAATGAGAGGCTCTGACGGAGAAACACTACATTTGAGAATTGCCAGAATATTTTGTATTGTATTTGGAATGATAGATAAAACTGGCCCAACGAGCCCACACTAGATGTTAAAAGCTGAATCTGCAGAGAAATAGGGAAGGTGGGGATTGAGCGATTAATGGCAGAAGAAAAAAGACCACCGTGCTCCAACCTGAAATCTGAAATCTGGTGAGAGACAAAACACACAAACAGTAACTCTGTGAAGGAGACCCAGGTTTGATCCCTGGTCAGGAAACTAGATCCCACATAGTGCTACTAAGAGTTTGCATGCCAAAGCTAAAAATCTCACATGCTGCAAACTAAGACCTGATGCAGCCAAATAAATAAATACTAAAAAAAAAAAAAAAAAAGAAAAAGAATATGTCACAGGAGACCTAGAAGAAATTTAGTGAAAAGTCAGTAAGGTTTCTAGACAGTCCAACTCCTGCTCTGTGGACCTGGGAATTGATGACAACCCCTTCCCACTCTCCATGCTGGGCCCTGATGTTGGATTTTGCACATGAAGAAATAATCTAAAAGGAAGTTAAAAAAAAAAGAAGAAAACACTGAACAGAGCACTAATGACCTACGGGACAGTATCAAACAGTCAAATACATACATAAACAGAGTTTCTAAAGACACAAGGATTGTGGCAGGAGTGATGGCCACACATTATAAGCATATAGTAACAAATTCTGGGAAAGATAGATAAAGGAAACATCATAAAAACAACTGAATAATATATAGAGATATAATAAGAAAAATGAAGGCTGACTTTTTAAGAAAAACAATGTAGTCCTACTTCAAAAAAAAAAAAGTCTATTAATCTAATACTCTATATATCCAGTAATAATACCCTTCAACATAAAGGCAAAATAAAGATGTTTTCATACAAATCAAAGCTGAGTGAATCCACTGTCCACAAACCTACAGTGTGAGAAATGCTAAACCAACTTCTTCAGGCTGAAGTAAAATGATACCACTTTGGAAACTGGCAATTTGTTCCTATAGGAATGGTTTAAAATGGCTGATAAGGAAGCTGTGGTACATATACACAATGGAATATTACTCAGCCATTAAAAAGAATACATTTGAATCAGTTCTAATGAGGTGGATGAAACTGGAGCTTATTATACAGAGTGAAGTAAGCCAGAAAGAAAAACACCAATACAGTATACTAATGCATATATATGGTATTTAGTTAATCGGTAAAGATAACCCTGTATGCGATACATCAAAAGAGACACAGATAAATAGAACAGTATTATGGACTCTGTGGGAGAGGGAGAGGGCGGAATGATATGGGAGAATGGCACTGAAGCATGTAAATTATCATATGTGAAACGAATCGCCAGTCCAGGTTCGACGTATGATACAGGATGCTCGGGGCTGGTGCACCGGGATGACCCGGAGGGATGGGACGTGGAGGGAGGTGGGAGGGGGGTTCTGGAAGGGGAAATCATGTACACCCATGGTGGATTCATGTCAATGTATGGCAAAACAAATACAATATTGTAAAGTTAAAAAATAGATAAATAAACTAATTTTAAAAAATAATAAATAAATAAAAGTGGCTGAAATGGTAAATGGATGGGTAAATATATAGTATTGCTTTTTTCTAGTTTCTTTGAAAGATATTTGCTTAAAGTAAAAGAACATTGTATTTGAGTGGTTATAATGTATATAGTAGCAAATTATATGACAGCAACTTGAAAAAAGAACAGGGAAGGCAAATGGAATTAAAATGTTGTAATCACTTTACATTATACATAGAGCGATACTATATTAATTCCAAATATACTGTAAGTTAGGTACATATATTATAGACCCTTGAGGAAATACTGAAGGATAAAGTAAAAAGATGAAAATAAAAGGTCAAAAGAAGACTCACAATAGGACATTTTATATATTTTAATGTATATAATATATTTAAATATATATATTTGAGAAAGGATATGTATTCAGGCATACAAAGAATTTTTACAGTTAAGTAGTTTTTAAAAAGACAACCCACTAAAAATGGGCCAAAGATTTGAATAGACATTTCATAAAAGAAGATATAAAGATGTTCAACATCATTACTCATCAGGGAAATGCAAATTAAAACCAAAATGAGAAATCCCATGGAAAAAGGAGCCTGGCAGGCAACAATCTACGGAGTTGCTAGAGTCAGACATGACTTAGAGACTAAACCACCACCATTACACACCCACTACAGTGGTTAAAATCAAAAAGCCTAAAATGCCAAATATTACTTATAATCCTGCAATTCTCAGTGTTTATCCAAAAGAAATGAAAACATAGGTCCACAAATTAGGCTGTACATGAATATTCATTGTACTTTTATTAATAATAGCTGAGACCCCAAAACAAGAGGAAAATGAATAAATTAATTGTTGTATATTTACACAACACAATATGACCAAACAACAATAACAAAAAGGAATGAACTACTGATTCATGCAAGAACATGGATGAACGTCAAGGACAATGCATTGAAGAGGTGGGAGGGAAGACAGACACACAGGAGTCCGCAGTGCATGATTCCTTTTTGTGATATTCAAAAATAGGCACACAGGCAAAATCAATTTGGGTAGATAAATCAGAACAGACAAGATATTTGAAAGGACTTTTTTTTTTTCCCCCAAATGTAGCTCAAATGGTCAGAAGTTGGCCAAATTGAAAGTTGATATTCAGAACCTGATAGGAATTTTTTTTTTTAATCTTTTTTATTTTATGTTGGAGTATAGCTGAAAATGAGACTTCCCAGGTGGTGCTAGTGGTAAAGAACCTGCTTGCCAATGCAGGAGACATAAGAGATATGGGTTCGATCCCTGGGTCAGGAAGATCCCCTGAAGGAGGGCATGGTAACCTACTCTAGTATTCTTGACTGGAGAATTCCATGGACAGAGGAGCCTGGCAGGCTACAGTCCAGAGAGTCGCAAAGAGTCAGACACAACTGAAGTGACTTAGCAGGCATACAGAGCAGATAAACAATGTCCTGATAGCTTCAGATGGACAGCAAAGGGATTCAGCCATATACATACATGTATCCATTCTCCTCTCACAAACTTCCCTCCCAACAGCCTGAAAGGAACTTTTTAAAAGCCTTCCCTTCTAAGCTAAAATTAAACTATGTACCCAAAGTGAATGAAAACCATTCCAAAGACAAATAGCTTTAACTCTGGAATGTAGGTAGAATCTTTTGGTTTCTTTTTAATTCAAGATTTTCTCCCTGATAGTGGAAAGCATATTTGAGGATAATGTAACTAGATTGGGGAGGTAGGGTATCAGCCTTGATAATCATTCAGATTGTAACCCAATTCTTTGAGGAATTAAAGGCAACTGTCCTACAACTGGTAGAACTTATATAGCAGCTTGAATCTTTACAAGAATAGAAAAAATCCACCTCTCCTTTTTACCAATTCTAAATCCTCCTCTATTCATTTCAAAAGGCTTATAGGTATTATAAAAATTCTGGTCTCAGAAAACAAAAGTCCTCCCTGAAGGAACTGATATTCTTTCTCTGAGTCTTTGTTGCTTCCCTGGTGGTTCAGATGGTAAAGCATCTGCCTGCAATGCGGGAGAAGTCAGCTGTTTGATTCCGCAAATGGGAAAGGTGGCAAAGTCCACCAATGGTCTCAACATTCATTTCTCCTGCTCTCTTTAGTAACAGAAATCAGGGATTCTCCAGTGGCTCAGATGGTAAAGAATCTGCCTGCAATGTGGGAGACCCGGGTTTGATCCCTGGGTTGGGAAGATCCCCTGGAGAAGGAAATGGCAACCCACTCCAGTATGCTTGCCTGGAGAATCCCCATGGACAGAGGTGCCTGGGAGGCCAAGGTCCATGGGGTCACCAACTGAGTGACTTCACTTTTCTTTCTGAGCCTTTGAGATGTTAATATTCTACTGCTTTTCCCTAGAGAGCCACCTCTTTGAAATGCAAACTTCAAGTAGGTAAATTCTTATCAGAAGGAAAAAAAGGGAGGGTCTATTTGGAAACTAGGCAAATGGAAAATCTTTAAAGTCTTCTGCATAAATATTAATAAAAAGTTTAAGCCATCTGAGCAGGTAAGCTTAATTTATTCCATTTGCCAGAAACACTCTTCTTTTGCAAACTTGTGAGTTTTTCATTATCATACTCGTTTCATGGTTAAAATTTTAAAATGAAAGCTGTAAGATCTGTTTGCACATTATTAGTGTGTTTACGTATGTATGTCACAGATGTGTGATATTTTTCGACCTTCAGAGGATACTGTCATAATTAATTTGTGCATGTGTATGCTTGGTCTCTCAGTTGTGTCAGACTCTGCAACCCCATGGACTGTCCTTCCCCCAGGTTCCTCTGTCCATGGGATTTCCCAGGCAAGAATACTAGAGTGGGTTGCCATTTCCTTCTGCAGGGGATCTTCCGGACCAGGGATTTAACCTGTGTCCCTGACATTGGCAGGTGGATTCTTTACCACGGATCCACCTGGAAAGCCCATATAAAGAGCTCTTTTTAACTGACTTAAGGAGAGTAAAGTATTTGCATAAATTAAGTATAGTCTGAGGAATATAGAAACTAAGCCAAATGTTATTCAAGTTCATGTGATTTAGGATAATTCGGGGGAAACAAATTTAAGTTTGTTAGCCTGATTAAAACAGGTATTCTTTAGAGTTATCAATGTTAAAAAATAATGCAGACATGCAACTTTCATTCTACCTAGATTTACTAAAAGAGCTGATGTTATCTCTGTCACAGATTTGCCAGAAAAATAGATAGCTTAAGATGATGGTTAGATGTTTAATGTTTCATGACACATTTAAGAGTAACATAAGCATAATTGTTAAGAATTGTTGGAACCAGTGTGAGGAAAGCAAGAGAGACTCCATTTTGAAGCCTGTCATCCATCTTAAAGACTGGATGTGAACTGGGCCTGAGCCTTGACCAAGTGTGAGGAAACCATTGCTAGCGAAAAGCAGGTCTCCTGGAGACTTCCCTCCCCACAGATGACAGAGATTGTAGTTTAGGTCAGGCTGTCCCTGTTAGATTAACCATGGAAACATCCCCCCTTGATGTATAATTATTGTCCCCACCTTTAACATTAATTGTTTGTTCTCCTAGCACCTACTTGTTGTAAAACTCAATCATATACAACAAAGAGGTTGCTAACATGTAACCAGTCATGTAGTAGGGGGTATAAAACTGGGCCTCTCAGAAACATCAAGGTCCTTGTTGGGAACTGATTCCCCTTGGACCCACTGGCATAATAAACTGTACTCCACTGTCTTGAGTGTCCTCCAACATGTGTTTTGTGACTCCAGATTCCACAACGTTTCTGGTGCGTTGGGCAGGAAGCCATCGGAGAGACAGGCCCATTGAGCCTCCACCTGCCACTCACTGGGATGAGAGCCCCTGGGAGGGGAAGGTGCCTCCCACTCCAGATCAGCTCTTGTTTTAGCGACTTATCCTTCCAGGCGGACTTCACAAGACCATGGACAACAGAAGGGAAATGTGCAGGTAGGTCCCACTATAGTAGTGGAAAAAGGGGCCTGATCAACCAACCCCTTGGGGCTGGATGAGTCTACGGCAGCTGTGTCCTCATAGGCTCAGTGGGAAATTGTTTATTGAAATAAGTGGTACTCTGTTAACTAGGCCTGTACTGACTGTCAACGTATCTTTTGTTTTCCAAGGGACTGTCCCTTTTGCCTAGGGACTCAGGGACCTCCCGAGCGTTGCTTGGGTTTGGATTAGGAACTGTGGCTTTGGACGTATGTTTGCCTGCACCAACCAGTGTTAAGACAGTCTTGGATTTCACACGGATCAGACTTGTGCAGAGAAGAGTAGGTAGAAGCCTTAATTTATTGGATCTAGTTGGCTACCAAGAGAGCAAGAGGAACACAAGAGGTATTATAAAAGGAAAGTGAAAGTAGGATGGGTAGCGGAGAATCCAAGCCTACCATTCTTGGATGCATGACTAAAAACTTCAGAAAGGGCTTTGGAGGAGACTATGGCATAAAATTAACCCCAAACAAGCTTAAAACCTTTTGTGAGATACACTGGCCAAGCTTTGGGGTAGGATGGCCCTCAGAGGGAACCCTAAAATTGGACAAAGTTCGGGCTGTGTACTCTGTGGTAACCAGGCAGCCAGGCCACCCAGATCAGTTTCTGTACATTGACTCATGGCTACTTATTGCGCAAAACCCACCCCCTTGGGCCTGGGTATGTTACCTTAAAAAAGGAGAAAGCAAGATTTTGCTGGTATAGGCAGAATCCACAAAAGAAAAGCTGAAAAAAAAATATATCATGATCCAGAGGAAGAGGAGCTCCCACTTCCTCCCCCATACTGGCAAACTGCCGGGAGCCAGCCCATGAGATCCCACCCATGACAGAGTCATGGGAAAGAGGAATGATTGAGCACGGCTTCTCAGGCCTCAGGGATTCTCAGAAGGCTGCCTCAGCGCTCACCTTGAAGATATCTGTCTGTCTGATGTTTACTATAAAAAACCTCTTCTTATTTCCTATGACTTAAGCAAAAGGCCTTTCCCGATTTCCTTCTAAAATAGATCACTCTGAAACCTCAAATCAACAAGGCCCCTGAACGGTAGCACCCTAAATAAAATTATCTGGGATATAGAGTATGCTGATCTAAATTCCTTTTGCTAACATATTGGTTTGTTTAATAAATGTACCTGTGCCTTTGGAGCTAATGTGCATGACTGTTCCTTAATAATAAAACAGCATTGAGAGCCTCCACACGAAAAGCCCCTATGGGCACAAAACCCTTCACAGGAAAAAAGGCTTGTTGGGAAATATAGGAAATGTTGCTTTGTGAAACTGTTGCTTAGTCTATATTTACTCGCTATGTTTTTACTCTTAACGTATTTAGCCTATATAATAAAAGCATAATAGTTGAAGATTTATATAAATAGAAGTTTAGCTGTAATACAAATAGTGAGACAATTGTTGATTTAACTGAAGATTCTTACTTAGAGCTGACCTTCAGCTTGCTGTTCTATGACTTTATGGGACCACATTCTTTTCTGTTAAGCTCAAGGCTAGAGTAAATTACCGAAAACAGGTTTTACCTTGAAACTTTCTATTGACGAATTCTTTCCTGCTGTGCCTGATACAAAAGTGTTCTGACTGATCAACCCTTATCAATGGAGAGTCACAAGATGTTAGCAGGCCCCCAGGCCAGAAGATGATGTAAACAAAATGAACTAAGATATGCAAATGATGTCAGTAAAGGTCAACACTGTTGACCCATTAAGCTGATTTGATATGACTCTATACATTTGTTTCTATGTACCACTAAAAATATAAAAGCTGTCTTAAAAATAATAAAGTTGGGAGACACTTGGAAACACCGAGACTCGCTGTGTCTTCTCATTCATATTGCCGACGCCGTCCATCCTGAGGGAACTCCTGGACCTGCTGGAGCTGGACTCCGGCAGCAAACACGATGGGGAGTCCCAGAGTAGGAGGAGGAAATAAGAAAAGAGGGAGATTTTCCTCCCTCACCTGCCCTGGTGAAGGAGGCTCCTTTCCCTCCTATTGTGTCACCGTGTGTGATGGGAGTGACTGCCCCAGCATTATACACCCCCTCCCTAGTTCGGAAGAAGGAAAAAAGTGAGAGCCAGTGTTCAGAGGCGGCTGAGGTCTACAAAGAAACCTCAAGAGAAAGTGGTTTTGCAGATGCCTCTTAAGGAAGTCCAGGCAGCATCGCAGGTGGGGTCAGACCAGCACATTCATCCTGGCCCCCCTGCTCTTTACTACCAGCTGTTCTCCATGGATAAGGAAAGGGGGCTATTAACTGCAACTGACAGAGACAAAAAATAAAGGGAAAATTCTGCTGCTGTTGGAAGCAGTGTGGGAACCCGCTGCAATGGCAGTAATGCACTGTAGGGGCCACCAGTGGTCGGACACACCTCAGGCGGAAGGGACTGTCTGGCCGACCAAGCGGCAAAGTAAGCAGCCACCCAGGACAACAGAGCAACAAAACTTACAGTGATGCCTGTGGTGTCTAGCCTACTAATGGTCCAAACGGTCCCAGTCTATGACAAGGGGAAAAAACCACCTGGGCATGAACTGAGCAAGATTTTAGCTCGCTATTTTGTCATACCATGTCTAATAGCCTTGTGTGCAGATGCAAGCCGCTGATGCCTGACCTGTGCCAAGAATAACCTGTCTTCCAAGAGCACGCCTTCTGAGATACAATTAAAGGGGACCGCTCCATTTAAACATCTAGAAGTGGACTTCACTGAGGTAAATCCATGCCAAGGATACAAATATTGCTGGTGATGGTATGTATGTACTTTTACGGGATGGATAGAAGCTTACCCCACCAAGACTGAAAAAGCTAAGGAAGTGGCCCAATTCTTGCTGAGAGACATCATTCCTAGGTTTGGGTTCACTCTAGGTATAGAATCAGATAATGGGCCCGCATTTGTGACTGAATTACTCCAACTGGTCTGCAAAGCAGTAAATGTTAAATGGAAACTACATACAGCATATAGGCCACAAAGCTCAAAAATGATTGAGAGAATGAACCGGATCATCAAGGTGACTTTGGCAAAATGAGTGCAAGAAACTGGCACCCCCCTGGATGGACGTGCTGCCATTAGTGTTAATGAGGATGAGAATGACCCCACACACAGATATTCCCCCTATGAGATTATGTTTGGGAGGCCTCCCCCACTTATTCGGGAAGTAAAAGGAAATTTATTACAAAGAGGAGGGATGGAGGTGCCACGGCAACTGGAACAGTTGGGGAAGGTGATCCATGACATCACCCCTTATGTTCAAAAAGAAAGAGTTCCCTTTTCTTTAGGTACTACTGTACACCCATAATCACCAGGAGATTTAGTATGCATAAAGGATTGAAAACAGCAGACATTATCCCCCACCTGGAAAGGGGCATACACTACTGTATTAACCACTGCCACTGTAGTTAAAGTTGCAGGTATTACTCCCTAGATCCACACACCCAGCTCAAGATAGCAGCAGAGGAAAAGGGACCTTGGACTGTCTACCCTGACCTGAAGGAACCACTGAAGACCCGACTCGTCTTCCATCGGTGGCCACAGATTCAGGACGTAGCCGCTGCGAATAATTCTGCTGTTCCTGATCGTCAGGATGACCCTACTTGGACTGCAAACTCAGGATAATGTGTTCCTGTCCTGGGCCCACTCATATACAAACTTCCATAATACTTCTAACTGTTAGGTTTGTGGGGCCATGCCTTTGTCAGTGATGGATGGACTTCCTTGATGGGTGTCTCCCCTATGCAGAGGGGATTTTAGCTCCCTCTGCTCATTTTTGAGACAGCAATGAGAGGCGTTTGCTTCCTTGGTAACTCACAACCTGTTGCTTCTTACTTGGTGTAACCTGGACTTTAACCAAATTGCTCAAGGCCATAAGGTGACATTTGAGGTAAATGCAAGCCTTATAAAAGTGACCAAAGCCTATACTTTTTACTTAAAAAAAAAAAAAGAATGAGAATTCAATGGCCAGTCAGAAGGGCAATCTATCAGGTAATTTGAACAATTTTACCAGCTATGGGATGAATATTTTTGGATGACCTCAGAAAAAAGCCAACCTATTGTCCCTGCCCCTATCTGCTGGGAACAAAGAGAACAAGAAGTTGGATTTAGTGACCATTCCATGGATCCAAAACAATTAAAATATGTGGGATACTTGTCCTCTGAGCAATGTGAACAAATATTAGAGGTCATTTATTGCCCAGATTTACTAGCTTGCTGGCCTGGCTCAGACTAGAAGTACAACCCTGGGATCCAATGGGTGGCCCCTAATGGCACCCAATGGCTGTATGGATCGAATATATGGCCTTGCTTCCAATCAGTTGGGTCAGCTGCTACACATTAGGATTTGCCTTTGCTCATGGAAGTATTAAGCCATCTTTACAACAAGCCCCAGTAAATTTGCTTTATTTACATGTGGGGTGGGCAAGGTCTGTAATGATTAAAATAGAAGCTCTAACTAACTTCATGAAACAGGCCCTCCTGAACAATGCAAAGGCAATCTAAGCTTTAAATGAAGAACAAATACAAAAGAAAGACAGTGATTCAAAATCGGATGGCTTTAGACATGCTCACAGCCGCCCAAGGAGGGACCTATGCTATAATTAAAATTGAATGTTGTGTACATATCCTTGACTTATCTGGCAATATATCAGCCACTCTAGATGACATGATAAACCAGGTAGAAGCTATGTCTAATGATAAACCTCCTTTTTAGACATCGATATTTTCTTGGATCAAAGGTGACTGGTGGAAAAACTTTTTGTAATTATTTTGTTAATCATTATACTGTTAATTTTGGGGCCTTGTATTCTCCAGCGTATAACTCGATGTGTAACCTCCAGACTGACAGCCCTGCTGCAGTTACATAGTCCCCGTGTGCAGTACTTACCCATGACTGATGCCCATCGTTAAAGATAAGATGAATATCAAGAGGCAGGAATCTTGGGACCAGTGTGAGGAAAGCAAGAGAGACTCCATCTTGAAGCCTGTCATCCATCTTAAAGACTGGATGTGAACTGGGCCTGAGCCCTGCCCAAGAGTGAGGAAACCATTGCTGGTGAAAACCAGGTCTCCTGGAGACTTCCCTCCCTACAGATGACAAACAGAGATTGTAGTTGAGATCAGGCTACCCCTGTTAGATTAACCATGGAGACAGCCCCCCTTGATGTATAATCATCATTCCCCCCCTTTAACCTTAATTGTTTGTTCTCCTAGCACCTACTTGTTGTAAAACTCTATCATATACAACAAAGAGATTGCTAACATGTAACCAGTCATGTAATGGGGGGTATAAAACTGGGCCTCTCAGAAACATCAGGGTCCTTGTTGGGAACTGATTCCCCTTGGACCCGCTGGCATAATAAACTGTATTCTACTGTCTTGAGTGTCCTCTGAGGTGTTTCATGACTCTGGGTTCCACAACAGAATAAGTATATTAAATAGATGTAAGGAAGATAAAAGTTTATAAATGAACTTTTCAATGATAACTTTCCTTCATGGTATGTCTACTTAAAAATAGTTTTCAAAAACTTTCTGGTAACTTGAAACCTCATAGTTATACTGAAATAAGTTAAATGATGGATATTGTGAATGAAATATATTGCCTGCTATATCAGTAAACAAAAGATGTTGAAGACATCAAGCCATCACAATACAGATGCCCTAATGGTGAGCCCTGAGGGAACTCAGGGTAGAATCATAACTCCTGCCATCAAACCACCTGACTTTGCAGCCACTCCAGTGGTGCAACCCAAAGAAACTCAGGATGAGAAAACACAGAAAACAGGCCATAGACAGCTGAAGTGTACCTCAAAAGAATGATTTCAGTGAGCCCAGACTCTTGCATTTCCCCATACATAGAAAAGTGGTAAATTCCTTAACTTGAGATATCTGGTTTTCAATTAACAGTAATCTTTTGATGTTCCAACTATCTGGTCTTTGTTACAAAAACTCCTATATATCCTGGCTCCTCCCTTAGAGTCCTTTGGACAGGAAGGAGATCAAATCAGTCAATGCTAAAGGAAATTAACCATGAATAGTCATCAGTAGGACTGATGCTGAAGCTGGAACTCCAATACTTTGGCCACTTGATGCAAAGAGCCAACTCATTGGAAAAGACCCTGATACTGGGAAAGATTGAGGGCAGGAGGAGAAGGGGACAACAGAGGAGAGATGGTTGGATGGCATCACTGACTCAGTGGACATGAGTCTGAGCAAATTCTGGGAGACAATGAAGGACAAGAAAGCCTGGTGTGCTGCAGTTCATGGGGTCACAAAGAGCTGGACATGACAGAGCAACTGAACAACAACAATCCTTACCTCTTCAGGGCAGTCTCTCAGAGCTAGCTGAGAGGCTTACTCCCGAGGAAATCCTCAGTTTTGTCAACAAAATAAAACATAGCTCTCAGCTTTTACACTGTGAAATTTTTTTCAGTAGACAACATTCACTGAATATTTACATCATTTCCAAATAGCATAAAATATTGAAACATTAATTACTAAATATGGGTTTATTCACATTTGACTTCCTACTGCAAAAGAACTAAAGATATTTGGGTTTACTAGCAAATGTTTTGTTTCACATTGAAAAATTTACTATGAAGAAGTATATAATTCTAGAAATTGTGAAATGTTTTTACAAACTTGTCAGTTCACAGAATGTTAGTGTAACAGTGCACAACTTCTTACTTTTTAGTTTTACTAGGAATTAATGATTTAAAAATTCTAATTAATACATATAGCTAAAACTACTAGAAAAAATATATAGTCCCTAGTGGCTTAGAGGCAAAGAATCTACATGCAATGTGGGATACCTGGGTTTGATCCCTGGGTCAGGAAGATCCCCTGGAGAAGGGAGTGGCTATCCACTCCAGTATTCTTGCCTGGAGAATTCCACAGACAGAGGAGACTGGTGGGCTACAGTCCATGGGGTCACAAAGAGTAGACACAACTGAGCAACTAACACTTTTACTCACTAGAAATAATAAGGGAAAAACCTCTTTGCAAGGAAAGTAGTGTGTGGTTTTGGTACAAAAATGGATGAGGTATGGAATGTGTTTTTGTAAAGGGAAAAAGAGAGTAATTTTGTCCTTAAAGTAAAACAACTGATTGTTTCAGAATGAGCAATAGGGGGAAAAAACATAAGACAAAATCTGAATTAACAAGTTACAAGAGGTTTGTGGAAAAGGAATCTTAGGAAAATAAATTTTATATATGGTTAATCTAGCTAAGCTTAGGGTGGCTTGATTTAAGCTTTCTTTAAAGCTTAATAACAATAGTAAACTGGTGCAAAATTAGATTTTGGTTTTCTGTCTGTTAAAAGGACAAACTTTTCTTTCGATTATTGGTCTGTTTTTAATAAAATATTGTCAACAAGATTCACCTTTACCTTTTAAGTAATCTTCCTGGAAAGCAAAGATTTTGTGTCTCACCAAAAAGATTGACTCTGCTCCACACTGTCTTTATCAGGCCTTTGATTACTTAAGAAAACCCAGTCTTTTCAGTACTAAAAATAGCTATTTCATTCACAAATAGTCAGTCTTCTGTGCTTACCTTTAAAATCTTCTATTGTCACCTCAAATACTTAAGTATTATTTCTTCTGTGATGCTGTTTAGTCAAATGATAAAACCTTTGACATTTGACTAGTTTCAAAAAATGAAATTCTAAATGAAGTCTTTTTGATCTCAAACTAACTTTGGGATTTTCCAGATGGCCACTAGACTATGGCAAAAAAGTTATTCTCTCTTCTTATAAAAACAGACATGTTGAGCTAATTGATATGTAAAATCACATTGGAAGTATTATCAATTAAGAAGTGAAGTTTAAACTTCTAAGGTTATATTTGTATGGGTATACATTGTACAGGAGACAGGAATCAAGACTATCCTCAAGAAAAAGAAATGCAAAAAAGCAAAATGGCTGTCTGAGGAGGCCTTGCAAATAGCTGTGAAAAGAAGGGAAGTGAAAAGCAAAGGAGAAAAGGAAAGATGTACACATTTGAATGCAGAGTTCCAAAGACTAGCAAGGAGAGATAAGAAACCTTCCTCAGCAATCAATGCAAAGAAATAGAGGAAAACAATAGAATGGGAAAGACTAGAGATCTCTTCAAGAAAATTAGAGATACCAAGGGAACATTTCATGCAAGGATGGGCACAATAAAAGACAGAAATGGTAGGGACCTAACAGAAGCAGAAGATATTAAGAAGAGGTGGCAAGAATACACAGAAGAACTGTACAAAAAAGATCTTCATGACTCAGATAATCACAATGGTTTGATAACTCACCTAGAGCCAGACATCCTGGAATGTGAAGTCAGGTGGGCCTTAGGAAGCATCACTACAAACAAAGCTAGTGGAGGTGCTGGAATTCCAGTTGAGCTATTTCAAATCCTAAAAGATGATGCTGTGAAAGTGCTGCACTCAATATGTCAGCAAATTTGGAAAACTGAGCAGTGGCTACAGGACTGGAAAATGTCAGTTTTCATTCCAGTCCCAAAGAAAGGCAATGCCAAAGAATGCTCAAACTACCACACAATTTCACTCATCTGACACACTAGCAATGTCATGCTCAAAATTCTCCAAGCCAGGCTTCAGCAATACGTGAACCGTGAACTTCCAGATGTTCAAGCTGGTTTTAGAAAAGGCAGAGGAACCAGAGATCAAATTGCCAATATCCGCTGGATCATCGAAAAGCAAGAGAATTCCAGAAAAACATCTATTTCTGCTTTATTGGCTATGCCAAAGCCTTTGACTGTGTGTATCACCATAAACTATGGAAAATTCTGAAAGAGATGGAAATACCAGACCACTTGACCTGCCTCTTGAGAAACCTGTATGCAGGTCAGGAAGCAACAGTTAGAACTCGACATGGAACAACAGACTGGTTCCAAATAGGAAAAGAAGTATGTCAAGGTTGTATATTGTCACCCTGCTTATTTAACTCATATGCAGAGCACATCATGAGAAACGCTGGGCTGGATGAAGCACAAGCTGGAATCAAGATTGCCGGGAGAAGTATCAATAACCTCAGATATGCAGATGACACCACTCTTATGACAGAAAGTGAAGAAGAACTAAAGAGCCTCTTGATGAAAGTAAAAAAGTTTGCTTAAAGCTCAACATTCAGAAAACTAAGATCATGGCATCCGGTCCCATCACTTCATGGCAAATAGATGGAAAAACAATGGAAACAGTGTCTGACTTTATTTTTTGGGGCTCCAAAATCACTGCAGATGGTGATTGCAGCCATGAAATTAAAAGATGCTTATTCCTTGGAAGGAAAGTTATGACCAACCTAGACAGCATATTGAAAAGCAGAGACATTACTTTGTCAACAAAGGTCCATCTAGTCAAGGCTATGGTTTTTCCAGTAGTCATGTATGGGTGTGAGAGTTGGACTGTAAAGAAACCTGAGCATCAAAGAATTGATGCTTTTGAACTATGGTGTTGGAGAAGACTCTTGAGAGTCCCTTGGAATGCAAGGAGATCCTACCAGTGCATCCTAAAGGAGATCAGTCCTGAAAGTTCATTGGAAGGACTGATGTTGAAGCTGAAACTCCGATACTTGGGCCACCTGATGTGAAGAGCTGACTCATTTGAAAAGACCCTGATGCTGGGAAAGATTGAGGGCAGGAGGAAAAGGGGACGACAGAGAATGAGATGGTTGGATGTCATCACTGATTCAATGGACATGAGTTTTGGTGGACTCCGGGAGTTGATGATGGACAGGGAGGCCTGATGTGCTGTGGTTCATGGGTTCGCAGAGTCGGACACGACTGAGCGACTGAACTGAACTGATTATTAATAAATGTTCCAGAAATCATATAAAATTCCTGAAAATATGATATGTCCTGGTATTGTGCTATCAGGCATAATCCCATTTATTTTAAAATGTTAATTCACAGGAATAACCAATTTGCCTGTCAATTTCATTGTAATAAGCTCTTATGAGATCTTTAACCATGGGCGTTTTTAAACCTTTTGTTATCTACAGATGGTTCTAGTTTTATTTGATGCTTTTGCAAAAGTGAGATTTAAGAAAAGGACTCTACCCAAAATGCTTGACCAATTGACATCACTGCCAGATTACCAGGTGTCACAACTTGGGTATGTATTTCACAACTTAAGAAGGCTTGACTCAACATCTGGTCTATGCAAACACTGTGCTAAGTCAGTTCAGCCGTGTCTGACTCTGTGCGACCCTATGGACTATAGCCTGCCAGTTTCCTCTGTCCATGAGATTCTCCAGGTAAAAATACTGGAGTGGGTTGCCATTTCCTTCTCTAGTAGATCGTCTCAACCCAGGGATCAAACCCATGTCTTTTATGTCTCCTGCCTTTTCAGGTGGGTTCTTTACCACTAATGCTTCCTGGGAAGTGAACACTGAAAGTGAAAGTTGCTCAGTTGTGTTTGACTCTTTGCAACCCCATGGAATGAGGCCAGCCAGGCTCCTCTGCCCATGGAATTGTTCAGGCCAGAACACTGGAGTGGGTAGCTGTTCCCATCCCCAGGGGATCTTTCCAATCTAGGGATCGGACCCAGGTCTCCTGCACTGCAGGCAGATTTTAACCATCTGAGCTACCAGGGAAGCCCCAAACACTGTAGACCTCGATATCAAATTGACGGGGAACAAAAGCAGCAAACATCAAGGGAGACTGCTTCTTCCCAAGACATTGCTCAGGAGGATCAGGAACATTTCCTCTCACTCCTCCTCTTCTCTCTGACCATACTTTTCCTAACTTTTATAGCAGGAGAGTCTTTATGATTCTTTTGTCCACTTATTGACTCTCCCTGGTCTGCAAACATTTTTCACGTATCTCAGGCCATTACAAAGGAGGGTAATCCAAACTCCAACCAACTGTTGGATTTCCTATGATGCTGGTAATCATGTAGTTCTTTCTGTCATAAGCTTCTCCCTAATTTCCAAGCCTCAATTTCTCTGCAATAAGATTTCTGGATACACATTTCTAGGAAAGCGGAGACAGTTACATAAAATAAATAAACAAGTCAACTGGCTTAAAGAAGTAACCACACATACACATAGACATCCACCCCTGCCCTCCATAGGATCACTTCTTGACTTTCATAATTCTAGCTGGTTTGGATCTCAGAAGCATTCTCCAAACTGTGGACACTATTTTGTTGCTAGTAATTAGTATTATCTCCCTTACTTGCTATATTCTCTAATATTGACAAGCCAAGTGATAGTCTCTAACTAGACCAACAAAAGAGAACAGAATAATGTAACCAGCTCCAAGAACAGGAGCCTGATAGGTCTCTGTGAATACTGCATTGAGACCTAAGAGGCAATGGTAGCTGGGTCATGCTAAGATGGATGTTTTTGATCAAACCATTTGAACTGAAAAATGAATGATCAGACTGTTGAAAATCACTTTCCAGGCCCAAGATGGAGCTGGTCCTGCCCAGGGTACCATATCAGCAAATCAAAACTTAGATAACATTTCTGTCCCTATAAAGTGCTCTGCTTAATCAGAAACGCAGTATATCCAGTCAGCCCATCTCCAAACACCAAACCAACTCTGGGCCTTTTCACCCCAAACAAGGTTGACTAAGTAGCCCCAGGCAATTAGATATTTTTCTATTTTTCTCTTCCTTGTTTTCTTATTCTTTATTCTATAAAAGCTTCCTGACTTCCATTTCACTTTTCAGTTCTCTGAAAGGAGACTGACTGTTCGTTTCATGAAGTATTAAAATTTGTTCATATCATCTGAATTGTTCTCTTTAATATTATTTTTAATGGTATATAAGGTACTTAGCATCTTTTAATTTCATGGCTGCAATCACCATCTGCAGTGATTTTGGAGCCCCAAAAAATAAAGTCAGCCATTGTTTCCACTGTTTCCCCATCTATTTGCCATGAAGTGCTGGGACCAGATGCCATGATCTTAGTTTTCTGAATGTTGAGCTTTAAGCCAACTTTTTCACTCTCCTCTTTCACTTTCATCAAGAGGCTCTTTAGTTCCTTTTCACTTTCTACCATAACGGTGGTGTCATCTGCATATCTGAGGTTATTGATATTTCTCCCGGCAATCTTGATTCCAGCTTGCGCTTCATCCAGCCCAGCATTTCTCATGATGTACTCTGTATATGAGTTAAATAAACAAGGTGACAATATACAGCCTTGACGTACTCCTTTTCCTGCTTGGAATCAGTCTGTTGTTCCATGTCGAGTTCTAACTGTTGCTTCCTGACCTGCATACAGGTTTTTCAAGAGGCAGGTCAAGTGGTCTGGTATTCCCATCTCTTTCAGCCATGAAATTAAAAGATGCTTACTCCTTGGAAGGAAAGTTATCACCAACCTAGGCAGCATGTTAAAAAGCAGAGACATTACTTTGCCAAGAAAGGTCTGAGTAGTCAAGGTTATGGTTTTTCCAATAGTCATGTATGGATGTGAGAGTTGGACTATAAAGAAAGCTGAGCATCGAAGAATTGATGCTTTTGAACTGTGGTGTTGGAGAAGACTCTTGAGAGTCCCTTGGACTGCAAGGAGATCCAACCAGTCCATCCTAAAGGAGATCAGTCCTGGGTGTTCATTGGAAGGACCGATGTTGAAGCTGAAACTCTGATACTTTGGCCACCTGATGTGAAGAGCTGACTCATTTGAAAAGATCCTGATGCTGGGCAAGATTGAGGGCAGGAGGAGAAGGGGGCGACAGAGGATGAGATGGTTGGATGGCATCACCGACTCAATGGACATGAGTTTGTGTGGACTTCAGGAGTTGGTGTTGGACAGGGAGGCCTGGTGTGCTGCAGCTCATGGGGTTGCAAAGAATTGGATATGACTGAGCAACTGAACTGAACTGAAGGTACTTAGCATAAGTTTTCAATAAATGATAACTATCATTATAGTTTCCTTTTACAATTCTCAGAAACAAAAGTAATTTGGGGATAAAATTTTATTAATGTCCAGTTTTTATTGTAAAGAATTTTCTTAAATGATTGTGCTTTGTGCTTCCCTTGTTGCTCATCTGGTAAAGAATCCACCTGCAATGCAGGAGACCTGGGTTCGATCCCTGGGTTGGGAAGATCCTCTGGAGAAGGAAAAGGCTACCCACTCCAGTGTTCTGGCCTGGAGAATTCCATGGACTGTATAGTCCATGGGGTCACAAAGAGTCAGACGTGAATGAGAGACTTTCATTTTCACTTTGTATATCATATGTATACAGTTGTCATATGTTTGAGAAAATGATTCCTAGACCATATGATACAATAATTAATTACTGATCTATAGCTAGTAATAAGAGAAGGTTTTCTGATTCCTTCTTATAATCTGATGATCAAAATATCCCCCATTTAAAGGAACTGGTAACAACAAGAAGAAAATGACACATACCGCTGCTATACCTGGTGGGTCAGCTCGCATCTCAGCTCTGTGGGCAGATTGGAGATAGAGTTGGTGTCTTTTACAATATGGAAGTTCTAAGAATTTGTGAGAAACTTCTGATTTTATTCTCTGGAATATGGGAGAACAGCTGTGGCAAACGTCCAGGGGATTTTTATCCCAGCAAGTCCTAACATATTTTAACTATTTCAGAAGAATCTGTGGTAGGACAAGTTCCCCAGGGAAAGGACTCTGAAGCTCTGAAATTGCATGCAAGAGTCTTTAGGGATAGCTTTTAGGACTGGGTCAAGACAGAGACTAGCTGTAATGCGTGCACAGAGGACTAGCACTAACCCTGCTAGTCCTATGGGGAGCTCTGGGGCTCATCCTGTCTTGAAGCTTGAGGACCAGGTATTATGTGCAGGCTGTCCCTGGGGAAGGTTCATGGCCTTGAGCTTGGTAGCATTGATGGCCAAGGGCAACTCCTACAGGAGAATCAATGAATCAGCTGCCACCCTTCCAGCTGCTGGAAGAATGAGTTCCTCAGTGTTGAAGGGGGTTTCGAGCAGAGCATCACCAGCTCTTTCCTACAGCCACAGAGATTCTGAACCTCTCCCTAAGAGGGACCAATGACTACATGGCCAAAATTAAACTAAAGCATATTTTGCTGCTGTTCTTGTTGCTGCTGTTTTTAGCGCATCTGTGATTTTCTGGAAGATATGAATTTCCACTGCCTAAACAAAATTACCTTTTTATACAGATGCTTTCTGATACTTAGAATAGACCAGAAGGGAAATCCCACGTCTAGGGGGAAATGCATTTCTCTACCCAGAGAGATCCCCACATGCCACTATGAACACCTCGGACTTGATACTGCTCGCTTTAGGGAAGACTTCCTGCAGTTAAGAAACTATGATCTCAGAGTTTGGATTTTAAATTAAAGCTCTGTTTGTTGATACAGCTGACAGTGATTTGGGGGAGGGAGGCTGGTAATGCCCACATGGGCAAAATATACTGGTTTCTGCTCCTGATCTGAAATTTAACAAATATATCTTACGTATTACAGAAGCCACATACTGATGTGTGGCCTGTGGAATGAAGCCTATGAAGGTGGTGAACTAGATTCAGAGGCAGAGAGATGAGAACAGCCTGTCCATCCCTGGTATGTAAGGGTGGTGCCCAAGCAGGGAGACAGATGGCTTTTCTGTCCCAAAAAACAGCTGCTTTGGAATTTCTGTGGTTAGGATCTTGGGGGAGAGCTAATAAAATGAGGAAGATGTAAAGAGGAAAGTGAACAATAAAAGAAAAGAGTCTTACTGAGAGAGAGAGAAAGAATACAAGAAAGAATTACATTTTTCCCTCCTCTGGTCAATAATAACAAGATAAATTTCAACACAAATAAAGAGAAAGGTAGCATTAAATTATTATTATTTTGTCATCACAACCTCTGCCTCATCTGCAAGCTGAGTTTGATGACAAAATATGATAAGGAGGAGGAGGATGATGAAGCTGATGGAGGAAATGGAAAGGGGTGAAGAGGAAGAGTAGGTAAAAACAGAGAAGGGGGAGATTTAGAACCAAAAACCATAGCTGAAACAGGAAATAAAGGATAGCTGCCTCAAAGCCCATGAACTTGCCTCAAAATCTTCTATTGGAAACCTTTTTTAAAAATTTGCAAATTTCTGCTGAAAAAATTTGAAGAAATGAAGGGTCGAGGTTAAAACATCTGGTTTAGCAGAAAAAGGATGGTATCTGCAGTGAGAATATCTGTTTCAGATTCCATCTTGTCATTTAATAGCCACCCAGTTGTGGTTCCATTATTTATCTCCCCAAGTCTTATCTATGAAATGGAGCTGAGAGAGTTGACATAAAATTCAATCAATAAATATTAATGGCAACATTTTGTACTTTGTGCTACACAAACTTAATACCAGATTCTTTTAGAGATAATAAATATTTGTGATTGATTCTCTGAATCAATAAGAATCCAGATACTTTTTTTTAATTTAGGTTTGTTGCAAAACACTTGAAAAAGGATTTTAAATTTCTTTCATCTCTGAGTTGACAAGATAATACTTCCTCTCTTAAGCACTGATCAGTGATGGACATTCATTCAAGCAAATTGAGAGAGGGTTGGAGAAGGAAATGGCAACCCACTTCAGTGTTCTTGTCTGGAAAATCCCATGGACAGAGGAGCCTGGTAGGCTACAGTCTATAGGGTGGCAAAGAGTCAGACACGACTGAGAAACTTCACTTTCTTTCTTTCTTTGGTAAATTTTAAACTTGATATAGGTCAAGCATTTACCAAATTCAAGTTGTCCTTGAATTTTGTCCAACCTTTTGAAGGAGGGCACCATTATCTTCATAACCCCCACCATAGTTTGGCCTCAGGTCAAACAACAGAGAGGGAACACAGCCCCGCCAATCAACAGAATTGGATTTAAGATTTTCTGAGCATGGCCCCGCCCATCAGACCAAGACCCAGTTTCTCCCTCAGTCAGTCTTTCCCATCAGGAAAATTCTATAAGCTCTTATCCTTCTCCATCAGAGGGCAGAGGGAATGAAAACCACAATCACAGAAAACTAACCAATCTGATCACATGGACCACAGCCTTGTCTAACTCAATGAAACTCTGAGTCATGCCCTGTAGGGTCACCCAAGACAGATGGGTCATGGTGGAGAGTTCTGACAAAACATGGTCCACTGGAGAAGGGAATGGCAAACCACTTCAGTATTCTTGCATTGAGAACCCCATGAACAGTATGAAATGGTAATAAGACAGGACACTGAACTATGAACTCCCCTGGTTGGTAGGTGCATAATATGCTACTGGAGAAGGGTGGAGAAATAACTCCAGAAAGAATGAAGAGACAGAGCCAAAGCAAAAACAACACCCAGCTGTGGATGTGACTGGTGATAGAGTAAAGTTCGATGCTGCAAAGAGCAGTATTGCATAGGAACCTGGAATGTTAGGTCAATAATCAAGACAAATTGGAAGTGGTCAAACAGGAGATGGCAAGAGTGAACATCAACATTTTAGGAATCAGCGAACTAAAATGGATTAGAAGGGGTGAATTTAACTCAAATGACCACTATATCTACTACCATGGGCAAGAATCCCTTAGAAGAAATGGAGTAGCCATCATAGTCGGCAAAAGACTCTGAAATGCAGTACTTGGATTCAATCTCAAAAATGACAGAATGATCTCTGTTCATTTCCAGGGCAAACCATTCAATATCACAGTAGTCCTAGTCTATGCCTCGACCAGTAATGCTGAAGAAGCAGAAGTTGAATGGTTCTATGAAGACCTACAAGACTTTCTAGAATGAACACCCCAAAACAATGTCCTTTTCATTATAGGGAACTGGAATGCAAAAGTAGGAAGTCAAGAGATACCTGGAGTAACAGGCAAATTTGGCCTTGGAGTACAGAACAAAGCAGGTCAAAGGCTAATTGAGTTTTGCCAAAAGAACGCAATGGTCATAGCAGACACCCTCTTCCAACAACACAAGAGATGACTCTACACGTGGATATCATGAGATGGTCATTACCAAAGTCAGATAGATTATATTCTTTGCAGTCAAAGATGGAGAATACCTATACAGTCAGCAAAAACAAGAACGGGAGTTGACTGTGGCTCATACCATGAACTCTTTATTATCAAATTCAGACTTAAATTGAAGGAAGTAGTGAAAATCTCTAGACCATTCAGGTGTGACCTAAATCACATCCCTTACGATTATACAGTAGAAGTGACAAATAGATTCAAGGGATTAAATCTGATAGACAGAGTGTCTGAAGAACTATGGATGGAGGGTCATGACACAGTATAGGAGGCAGTGATCAAGATAATCCCCAAGAAAAAGAAATGCAAAAAGGCAAAATAGTTGTCTGAGGAGCCCTTACAAATAGCTGAGAAAAGAAAAGATGTGAAAGGCAAAGGAGAAAAGGAAAGATATACCCATTTGAATGTAGAGTTCCAAAGAACAGCAAGGAAAGATAAGAAAGCCTTCCTCAGTGATCAATGCAAAGAAATAGAGGAAAACAATAGAATGGGAAAGACAAGAGATCTCTTTAAGAAAATTAGAGATACCAAGGGAACATTTCATGCAAAGATGGGCACAATAAAAGACAGAAATGGTATGGACCTAACAAAAGCAGAAGATATTAAAAAGAGGTAGCAAGAATACACAGAAGAACTATACAAAAAAGATCTTCATGACCCAGATAACCATGATGGTGTGATCACTCACCAAGAGCCAGACATCTTGGAATCCGAAGTCAAGTAGGCCTTAGGAAGCATCACTATGAACAAAGCTAGAGGAGGTAATGGAATTCCAGTTGAGCTATGTCAAATTCTAAAAGATGATGCTGTGAAAGTGCTGCAATCAACATGCCAGCAAATCTGGAAAACTCAGCAGTGGCCACAGTACTGAAAAAGGTCAGTTTTCATTCCAATCCCAAAGAAAGACAATGCCAAAGAATGTTCAAACTACCACACAATTGCACTCATCTCACATGCTAGCAAAGTAAAGCTAGAAATTCTCCAAGCCAGGCTTCAACAGTCCATGAACCATGAACTTCCAGATGTTCAAGCTGGAATTAGAAGAGGCAGAGAGCAACCAGAGATCAAGTTGCCAACATCCGTTGGATCATAGAAAAAAACAAGAGAATTCCAGGAAAACATCACTTCTGCTTTATTGACTATGCCAAAGCCTTTGTGTGGATCACAACAAGCTGTGGAAAATTCGTATATTATCATATGTGAAACAGAACACCATTCCAGGTTTGATGCATGAGACAAATGCTCAGCACTGGGGCAGTGGGACGACCCAGAGGGATGGGATGGGGAGGCAGGTGGGAGGGGGGTTCAGGATGGAGAACACATGTAAACCCAGGGCTGATTCATGTCAATGTATGACAAAAACCACTACAATATTGTAAAGTAATTAGCCCCCAACTAAAATAAATAAATTAAAAAAAAAAAGAGAGAGAGATGGGAATACCAGACCACCTGACCTGCCTCCTGAGAAATCTGTATGCAGGTCAAGAAGCAACAGTTAGAACTAGGCATGGAACAACAGAGTGGTTCCAAATTGGAAAAGAAGTATGTCAAGGTTGTATACTGTCACCTTATTGAATTTATATGCAGAGTACATCATGAGAAATGCTGGGCTGGATGAAGCATAAGCTGGAATCAACATTGCTGGGAGAAATATCAATAACCTCAGATATGCAGATGACACCACCTTTATGGCAGAAAGTGAAGAGGAACTAAAGAGCCTCTTGATGAAAGTGAAAAAGTTGGCTTAAAACTCAACATTCAGAAAACTAAAATCATGGCATCCAGTCCTATCACTTCATGGCAAATAGATGGGGAAACAGTGGAAACAGTGGCAGATTTTATTTTGGGGGGCTCCAAAATCACTGAAGATAGTGACTGCAGCCATGAAATTAAAAGATTCTTACTCCTTGGAAGAAAAGTTATGACCAACCTAGACAGCATATTAAAAAACAGGGACATTACTTTGCCAACAAAGTCCATCTAGTCAAAGCTATGGTTTTTTCAGTAGTTATGTTTGGATATGAGAGTTGGACTATAAAGAAAGCTGAGTGCTTTTGAACTGTAGTGTTAGAAAAGACTCTTGAGAGTCCCTTAGACTGCAGGTACATCCAACCAGTCCATCCTTAAGAAATCAGTCCTGAATATTCATTGGAAGGACTGATGTTGAAGCTGAAACTCCAATACTTTGGCCGCCTGAGGTGAAGAACTAACTCATTAGGAAAGACCCCGATGCTGAGAAAGTTTGAAGGCGGGAGGAAAAGGGGACGATAGAGGATGAGATGGTTGGACGGCATCACCGACTAGATGGACATGAGTTTGAGTAAGCTTGGGAGTTGCTGATGGACAGGGAAGCCTGCCGTTTTCAGTTCATGGGGTCACCTCAAAGAGTCAGACACGACTGAGCACCTGAATCAACTAAGTTGTCCATATGGCTTATGTTAATAAAATTAAACCTCCTTTGGAAATATCTATCAAAAAGTATGAGTTCATTTTTCAAGTATAACTTGCAATGTTTCCAATAATGGCTCTATAGCAATGCAAGATCATCAGCTTAAACTACTTTTGAATCAACCAGAGAAGTTTCATTAGGAACAGCTTTATTATTGTGACAAATACATTTGGATTTTTTCAGCTCTTTCAGAAGTGGTCACCAGTAGAAATGGTGACTTCAGTTAACCTATTCCTTACTACATGAGAGAACTAGGATTTTGCTTCAGCCACTGATTTCTGGAGATACTTGGAGATGAACACATTTTCATTTGCCTTTTAGCTGAACTTTTGCTCCTCAGATTTTGACCATCACCTGGGGAAGGTAAGTAGTCACTTCTTTGCATTCACATATGTGGGCACCCATTGTCCATATTCTCCCATCTTGCTTCTTTACTTCTGCATTCAATATTTCTCCCTGACTCAGAATGCGTCAGTATTCATATGCTGACACAATTAAGTGATTAACACGAAACACTTCTCAACTCTTCTTCTTTTCCCTGATACATTTGTTATTTTCGGAAGACCTTCAAGAAAGATGCTGTACCTCCACAAAGATAACAGCCAGCTAATGAATATAACAACAAAAAAAAAAGAAGGCAGGCAAAAATTTTCACACACAGATCCTTATAAAACAAGAATGACATCTGGATACCATAAGGTAGATTTTTCATTTGCTGGTAAAATATCTCTTGGTTTTTCAATTATAGAACCATAAAGCAAGGGATGCTGTTACAACTCACCTGTTCTCCAGAGCAACTCTATCTAATCTAGGTCTATGCTTAACCTGCTTTAAGTAAAATGTTAACAAGTAGAGAAGGTTTGGTATCCCCAGTGAAGAAAATTCACATCAGTGATAAGTCATGGTCACTATTAACCACCAAAAGGTACTTCTTTCCATATGGAATAGATTCTAAGAAATTTTATTTTTCATTTCAAGCTCTGTGAATTATATTCAGAATAAAAGAAAAAGAATCTTCTAAGATTCCAAGTGGTCTGAAAAACCCATTTATATGACAGCATAAAGACTGATTGAAGCTTTTTTCCCCTCCCAGGGCTCTGTTCATTTTCAATCAATGCCTATTTCTTATGATGTCCTGGGACTCCAAGGTGTCATCCTCAGACAGTGATCTGAACCTGATTTTGCACTTAAGAAGCTACTTTGCTGCACATCAGCATATTTTGCTCTTAGGTCAGGTCTGATGAGGGCACTCCCAGTGTTACTCCCCATGCAGTCAATGCCTCTGGAAACTGCACATTCTCAAGCAGGAAGCTTTTTCATGCTTCTGGGCTGGTGTTTATGTGACTCCCTCAGTTTAAAATGTTCCCACTTCCTCCAGTTCTCAAAGTACTGAAATACTTTAAGTCTGATTCAAATACCATCTCCTTTCTAGAATTCTCCCTCATTCCCCACAATAAGAATGAATTGTACCTACTTCTGCACTCTCCGCAGCATACTATTTGTCCCTCTATTTTGTACCTATCCATCCTCCCTTTCCTTATACTTAGTTAATTTCACATCTGTTTTTCCTTTTTCCAGCAGAAACGCATAAATATTTCTGGGTATCCCAGATGAAATAGGACAGATGGGAATAAGACTTGGTTGGAACCAAATCCATATTATGCTTTGTTCAAGAAGACTTTTTTTTTTAAACCAATAGTCTAGGTGTTTTTTTGTTTTGTTCTTTGATTTTACCTCTAGAATTTTCCAAAGAAACACATTTTTCATGTCTCCTGACCTTTGCCTCATGCTGTAATGGAGACATTGCAGAGATCAAAAATACAAAGTCCTGTTTTTGAGAGTTGCTCGTAACTCGGGAAATCGAGCAAAAATTCCTCTATCCATCTCAGAAAGCCAAAAGCAGGACTCTAACCCAGAAGGATAGCAATTCAGGGATGCTTATTTTATTCTCAATCCCTGACTCCATGGCAAAGAAAAGTGTCCTTCCTACAGCCTGAATCCCTCATGGTCAACTCCTCCTACAAGTATTGAACACTATTGACCCCAAATCAACTCTTTACAAAAGTAGATCCCAATCCAAACAGAAAAAAACAGCACCTAGAGGCTAAACACACTAAAGACAATATTTGTGTTTTATGCCATATAATGAACATCACAAATGCAAGGTTATACAAAACCTGGAGTGGATAAAGGAACAGGGTCCAACCCGACACCATGTCCTCCTCACTCATTTCACCTGGGCTCCTCATCTGGGCACCCCTCAAGTAAAAGTAGGGTTTTACTTTTTCATAGGAACTTCCTCAAGTAAACAGCTAATATGTTTGTATTCCTCCAAGTGAAAGTTGAGACAAAATTTTCCATGGAATTTGTTCGTGAGAGACGTTATTCTTACCTGTGTGGTTGCTGGCCCTGTAATTATCCCAAGAGAAATTGGTGAGTCTAGAATACAGTATCAGAGCAGAACACCAAATCTGCATGCATCTTCCCTACTGACAAAACACGTTATTTTCCTTATAATTGTTTTGGCAACAAAAGCGATCTTTGCACAGTTCTCCTAAACTGGGAAATTCGCCTCCTACTCTGGTAATTTATCTCTCCATCAACTAAAGAAGGGGTCAAAAAAATCACCTGCTCTCCTATCACTGATCACGCTACTCCTCCTTCCTTGCCTAATCAAATTCAAGTTCCTTACTTAACAGAAAAGCAGTGTGAACTTAGCCTGCTTGCTTTGCCTTTGCTAGGCCAGACCACAGGGTAATGCTAATGTTCAGGCAGCCTCTAGGGCAAATTGTGAGGTACATATGGAACATTTGACGTCTACACCCTGTGGAGAATTAGAAATATCTGCTATGACCTCAGGAAATGTCTGTAGAGGACGAACATTTCCCAAATAAAGAGCAAGTCTTGAATAAGAGCAAATACTGGAAAGATATCAAATCATCCAGGTTAATTTAACACATTAAATGCAATTGCAATTTCAGTCAAAATACCAATGGAACATCCTCTTTTTATATATATTTCATTTGACAAAATTATTCTAAAATTTTGCTGGAAGAATGATCTTTTAAAATATCTAAGAAAAGAGTTTTAAATAATAAGGTAAAGATGAAAACAATAAGAAGAGGGAATTCATTCAAGTTATTAAACCATATTATGAAACAATAATAATTTAAACAGTGGTGGAAAGCTTGCAATAAATAGATAAAATGAACAGAATTTAAAGTTCAGAAACAAAGGCAAGTTCATATAAAATATGGTATATGAAAGGGATCATGGCAAATCACTAGAGAAATAATGGATTATTTAGATACTTAGCTAGATGTAAACAAGAATGTTTTCTTTCCCCATAACACATCAAATTAAATCCCAGACACACTCAAGAACTAAACAAGAGCACTGTTTTTAAAATCTGGTAGAAAAATATCAACATTTTTTAGATCTTGGGACACAGAAGTTCTCAAATATTTAAATATAGAATCAATAAAATATATTAATAACAGTGATAGATCTGACAAAAAGCAAACCACTGAATGTCAACAATGTCATCCACAAAAATTAAAAGCAAATGGAAAATTCACATACACACAAAGATTGTAAAAGAAAATCATGGCAGAAAGAAAGATTATTTTTAACTATAAAGCACTTCAAAATCAGCAACAGAAATAACAAAAGACCTAAAAATATGTTCAACATAATTAACAGATAATTCAGAAAAGAAATAAAAAGACTAGATAACAAGATGAAATCTTATCCTTTCTAGGAATAGATATCAATTTAGACAATAAAACACTTTTTTTTTGCTAACCTAACTGGCAATGACTGAAACAAAATAGGCTCACTGATGTGCAGGAAAATGGGGGCTTCAATCTACTACCGGTGAAAAGTACAAATGTTTCCTACTTTCTAGGAAGATGGGACGACAAGATGTATCCACAGCCCAAATACACTCATACTCCTTTACTCATAAAGTAAAGTAACTCTAAGAAAGTTAGTCATCAATTTTTCAAGATTTATATAGTAACTATTAATCACATTATTTATACTTCAAAAGTAAAAATCAATAATAAGAATTGCGTAAATATTATAAAGCCACTTAAAAGGACGCCATAGAATAAAGGTATGGAAAAAACATTCTTAATATATGGCTAACTGTAAAAAGCCTATTTTAAAGTAGTGGATTTGATTTTGTAAACTCATGCACACACACGAACATGTGCTTTCATATATGCACACAAATACAAAAGCCAACTGGAGGGCTGTACCTCAAATGCTATCATTGAATGATGGGGTTCCAAGTAATTTATATTCTCTCCTCTTAGGCTTTTCTGTCTTCATATGCACCAAAGAATTTCATGTAGATTTAAGATAATTTTTAATTGAAGAAAATGATATTTAAGTCATAAAGACAAAGAGTAAGGTAATTATAACAGAATAAAGTCTTTTATCTATGTCTCTCAAGAGACACTTCTCTTTAAAAAATATTCTTACAGTTCTTTAACCACATCCTCCTTAAATTCAAGCACGAAGACACAGTTGGTTGGAAACAGTTCCTGGCAATCTTCAATTTTAATTTAGTTCCTGGAAATCTGCACTTTAACATCTGGGAAAATGGACAATTGTATATTAGTGGATTCACTTTGTCTTATGAACCTAGGTCTAAATTGCTCATCTTTAGCTATTGGAAAGTTCCTGGTATGAGCAGAGGGAGGTTTAGAATTTAACGATGTCAACAGTATTAAAAAAAAAATGTCTAGTTTATCTGCCCCCAAGGAGACGAGGGAAAAAGAAAAAAAAGCTCAACCTTGGCAACTCCAGGGCATTTTCTATAACTAGACACATATAACTCTCCTGGAATGAAATGGATGTTTAATCCATTTTCCTTCCCTGTGCTTTTAGTCTACTGTTGCATCCAAGTCTTAAAGCATTTCTACAGCTAGTTGTCAGCAATAGCACCAGACTTAGACTGGCCTGGAATGGCCTGCAGGGTGGTGAAGCAGAGACTCTCAACTCCCAAATAGTCTCCACTTAGGAAAAGATCATGAAATATCCCGAGAGACCCTTGGGTTCTTTGAGAACCACACGTTCTAGGACAAGCTACTCAACATCCCTCTGTCTCATTTCTTCCTCTGAAAGATAGGGACAGTAATGCCAA
Source organism: Giraffa tippelskirchi (assembly GCF_054371585.1). NCBI lineage: Eukaryota > Metazoa > Chordata > Mammalia > Artiodactyla > Giraffidae > Giraffa > Giraffa tippelskirchi. The sequence goes on from NC_137281.1 coordinate 97,774,966, forward strand.
TGCTAGGAAAATCCAACAAGGAATAATTTTTACAAGAAGGAGACAAAATGGTTTGGGGTGGGGGGAAGCTGTACAAATGTCCTGCCATTTCAATAATGCTACACTGAAAAAGCCATTGATTTTAGCATAATGAGATTGGAGAATCTTCACTGGGCACCCTCAAAGGTTAGCAACTTCAGGAATGACCTTTCTGCTAGACGTTTGCAGCCACTGGGTTGTGCTGACAAAGGGGGTAGGAAAAGAAGACTTCTTACCAAAACCAAAACCTAACAAGAACTGAAAAAAAGAACAATCCACGCTTCTACCCTATGTCCTCTAATATCTACTCTTTTAACCATGATGACAGAAAAAGTACAAATCAACTCTCTTATTCAAATGTGCACAATCACCATCATGTATTTTCCCTTCTGTCATTTTCCTGGTAATTCTTCTTCCTCTCACATCTGTCCTCTTGTCCTGGGTAATACCTCTTTCCTGTCCAAGCTCACTCACCCTTAACTTTCTTCACTTCTTGACATTTCTGCAGAGTAAACCACAAGCACAATCAAAATGAAAAGCTTATAAACTAAGATAATCATGCCTACTGAAGAAAAGAAAAGAAGTGAGGAGGGATGCTCCTCGACAGTTTTTCTGTGTTGAGACTGAGTCAGTGGGTGAACTGAAGATACAGTCATTAAATACATGCCCTTATCACTCTAGGAGAGTTTTAGCAGTATGTCCGATCAAAGAATCTAAAATACTACATCTCTGGTCTTACAATGACTTGCTATTATATTTACATGAACTTAAGGGAAATGTTATAGGAGCATGCTCACAGTTGTTCCCAACGGCTGACCATTCTTATCACACATGTATTCTTTCACTAACATTTTTCCAAAGAGATGAGAGAAAAACAAAAACAAATTCATCCATTTGCTTTTTTCAAACAACTTTAAACCCACAAGGATATTTACATTCGATGTGGGAGAGGTATAAAGAGTAGGGCTCCAAATGTGGGCTTTGGTGTTTGGTTTTAAGTGTTGATTCCATCACTTCCTGGTTGTATTAGTTTCCAAGAGTTGCTGTAACAGATTACCACAAATGGGGTGGTTTAAAATAACAAATTATTTTCTCACAACTCTAGAAGCCAGAAGTCTAAGATCAAGGTGTTGCCGGAGGTGCTTTCTTCAGGAGATTCTGAGGGCAAATCCATTACATGCCTCTCTCTTAGCTTCTGCTGATGGCCAATAATCTTGGATGTTTTTTGTCTTATAGATGCAGCACTCCAATCTCTGCTGCCATCTTCATATGGCCTCCTCTGTGTGAGGCACAAATATATTTCTCCTTTCTTCTGTAAGGAGGATGGTTGTTGGATTCAGGGCCCACCCTAAATCAAGGGGACTTCCCAAGTAGCTCAGATGGTAAAGAATCTGCCTGCAATGCAGAAGACCTGGGTTCAATCCCTGGGTCGGGAAGATCCCCTGAAGAAGGGCATGGCAACCCACTCCACTATTCTTGCCAGGAGAATCCCATGGACAGAGGAGCTTGGCAGGCTACAGTCTATGGGATCACAAAGAACCAGACACAACTGAAGCGACTTAGCACATACACTAAATCTAGGGTGATAATCATGTCAAGATCCTTGACTTAATTACATCTACAAAGACCCTATTTCTAAATAAAGTCACATTCGCAAGTGGGCATTAGGACTTGGACATATCTTTTTGAAACTACCATCTCTCCCACTTCACCAGCTGTGTAACCTTGGGCAAGTTTAATCACCTTTAAGCCTCAATTTCCTTATCTATAGGGTAGGGATACTAATTACAACATTGTAGAATCACGTGGAAGTCACTCATTCATGTCCAACTCTTTGCAACCCCACGGACTAGAGCCTACCAGGCTTCTGTCCATAGGGTTTTCTGGGCAAAAATACTGGAGTGTGTTGCCATTCCTTTCTCTGGGGATCAGACCTGGGTCTCCTGTACTGCAAGCAGATTCTTTACCATCTGAGCCACCAGGGAAGCCCAGTCGTAATCAAGCTTAAGTAAGATAATAGTTATAAAGTAACATATATTGCTTGATTCCTAGTAAACATTCAATGATTGTCAGCTGCTGGTATCACTAGTATTATCATTATTTCACTATTAAGCTCCTTGCATGATTTAGAGATAACGAAGCACAATTATTTTCCCAACAGTCTTATCTCCAGGAAAGGATGGAAGCACATTGACTATAGACCTGGCTTTAACTTTTGTAACTCACCAAGTCCTTAATATTATTAAGCACATGGTTGCTGAGACCTCTGAGATTATAAGGTACAGACTACAGCTGATTCCTGCTGTGCTGATATAGACATAAAGATTGGCTTTCTACTCTGGAAAACAGTATGAGTTTCCTCAAAAGGAGTTGCCATATGATCCAGCAATCGCATTCCTGAGCTCGTATCTGAGACAGAACTGTAATTCAAAAAAACATATGCCCCTCTATATTCATAGCAGCACTATTCACAATAGCCAAAACTGGAAACAACCTAAATGCCCACTGACAGATGAATGAATAAAGAAGATATTACATATATGCAATGGAATACCATAAAAAAGAATGAAATAATGCTATCTGTAAAAACCTGGATGGACTTAGAGATGATCACACTAAGTGAAGTAAGTCAGAAAGAGAAAGATAAATACCATATGATAACACTTATATATGGAATGTAAAATATGACGCAAATGAACCTATCTGAAACAGAAACACTCACAAAAACAGAGAACAAACTTCTAGTTGCCAAGGGGGATCAGGTGCAGGAGAGAAATGAATTGGAACTTTGGGATTAGCAGAAGGCAATGGCACCCCACTCCAGTACTCTTGCCTGGAAAATCCCATGGAGGAGCCTGGTAGGCTGCAGTCCATGGGGTCGCTAAGAGTTGGACACGACTGAAGCAACTTAGCAGAAGATGCAAACTATTATATATAGAATGGATAAGCAACAAGGTCTTACTGTATAGCACAGGGAATTCTATTCAATACCCTGTGATAAACAATAATGGAAAAGAATATTAAAAAAGTATATTTATGTATAATTGAATCACTGCTGTACAGCAGAAATGAACACAGCTATACTTCAATAAAATAATTTTAAAAAAAAAGACTGGCTTTCTTTTTCCTTTTCAAAATCAGCCTTCTCTCCTATCCTCTCTTCTGGAACTTCCCAAGAAAATACCAAGTAAAGAGATGCTATTGTTCTAGGATTTCTGAGAGGATACTTACGCTAAAGTTTTCCACTCTGACAAATGAAACATCACTTAAAATCCCTGGCCACCAATGTGACATTCTACAGAGGCAGCAGCAGGAAACAACTCTGCTAACATTCCTCACTCACTCTAGTTTCCCATCACTCTACTACATGAAAGTGAAAGTTGATCAGTGATGTCCAACTCCTTGCAACCCCATGGGCTATACAGTCCATGGAGTTCTCCAGGCCAGAATACTGGAGTGGGTGGCCTTTCCCTTCTCCAGGGGATCTTCCCAACCCAGGGATCAAAGCCAGGTCTCCCGCATTGCGGGCAGATTCTTTACCAGCTGAGCCACTGGAGTGGGTAGCTTATCCCTTCTCCAACAGATCTTCCTGATCCAGGAATCGAACTGGGGTCTCCTGCATTGCAGGAGGTTTCTTTACCAACTGAGCTATGAGGGAAGCCCCTTACTCTTCTATACTTTGACTCATTAGAGTACATGAAGGTATAAATTACAGGCAAGATGCACAATTCATTCTTCCCACAATGTCAGCCACCACCGGCAGAAGTCAGTATTGTCACAAAATGGGAATGAATTCCAAAGGAATCAATTAAAACACCAAGTGCACTATTGTAATATGGAAGAAGCTTTGTATTCTACTATAAGTTAATCAATAAAGGGATGTTGCCTATAAGCTTAAAATACACATAATGACCTACCTCTGAGAACCCTGCCTCCCAGGCAATGAGAATTAAGCTAAAATAACTTTGTTTAGCTTACAGGAAATTTCCTGACCAGGACCATATGTAAATGACTGCAGGAAGGAAGAAATTAACACATCCCCTCTGGAGGCTGATGGAGACCAGGATAGGTTTGACTTTAGTCTCTCCCTTTTTAGTATAAAAGAAGGCTGAATCCTAAGTCAGGCAAGATGGTTCTTTGGGACATGAGCTCACCATCTCTTCGGTTTGCCAGCTTTCTGAACTAAGTCACTACTCCTTGCCCTAACAACCCAATTTGTTGGCCTGTTGTGTAGCAAGCAGTAGGAGCTTGGGCTCTGTAACAAACAAAATAAGAATGAATTTCAAAGGAATCGATTAGAACACCAAGTGCAGTGTTAATGAATAGAATATCTACCAGAGTAATGTGGTAGGCATTCTGAAGAAAAAGAAACACAAATAAGAACTGAGTACAGCAAAAAATTCTCATCATACCGTGTTTCTTAGTCATTTAAAAAATGTATAACTATTCTCAGAATTTTCTCCTAAGTCCTTACTTTTGTTTACTTATCTATAGGACAGAATATCTAGCAGGTAGAGGTTTTGTTCACATGATTGAACAAGATACACGTCCACAAATAACTGGCTGTTGAGTTCCAAACTTCCATTCCATTTACTAAGTAGTTTCATATATTTGGTCAAAAAGCCTCCCCAAATTTTATGTAGATGTGACCTTTAACATATATACATGTATTAATTAATTTTACTCCAAATCTTTAAGGATTCATTTAAATAAAGCCTAGTGACAAGGTTAATAACAAAAGCTTAACACAATCAAGAGTCAGAATTGGGTAGGGAGAGAATTTTTTATTTTTTAAATTCTTAAATAAACAAACAAACAAGAAACATGTAAGGAGGCTCTCTGCTGCCACAATGGAAGCTTTGAAAGTGTTTCCAGTGAAAAGCTCTTAGGAGGTTTCTGACTTAAAAAAGAAAAGATATATTTTTAGTGCCTAAGATCCAAGGATGTGAAGATAAGGGAAAACATAAGCCATTTCTTTGTTTGGATTTAGCTGCATTTTTTTTTCTTTCTGAAATCTGCTCTATTTGGAGTTGACAGGGTGAATGAGTGGCCCTGCTGGTTTGGTGGTTACATGATCCTACACAAAATGCAGATGGCAGGAGAAGTCATTCCCCATATGCCCTGGCTTGAACCATTCCCTGTGCTCTCTACAGAAAGGGATCATTCCATCCAACTCTGTGGTCAGTGGCAAAATGATTTGTTGAACTGCCCCCAAAGCACAGAGCTTGGTCTACTGATGAACTGACAACTCAAGGGGTCAAGCAAATGATTTTGTGTTTTCTTCCCAGGAAAAAGAAATTTAATTCTGGAATTCAGATGAACCCATTATGGAAACTGAAATCTAAGATGGTAATACAATGAGTGACTACAACTCTGGAGTGACAGAATCATGAAATACAAGAGGAAATGGTGTCCTGGGATCCAAATATGCAGCCAGAAATGGACTTGTCACAACTCGTTTTGTATGAAGGCAAGCTTTGCCTCAATATTTAAGCAGAAGCAAAACCTTGGCTATATGTTCCTGTTTGGAAAGTCACCCCAGCTCCACACAGTTATCTAATACTAAATCTTCTTCTAGAAAATAAAGTGAGAATGAATCACTGCACTGATTTCCAACTAAATGCTAAATGCACCTCCAGAACCAAAGTTGTGTCCAGCATTTAAAACATTCAAAAAACAAATACTAAGCCATTTGACATACTTCTTCAAGGTGCTGGCCTTTTGGAAATCTCGGGGAATGAAAGCTATGACAAAAATCAAAGTCAGAAACATATGTAGCATCCACCCTTTTTACCAGACTTAGAAAATTCACAGAATCTTCAAAGGACAGAAACAGAGGGGAAAATAGAGCAGTGGAAGTCAAAATGAAGTAGGTCGACTCATTCAAAGAGAAGGACAGAAATTCATAGATGACCAAGGAACAGATTTTCTTTTCTCTCCATCTTATCACATTCAAGCTCCTTGCTAGGTTTTGAGTTTGGAGTACAAACATCAGTCACACTCTCCAAGAAATATTGCCATCAAGAGAAGTCTATGCCTTCATTTGGAACTTCAGAAGATTACAGGTTTGCCATGAGTCCCTGTACTATTTTGAAAAGCATAATATCTTGGCAGATACAAAGTCTAGGCCAATAGTGTATCTAGTCCATTTCTCATACTCCGTCTCACCAGACAGTTCTTTTGGACCTTTCCCTCATTGCCTCCAAGAAGGGTATAAAGATATAGACAATCATCCCTTTGGGGACTCTGGAAAATCAGGGAAAATGTAATTAGAAGTTAAATGAAATTAGAGGATATCCTTAGTAAGGGTAAAGGACATGAAATACTTCACTACCAGGGATTTCAAACTTCTAGGGATCAATGAACCACAAATGGAATCTAAATCTAAGACTAGTTGACAGTTCTGTTTTTTTAAAATGTGATGATAGCTTGTGTCTTTGTTCACACGGAATGTATGCCTTTCCATTTTGAAGATTTTGGGATGAGAAGAGTGACACAAAATGCAACATGGACCAGGAATGAAAATTGCTTTGGACACGGCACTGTGGACATGCAAACCCAGGAGATGCCAGGCCCTGCCACTCCATATTTCCTTCTTTGATCTGACTCTTCAAACATGATCCATGTACTGGCAAATTTCTCTCATGTCCCTGGTAAGCTTCAAAGTAAACCACTGGTTGGCCCCAAGATCTCTACATTGGCTTTTCAACCCATTGTTTTTATGTATGAATAAGAAAAGACTATTTAGTGGTCATGCTACATATGGTTTTCATATTGTCCCTTAATCACTCAGTTTGAAAGTAAATTGAAGAGGAATGGAGTTAAAGTTCTTGGGATTGGGGTGAGAGCTCCAGACTCCTATAAGCCAACATTAATGTGTAGAGCATTTAATACAATTCTGGAACATCTGCAGGGCAGCTGTCTTATGTAGCCCAAGTTCACAATAACCTTTCGTTACATGTCACCATAGAATGAAAAACAGATATGTGTGTGGTGGGGGGGGAGTGTGTGCATGTGTGTGTGTAATTTATAATTGATGTGGCTTAAATTAAAAACAATGACAAATGACTTGAACCTGTTTTAAAAATCTGACTATGAATACTCACCAGAGATACACTGAGTAATTATTAAATTAATGACTCAAGAAGGTTGTTCAAGTATGCTGGAAACGAGAAATTATCAATTGTCTTCAAGGCAAGATAAAACAGCTATATGATTCAAATATCCAACTAAGCTGGAAAAGCCTGGCTAACCTGAAGGATGAGCCTGTCTGAAGATCTGCTCAGGGTCTGTGGTACATCTCAGCTCCTTTTCTCCCTCTTAGTTTGACCTCTCTGTGGGTAGAGGCTTACCACTCAAGACCACATCTTGGTTTCTCATCCCTGGGTTTCAGTCTGTGGCCACGTAACTCTGCTGCTGTTTTTGATTCTGTCTCTCCAGCTGATCATACAGCAGAGCTGTTGCCCCCAAAACACCCACCCTCTAACTTTAGAATGATCAGAACCTTTCTATAAGCTGTTGATTCTTATTTTTTTCATGCTCTCCCAAATACAGGAAATACCAAATTAAATAGGATTCCTTACTACAGGACTCCTCAAAGCCTTCAGCTTGCCAAAATGTATTATGGATCCCAGAGGGATAAAGCAGGTTTGGTCCAGTTGGCTCTCCCTGGGGGCTTAAACACTTTTTTAACTCATAAAATAAAATTGACTTATGTTTATTTTTTTCCTACCACTCAAAATATTTGAAAGTTTGAGTTAGCTCTCCATAATAATAGAGCAATAATAAAGCATTCATAGAGTACTTAAAGGATGCTATAGAAAATTCATAAGAAAACAGTTCATCTAATTTTGAGGAATATGAAATATTAATACTCAAGCCATTTCTGAAAATTTGCTATTTTGTTCACGCTGATCCTTTTTGAAGAATAAAATTAAAAATAATTTAAAGGTAAAAATAATTTTTGTCTTTTATTCTTTTTAATTTTATTCAACTGCTCTCACTTGCTGTTACTAACAAGTAAGAAAAATGTCTTTCAAAGGCTTCCCAATATCAGCTATGTCAAGAATGGCAGGGCATACCTAAGCAGTGTCACCAAAATAAAAAGGAAAGATACAAATCTACTAAATACCTAGACAATGAGTCAATCAGGATTGAGCGCCTTGAGCTGAAACAAGCAGGGGTGGAAATGACTAAAATAAAGGACAGCCAGGCTACTGAAGTAAATTACAGCTGGTAATGAAATTAAACTCTTAAATTCAAGGTTTTTAAAATTTGTTTTGGGGTGAGTGTGTATGTGGGTTATATAAAGGGCATAGGTTTGGAGGTAAGGTTTTCAATGGTACAGAAACAAACAAGTTGGAAATTTTTAGTCAAATAAGTGCAGAGTGGAGAGTGCATCCAGATGGAAAATTAAAATTAAGTTTAAAAACAACCTAAGGGATCCAAAGGTCTGTAAAAGGAATATTCTATGACTGGAGAACATGGCTAAGACATACATAACTTCATCACTATGCAGATCGTACAATATTTCTTGTGCAGCCTAATAAAATGTGCCCAAAGATAGCATTCTAAGCTACACAGAAAATACCAAAGCCCAGACATACTTCAGTGCCAGTCTCTGGGCAGGCTGGCCTAAGGCAAGATATTCTGGAACACCTGGTTGGCTGGCAGACTTTCCTTGACTGCAGCATTTGGGGACCAAAAAGGCATGTATTTCAGCTTCTCTGATCCTCTCATATGGTAAAGAAGCAATCAAAGAATACTGGCTTTATTTTTTTAAAGCATTGGTTTTGATCCATCTAAAAGGAAATGGTGGGGGTGCTAGGAGAGAAGAGGAGTAATGTGTTTCACAGCTTCAAATCAAGCACTGTTGGAAAAAATGTCCAGAAAGCAATTCAGAGTGAAAATATTTGCTTTCTGGCTAAATAGCCAGTAGCTTTTTATTGCAAAATGGAAATAAACAGTCTTCCTCATTTATACCAAAAAAGGGCAATCTACAAATAGCCCAAATCCCAAAATAAAGATATTGCCCAACAGACTACAACATGATTCACTGAGGTCTTGACTTCAGTTTCCTCAATGGTTACAGTACATAGATCGGAGTGGGCTGGAGTTGAGATTAACAACAGTCTCAAATATTCTCAGTTTTACCCCATAGGGTCATGGCCAGTGGATCTGTGCCTTTCATTTTGTTTAATCGACAGATGCCCTCTCTCCTTTACAGTACCCCGGGATGTTAAAATCCATGTCCAGACAATATGCAATGACAAAATAACAAATTAAATGAGAGATATGTCTACGAAACCATTCTATTTAATGGCAAATAGCTTACAAAAGACAGGGTGAAAAATAGACACAAAGTCAATGATGTTTACAATGAGAAAATAAGAGATAATGAGGAAAAAGGCAGGAATAGTAATTGCATTCACTCATTTGACAATGTATTGAATACCTGCCACAATGGCACTGCAGATATGGAAAGGAGTAAAAAGTCATCACTTTGTCAGGAAGACAGGAGTCAAGATGCTCATGTATAAACACTGATGTTTTATATCTAAATAGCAGCTGAAAGGTCCCAGAGCCTTTTCAGCAACAGTATCTCACTTGGTCCTGATAACAACCACTAGTTATAAGAATAGTCAGGCAATATATGAGAATACAGAGTCAGAACGATTGAGTTTCTTTCCAACCTTCTGCATATAAGGGTGAGAACTGAAATCTGATCTCAGATCTCCTGTTCTACCCTCTAACTATCTAGAAAACTAAAAATAAGTTAGGTAATAAGAAGTCTTTTCATGTTCAATCACTCCAAATATAGCTGTTTCTCTCGATCCCGTACTATGCAAGTTCCCTCTTGCCCTGGAAGCTAAGTCATAATAAAAAGAATGATCTCAGGCTATCTCAACTACACACGAGACAAAAATCTTCATCAGAGCAAGCATATCACCCTGAGGAATTAGTCACAGTGACTAATATGACAAATAAAGTATTTGGAAATCTAAATTGTGAATGCTGCTCATGAATTCATCCCCTGAAGTCATATTTAGTAAGAATCTACTATGTCGCATGTGCTCCCCAGGCACAAGGGCTATAAGACTGATGAAGACTGTCAAGCTCTCTACTTTCATGAGACGGAAACAATAATCAAGAAACAAATGAGTATAATAATTGCAGTTGGTATAAGTGCTTTGAAAAGTAGTCTGATGAGGTGATAAGATGAAGAAAAATTGGAAGGGGAGGGTAGAATGTTAGATCAGATGGTCCTGGAAGGTCTCTTTGCAAAAGTGAGACTTGAGCGGAGAATGTGAAACTTCCAGCATATGGAAACCTGGGACAGAGCACTTTCAGCAGAAGGAGCAGCAAGGGCAGAAGATCAGGGAGTAAATGAGCCTGAAGCACATCATAGTGAAGAAGACAGCTGGTCCAAGAGGAGGCTGGAGGCCAGCATGGACAAGTCCTTGGAGGCAGTGGTAAAAAGATCGGATCTCTTTTCTAAGGGTAATGGGAATTCACTAGAGGATTTAAGGGAATAAAGTTATCTGATTTCAGCAAATTATTCATGAAATGAATCCTAGAACCTCCAAATACTGGGAAAGATGCTCTTGAGGAATCAGCTGGCATATTATTTGCCTGATGAATGGAAATGTATCTGAGTAACTAGCACAAGCAAGGTGGGGCAGTCACAGGTGCCACTCTGATTCAGAGCCTTGCTATCTACTTATGGATCCCACAGATTTGCAATGTGGCCCTTGTACAAAAGATCTCAGGCAACCATGAAGAGTGAGTCTAGGGGGAGCCCTCCTGGACTCAGTCTGGCATTTATCACAGCCACGGTTGCAGAGGCAAATTTGTGAAGCTCAGTTGACACACAGCAGGAACATGCAGGCATTGTTTTCTGGGGTTGCTTCTTCCATATTGTCTCCCAGGAAACAGATTCAGTGACACAATCCTTTTCTCCATTTCTAATTTCCGCCATCAGTGGCCAGTGATTATCTAAATGGGATTTCTCAAGTATGTCTTCAGTGTATTGAGGCTGAAGTAGTAGGAATAAAGCATGTTTTTAAGCAAGGACTACCTTCTGTATAATCAATTCTTTCACTTATCCAGCCTGTCATCTGTTACCCGTAAGCAGTTCCACATGGATTGGTTTATACTTGAGATACGAGACTGTTCAGCCGTGGCATCCATTTGGTAACATCAGGTACATGTTTTAAACATGTTTAATGTTATTGCCCTATAACATTTTGCCACAGAGCACTCCTTCCTGAGAATACAGTGCTCTTTGTGAATACCACCTCATTAATCCTGGGGGAAGCAGTGACCATCATTCTCTCCACATTTTGCCAATAAGGAAACAGAACCACTGAGAGATTCAGAGTGAGCCAAGATGATGAGCAGCTACTTAATGGCAGAATGGTGAATGAATTCCTGATTCTACTTGAGCTAATGCCATTACATTCTGCCCCACCTATCCTGGACCAATATGTGAAGCACTAGCGAATAAACTACCTAACATCCATCCATCAACTTTACATGCTGGAGTCTTTACAATCCTCTAGAATCTGTTTGAGTCCCTACCATTCTGGAAGCTACTTACTTTATCAGGCAGATTTCATTCCTTTCAGGTTGGTGCTCTAGTTTCCAACCACATTTGCAAACAATAGGCCCAGTCATTCAGGCTCCGAATTCAAGATCATAGGCTCCCTTCAGCATTTTTGCGGCTGTGTTGGACACTGACAGGGTTCTGGATGGACCAGGCACTTCAGCTTAGCATAAGTCTCTGTTTTTAAACTAATCAAAACAACCCTGTAAAACTTTGAAACAGCTCACGACTTAGATTGTTTTAATTAATGCTGGGTTTTCGGTAAACTCTGTTAGAATTTTGCAATTCTAGAATTTTGCTATCTTATGTCTTAAAATGAAGTTAAGAGACTCTTTCCAGTCTTGACTATCCTAAAAGTTACAGTTGATGTCTATGGTGCCAGGCTTTGAGTATGAATTTTTTCAGGTTTTGGTAAAACTGATGATGATAGCTACCTTTTGTGGCTTGTGGAAAAGCAAAGAAAATACACAAAGAAGACCTCAGATCTGAAATTATTTGGTGGGTAACTGTGAATTTGATAACTGTGAGAAGCAAGTCACTTCCATGCATATGCCAATTAACTGTAGGTGCTTTTTTCTGTCATTTTGTACCATCACCACATTTCTACAATTACTATTGACTTCTTTTTTCAGTGAGAAAAAATGAACAATTAGGAATTCCTATGTTGGACAAAAGTAATTGGAGACCATTGAGTCAGTCAAATCCATCTCCCTCTTGTTCTTCTCTTATCCTCAAGTAATTAATACTATGGCATCTTTCGGTCTACCCAACCATCTGGGCCCATGAACTGACAAAAATATTCATTAGTCTCTTATCATAGAAGTCCTATTCACCTTGTTCCAAAGCCACAAGCACATTCTCATTCGAGTTTTCCATTTTCGTGGCATTCATCGAGTTGCAAAAGACTCACCTGATGCTAGTGCCTGAATTCCAGTACTTACCACTGTACACAGATGCTCACTCAAAGCCTTTTCATGCACATTATGCTTTGAATATACACTTAGCAGCTAATTGCCTTCAGGGAAAGGATTCAGGTGAGGATGCATGGGGCCTCTCTCTCTCAACATTTTCCTCTTCCCATTCTCCTTTCCACACAATATTGAGGACTGTTCAGAGGCTTGTGTTAAAGGTAGCCATGCCCATATCTAGATTTTTTCCTAGATAGGAGTTTCCTAAAAAGATTATCCCACCAAATTACTAATACTTACAATTCATAAAAGTAGAACAAAATGTTACATCCACAATGTAAATGTGAGTTCTTAGGAAAAGATAACCCATAACTGAAAGTCAAATGAAAATGTTAATATAATATCTGACAAGAGAGATAATGGGATTTAGGATCAGGAAACTAGGTTCAAGCCTCAATTTTGCCACATTCTATCTGTGTGAATCTGCACAGATGATGTATCCTGAATCTTAGGTTGTTTGCAAAAAATGTAAAATAGTTATCTTTATAGAGATTTTTCAATTTAGGAGAGAAGGAAATTCATCCATAAAACTAATCTAATCAACATTGCCAAATACAATGGTCAATTTTTAGTTTTCATCTACTTCATCCACTAATGGTATTTGATATTAAGGGCCCCTCCCGCATCCTTGATATATTTTTTCACTTGGCCTCCTGGAAACCACACCCTCCTTGGTTACCATCATCCTACTTCAGTTGATTGATCCTTCTCTGTCCTCTTTGCTGCTTCCTCCTTAGCTTTCTGGTATCTTAACATTTGTGTGCTTCAGGGCTCAAGAGGAGGAGATGCTCAGCATAAGCATGTTTTAAGAGGCTGAAGCCAAGCTCCTCAAACATTCAGAACCATCAAGAGATCAAAGTCAACTCTGGTGCAGGGAGAGGAGCTGATTGGCCTGGGTGAGGATGAAGCTCTACTCGTTGACAGATGCATGCTGAGCTTCAATGGTGAGAAGAGGGGGATGTGACCATATGGTCTAAATTATCCAGAATAATTCTTACTTTAAATAGTCTGACCTGCATGAACAAATATGTATTGCAGGCTTGACCTTTATTCAACGAGGAGGCCTTAGACACGTGTCAGTGCCCCAGCTTGCAACTAACAAATGAAACATTTCAAAACTTCTCTCTTACCAAATGGATTTATGTCAGATTTACAGAGTAAGAATTCAGGGGCTGAGTTCAGAATTGAAGTGATGGCCTGGGCAAGAGGCTGATGGCAATTCAACACAAGGCCTCCAAAATGTAGATAGTCCTTGAGGTGGAGCAAGAAATCTTGGATACACGTGGAATGTGTGTTGGGCAGTAGCCAATTTACACACTAGATTTCTTATCAAGCTGTATTAATTCTTCAGAAATGCTATCCTTTTACTCTGTCTTCCAGGGACAACTCAGCTCTACAGGTTTTAAAATATTCCTTGGAAGCATTATCTCTGTATTAAATTCCAGATAACTCAGCCATTAAAAAAAAAAAAAATGAAATCCTGTTATTTGCAGTAACATGGATAAAACTTGAAGGTATTATGTTAAGGGACATAAGTCAGAAGGAGAAAGACAACTACTGCATGATTTCACTCATATGCGGAATCTAAGAAAAAAACAAACAAACTCAGACACTAAGAACAGGTTGCTGCTGCTGCTGCTAAATCGCTTCAGTCGTGTCCAACTCTGTGTGACCCCACAGATGGCAGCCCACCAGGTTCCCCCATCCCTGGGATTATCCAGGCAAGAACACTGGAGTGGGTTGCTATTTCCTTCTCCAATGCATAAAAGTGAAAAATGAAAGTGAAGTCGCTCAGTCGTGTCTGACTCTTCTCAACCCCATGGGCAGCAGCCTACCAGGCTCCTCCTTCCATGGGACTTTCCAGGCAAGAGTGCTAGAGAGGGGTGCCATTGCCTTTTCCGAAGAACAGGTTAGTGGTTGACAGAAGGGAATAGAACTGTGCAGTGATGGATGGTAACTAGACTTGTAGTGGTGATCACTTGGTGGTGTATATACATGTTGAATTATAATGCTGTATATCTAAAAATTATATAATAAAAATAAAATCACAAACAAAAATAAAATCCAGATAGAGTGCAAGAGAGTAACAGGTCCAACAATAAACTAATATTCTACCTACTTTATGCCTAACACATATAATTTACAAATGGCTGTCTCCAATGATCCCCATTGTAACAAGAACACACCACTATGATCCAGTTTTATAATGAATCAATTGACATTCAGAGAATAGTTAAGTTAATCGCCCAAGGTTGTTCAGCCAGTGGTGAAAACAAGATGCCAACAGACAACCTGACTCCATTACCCACAGGCCCACTTACACCATGGAGCCTGGGTCCTCATTGTCTAAGGCAGAGCTGTCACATGATATTTGAGCTAGTCTTGCCACTGCCCTGATGAGTATTCTGCATTAATATATATGAAAACAACAAAGGGACAGATATATCATTATATTAAAGGTTTGTCCATCACCATGCAGTAAATGGCCCTTTTAGCATTTCATTGCCATAAGTCACCCATTACATGGCTATTACTAAGTCAATCCCACCAAAGACCATTAATGTCAGAAAGATCTGGTATTTCATCACTAAACCATCTCCAAGAATGTTTAACACCTTGTCTGGGGCTGCATTTAATGACTACAATTACAGGGAAAGGATGACATGCAAACTGTCCTTAAATCTTATTATAACATAACCAAACAAAACATCAACTTGATTAAGGGCTCCAGGACATTGGGTAAAAACTACTGCCATGTGTTTTTAGGCTTCAAAGACTAATAGTTAAAGTGCTCACCATCACAAGAGGACAAAAATACACACCAGCTGCTCAGCTTTGCCTAACCCTGTGAACTCAAGATGAAAAGAATCAAAGTAATCAGGCCTCAAGTAAGCAAAAGACTGGCTCAACATTAAGAAGCCCCCACTAAGGGGCCAGGACACCTCTAGGCTCTAGGTGCTTTAGGGCTTCTGGTATGGAAACATTTACTAAGAGAGTAGTATTATTTCACCAGCTGTGAGATGCTGTTAACTTCTGCTGTGTTTAAACTTCTCTTGTTTGTTCTTGCCTCTGAATTTGCTTTCCTTTCCACTAAGCACATCTTGTTCCTCCTCTCCATACTCAAAAAAAATGGACCTAATTAATCCTCCTTTAAAGCCTCTTTGGGCTTCCCTTGTGGCTCCTTGGGTAAAGAATCCATCTGCAATGCAGGAGACCTGGGTTCAATCCCTGGATTGAGAAGATCCCCAGGAGAAGGGAAAGGCTACCCACTCCAGTATTTGGGCCTGGAGAATTCCATGAGCTGTATAGTTCATGGGGTCGCAAAGAGTGAGACATGACTGAGCAACTTTCACTTTCACTCCAAGGATGAAGAATATTGCCTTTGCTCTTATATGACCGTCATCTTTCCTTTGCAAGACGTAAGAAGTGTCAGCACAAAACTAATACCTCTATCTGTTTCTGTTAAGAAGTGAAGAGAGGGATGATCAGCTAAATTTTGTTTGGTCTCCCTGCCCCATTTCCCTACGCCCAAGGAAGCATCTTCCAGTTCTTCTACCCAACTTTGAGTCCTGCTTCTCAGCATCACAGCTCTGAGTCCACCTCTAGGGAAGTTGGCATTAAATCATCCTCCATCCAGGTGACACTAGACCACACTCTTCCATGTTGGCACAGACCCCGAGTGAGGCAGTAGGGGGCACTGTGGATTCATGCCTATGACACCCCCTAATGAACACACACAAGAAAGAAGAAGTTAAGTTCTTTAGGTTTCTACTTTGTAGTGGACATCTTGTCCCTTCCTATTGCAGCCACTGCTTCCCTCTTTAAATACTCTTTTCTTGGTTTTTGTTTTTCTTGACTACACCAAAGTCTTCCCAAAGTCAATACTAAGTTATTATGACTGGTGTGAAGGATTCAATGAATCAGATAGTGTTTTAAAACAATAGTCACCAAAGCCAGAAGCGAAAGTGAAACTCACTCAGTCATATTCAACTCTTTGACACCCCATGGACTACGAATTCTTCAGGACAGAATACTGGACTGGGTTGCCATTTCCTTCTCCAGGGGATCTTCCCAACCCAGGGATCAAATCCAGGTCTCCCACATTGCAGGCAGATTCTTTATCAACCAAAGCCAGAGTGGGGAGAAATACCTGATCCCCAGATTTGATTGGCTGACTGGTCTCAAAGATTATATGGACACATTATCTCTCAAGTTCATTCTCTTTCACTCAGGGCAGGAGCATACCTCTGAACAAGAGTACCCAGTTGAAGGGACGTGTGAGGCTAAATTTCAGCCAGGCACTGCCCCAACACAGAAAGTATCAGCTCAGAGAATAGGGCATCTTTGTGTCAAACAGCACAGACTCGCTCTAACCATCATGATTGTACCTGCCTTGTTCCCAGCTCTTCCCATTTTCATACTGATCACAGGAATAGCCTCCTAATACTTTTGGGATTGATCTAAATTGAACACACACATACACACACATACATATTCATAACAGTACAAGTTATGTACAAATTTACAAATATATCGTTACCAAAATTCAAATATTCAAATTAACAGCAGTAACTGAATGTGACTGAAATACTACAGGGCTGAAATTGAACCTCTTCTGCTCCAACAAGGATATAGAACATTTTTGTCATAGGACTGTCCTAGTTTGGTACTATATACCATGTGTTATGTGATGATCCTATATCCAACTATTTTTCCTCTATTAAAGGACTTCAGAACTGTGACATCACTTGGCCTTTACGAAATTTACCTCTGTTTTAGTCTCATTATGTGGCAACAGTTAAGGCAGCACTGCTGATAACTGAAATAATCTTATGCTCAAATGTCTACTTGGACTTAAATCTCATGGTAGTACTCAGTGAAATAAGCATCTATTTAATTCATAATATGCATGTATTTTTAAAATACAATGAACTGAAATCATATGAGTTAATTTTAAAAATTAGAGCCTAAAGGGGACAGATCATTATCAAGTCTGAATTTTTATGTCAAGTGAAACCCAGTTAAAATTCAACTCTTCCCTTACAGATTTTAATATTAGGTGGCTATAGGGGGACTCATTGTAGAAAACTGTTTCTCATACATATGGCTTTAGGCTCTCCTGTCACTACACAATGGAGGGGTTATATTCTTAATGGGGAACAGATAGCTGCAAACTTTTTCCATTGACTATACTTACTATCAGAAAATAGCAAACGCCCTGTAAAGACAAAATAATCTTATTTTATCATTGAGACAATCTACTGGAGGGTCAGCAAACAACTGTAGGGGGGCCAAATCCAGTCCATGCCTTGTTTTCATACTGCCAAAGAGCCAAGAATAGTGCTCACATTATTAGGGGATTGTGAAAAGGAAAAAATGATGAACCTATAACAGAGACTGTATTGTAGTTCACAAAGACGAAAACATTTTACTATCTGGCACTGCAGATAAAACATTTTCCAACTCCTGAACTAAACAATACCCTAACAAAGAAGATTGCTAATGAAAAAGACATACAAAGAGTTATTCATGATTTCTGCCTAAATTCATTGTTAAGAAATAGTCATCAGAAAGATGAGGGACAAATTTTACCACCCACAGGGTTTTTATTTCTTGAACCTCTGTTAGGAAGCATTCATCAGCCAATGTCCACAGAGAATATCTTGTGCCCAGTCAAGTCTAGTGTGAAGTTCAAGGGGGTCAGGATGTGATAAGACCAACTTCATTTTGTTCACAGCCTTCATCCTGAACTGCTTGCTCCATCCCACTCAAACATTGTTACCGAGTGTCAGTCCTGCTGAGACCTTGCTTTACCTTCTATTGACAGAATTGCCTTGCTCAGAGATCTGCTGATTGCCACTTCTCTGGCTCTGATCTCAACTTTGAGTTGTGACCACTCTTTTGACACTGTGCTTCAGAGTAAACCCAGAATGGTCTCACCGAGGCCAGCCCACTCTTATGTGACAGTTCTTGTACTGTACCCTGCAGCTGGTAAGTTCCCATACTTGTATGAGGCCAGGCATCCTGTCACCCAGGGACTTGGAAATTGAATACACAACTGGTTGATGCCCGACTAGGAAGCCAGCCAAAGTGGCTCAATGAGGACAAAAATCTACTTTGTGTTTGGTTTTTGCTCCATTGTGGCTAATTCATTTGATGGGGACTTGGGTTTTCTTTTTCAGACTGAATTTGAGAAAGATGATATTAATTTGGGGAATGTATTTGGGAACATTGGAATTCTAAGGCAATTTTGATGCAGTGTCTCTTAACTAAGAGCCAGGGACCCCTGTGACAGTGTTTCTTAGTACTGAATCCTGTTTGCTTGAATCAGAATTCTCTTGCTGGCTTTTAAAAATTCAGGATACAAGGACCAGCTCCTTAATATCTAATGAATCAGAATTTTTGAGAAAGTTGTCCTAGTGTAAATGACTTAAGAGACCTATTGTATGGCTACCGGGGGATTTTATTTATTTATTTATTTTTTGACCCACTGAGATTTATTTACAAAAACTCTTTGTGTTGGTTCAAATTGTATTTTTGTAAAATAGTTATATTACCCATCATGAAATTCTCAAAGCAGTTCATAGATCAAAATGATAAGAACCATTAGTTTTAAAAGGAAATAAACTCATAGATTCACTTCCTGAGCAATTAACAAGTCTTAGAAAGATAATCTTCCTCCTTGCCCATGGACCATGCAACTCTTCACAGGTGCTAGCAGCTCAGAACTCCAACACACACTTCCACTATAGCCAAGAAGTTGTTTTGCTAGTTTTTCTCAGCAAAAAAAAAGCTAAGCTCCTCTGGGACACAGCTGAGGTCTGACCTGCTGCTTTCTATCCTAAAATCATTTGCATTCAGTGGAAGGTTGTCCAAGTATGAGGGCCACACAATGTTCCCCCTGCCAGCATCTGAGACACCAGAGGAAAACACTGCTGAGTGGGGAAAGTGTTTGATTGCTCATCTCTCATCTCTAGTCAGTCAGGCCACTCACTTTGACTCTTTATTCCAGTTCTTCTTTTGTGAAAGGATTTTTTTTTTTTTTATACCATCTTGGGATTCTGTACCCAGTCCCAGTGCATGGGTTTTTTCCACATCTTCAAGCAATTCTCAGATACCACTAGGTGGGAGTCCTACTATTTAACTCACATCTGATACTATCTACCTGAAGATACCATCAGATCCCACAGGTTAGAGCTCAATCCTACAAGACCACCCACTTCACCACACTTCAGATGCCCATCACAACTCCTGATCGTAACCTGTGCTTCTGAGCCACCACCAGCTATAGATCTGAAAACCTATATAGAACCTCCTAGGGTTTGATGAATTTTCACCAAAGCCGGAGAAACAATTCACTTACTAGATTGTTGGTTTATTATAAAAGTATATAACTCCAGAACAGCCAGGCAGAAGAGATGCATAGGGCAAGGTATGTGGGAAG